>NC_140943.1:121793164-122198164 GCF_014529385.1 Adiantum capillus-veneris
CGGATGAAAAGAAAATGCGTGGGTACATTTTGATTTTACCCATAGAATAGATGGATGGGCAACAATGTCATGCTCAGTTTATGATCCAAGGTAATCTTTAAGTATTTAAATATCTTGTATTTTTTTATCATTAAATAAAAGAAGATGTGTGAAAATGTTTATGTTGAATATCTTGCAGCATACGATCACTACAAATAATTGCTATATGTGAAACTAAAGAGGAGGATGCAAAGACTCAAGTTATTTTTTGGGAGAGCCTTAATTCAACAATGGAAAAGTACGGACATGGTGCAGCTGACTTTGCAGGTTTTATGTCTGATGAAGCTGGTGCAAATTGGAATGCTATTCGAACAGTCTTCAATGGCGGGCCAGATAATATCATGGAGGGATGTGAACGATCATGCCTATTTCATTGGGAGCAGAGTCTCCACAAATATGCTAAAAAGTGGATACCTCAACATCTAACAAATCAACACATTGATATGTGTGAGGACTGGAGAGCTTGTAAGACCATTGTGCTTGCATCTCAAAAGGCGCTTTCAATTCAAAAGTGGTGGAGACAACATCTATCTACAGAGAGCATCACAAGAGTGAGCAGATGGTTTAAATGGTGGGAGCAACGAATTTCACACTGGGGAGGAATTGGAACAGATGTAAGTACCTTTCTGATAACCTATATTTTTTGAAAAAATTCTTTTTATACATGAAATTTATAAATTTTAATTCATGTTTTTTTGCATTTCATAGGGTGGTCTAAGTCCGTGGGAGCGGGCACAAATTCCCAATGTTAATTTATCAGAAAGTGTACATGGCAGTTGGTTAGCAGGTGAAGGTGGAAAGGGAAAAATATCCTTGTATGATGCATGTGTAACAGATGTTATAAACTCATATATTCAATGTGCAAAGCGTTTGGGATATACTACTGGGCGTTATATAGGAACGGGTCCCACAATGGAGACCTTGCTTTCTCGAGTTGATGAATCTCAGCAAACTCCAACTCCAACCAACGTGGCCCATCTATTACACGAGGCTGTTGCAGGGACTCCCATGTATGCGCAGCGAATTTTTCATGGAGACAAAGAAACAGTACAACGCAAAAAGAGGGGCAGAACAAGAACAAGTAGCTCCCATCGGCCGGAATACGTCATGGAATCTAAGCAACGAAACCATCGCGATCGACAAAAAAAAATCAACTTTGATACCCAAGGACCAGGTATTTCTAACATTCCGCTGCAAATTAGTGACAGTGATGATGATATTGGATCTCAAAAAGAAACAACCACACCTTTGTCATCTAAAACAAACAATGTGTTTGAGAGTGATGTGCCACGCACTCAGTGGGCCCTCAGGAGAATGCCCATTCAAAGTCAAAGAAAATGTTTTGGAATAGTAGGGAGAAAAAAATGTGATAATATCTTGCATAGTCGCTCAATTGGTCTTGTTGCTCCATGTATATGGTCCGAAAGAATGTTCAAGGGTAAAACAATCGAGCAATGGTTATGGTTTTGTAATCATGATATTTTGCATACCCAATCAATCAAAAGACAAGTCAAAGATTTACCTCCTGCTCCAAATGTTTGGCCAGTAGCAAGAGGGACAGATATCTCCACACAGGAACTTGCCGCGCTGCATCAGAGTGGATTTCGGAGAGAGAATTCAATGGTAAATCCACAACCTCTTGCTGGCAACTACAAAGAAGGTGGTGGCAGCTCGAGGAAGAAAAAGTGGAGGCATGGAATCTCTAAAGAGGCCATGAAGAAATTGGAAGCATGTAATAGTATGACAATTATATTTTTGGATGAAGTGAAAAGGTCTCAAAAGCATGTAATTTTCCGAGTTCTCACTGAAAATAGTTATGAGATTCATATAAAACAGAGTCTAGCATGCACGTGTCCGGATTTTCAGAAGCGAGAGAATACCAACAAATCCTTTTTGGCATGCAAACATATGTACTATGTGTACACAAAAGTGCTCGGACTTGAACCTAAGGAGCACATGATTATTCATCAGCTAACCCTCTCACCAATGGACATCGCTTTTATTCTTGGACAACCAAGGATGTTTTCTCCCTCCATTTAATTACAACTGGTTTGGTATGCTTCTTTCACTCAACTAGAATATTGATCTATGATATGAAAGTGTTTTTCTGTATTTATTTTGGTTTATTATACTTGTGATTATTTATCTTGAAAAAACATTGTTTATGCAGCAAAGGATTTCAAATTTCAAGCAAAAGATATGAAGCATCTTGCAAGCTATTTGGGAGCAAATTACTTGCCTTTTAGAGTGACCATTACATTTATGGCAACTATCCTTTTTTGTACTCTAATTTTGATCTTATCATGTGGTAGTTTTGCGAATGTACTTACATCCTCAAACTTATGTCGTTTCAAAAAGCAATTGCTTGGGAAAAATAGTATTGTCTCTATCTGGCATTATTTTTGACTTCATCACATTTATATATGCTGTGGATTATATTTAACTCTGAAATTAGTGTTGTCTCTATTCTGCATGATTTTTTACTTTATCGCATGTTTATATGCTGTGGATTATTTGACTCTGATCACATGCGTTGCGAGCATATTTGACTCTAATGGCATGAGTTGTGAAATGGTGATTTTATTTGTTTACATTTTTTCCGTCGTTATGCCCTCTCGGTCTCTCTCTCTCTCTCTCTCTCTCTCTCTCTCTCTCTCTCTCTCTCTCTCATGATCTCTTCTTCCAATGGTAACTCGCATAAATACTATCTCTCTAGAATTTATACTTTCTCTCTCCGTCAACCACACATATATGGAGTCTTATGACGATTGAAAATTACATTAAATAGATACTTTATGCTATGACACATATTTGGTTTAAAAAACTCTAAAGATTGCTAAAATTGTCAAAAAAACTTGAAATGAAAAACTCGCAAATGTTAAATCCCCTACTTACACTACCTTATATATAAAGACTAGGATCTTAACACTAGGTTCGTAACCTAACAGGACATAAAAGTGTCCTTTCAGGGTTTTGAAAAAAACCTCCAAAACCATAGTAGATCCACTCATTTTGTAAAATCCTTTCATGAGGTTATAGTTCAAGGCCTACTACACATGGAAAAAATAAGAAACTTGTAAAATTTCTCATCTTTTGGTCACACCAAGCCTCCAAAGTTGATGGACCAATACATTTTCATCAAAACAATCATTTCATACGTTTTGTTGCATAAAAATAAGATTAGGGATTTTTGTAGGACTTGAGATAGATTCCCTAGTTTACTTCAATGGGTTGGTGATCAGAACATATGATTGCTTCTCACTCACTATTTTTTGTTTTGCCAAAAGAAATAGGTACAAAAAGGTTGAATTTTTACCATTTTGCAAACCTATCATCAAAGTTTCTATAGCCACGCTCAATACAAATAATTATGGATGTTTTCTTAGTTCCCTATTGTCCTTTAGGCTCATAAGGAGCCATGGAGCATGTCAAAAGAATACTATATCTCTTACCAAGGGGAATCTTGGGGACAAAGATGAAGTGTTAAATATAGCAAACATGAAAAAACTGGGTTTAACATTATGAGTTGTAGAATCCCATAGAAACTATTCAATATCTAGCCAAATTTGATCCTTATGACTAGATATGGTTACTACCTACAAAATGCATGTACTTGTCATAAGAAACTAACAATATTGAAAAAGCTATACTTGATATACTAGAATGTTTTGTTTTCTTCTATAATTGAAAAAATCAACCATCGTTGTCTACTATGAAAAATAGGGTATTAGGTGCCCCAAAACTCAAGGAATATTAGCTTTATGTTACAATATGCGACATAGAAAATCAAAATTACATTTGGATATCATGAAAGCCACCAAAAAAATCATAGAAGAGCTAAAATTGGTTAAAAAACAGATTTGACAATTTTTGTAATTTGGTCATAACTTACAACTTTAACATTTATTTCTCCCTAGAACCATCAGGACATGTTGAGGACTACTAAAGATAGTTCTCTAGCATTATAGACCTCACAAACATGAATTCTAGAGTGGTATAGTTGCAAAAAGTTTAAAAAAGCCAAAAACAGGACCCGTTTTTTCACACAGTTTAGGTTGTGAAATGTTGTGCAAGGACAAGGTTAAAGATGGAATTGATATTCCAAAAAAATGTTGAGTTTTTTTCAGCTCATGAGACAACTTTCTAGACAGATAGCACCTCAAAATCCATTTTGAAACTCTTGACATAATTCAAGGAAAATGGTCACTTAACAGGACATAAAAGTGTCCCAAGACATAAAAGTGTCCCATTACCAACCTAGTGTTAAGTGAAGGGAGGGCATGTGGGACAAGTTCCCTAGTCCTCTATCATCCCCTTCACACTCACCCTTTGGACTACTAATTCTAGTCCTCTGCCCACCTAGGAAAAGACTAGTTTTAGGATTTCGAGAGTTGTACGTAACCGAATCGGGGGCTGTAAAGCACGGCATGTCCTCTAGCCAAGACACTCATTTTGAGCTATCACACGCCATATTCTGTGGATCGGTTAAAAAAAGGGACCAAAAATATAAAAAATTCGGTTATAAACACCTAAAAAACTAGGTGAGCGGCCTTCACGGGCACTCACCAACACCTCTAGAGTGTTGAGGTCACATGCACCTATGCTCTGGTCGTGTGTTAGAGGACGAGCACATCGAGAGTGTCTTCATTTACGCGGGCACTCATTATTCCTCTACCTTAGGCTCTAAGCCCTCAGTAGGAACCCAAGGTAGTAACACTCAAGACCCACATATTGCGTCTAGTGATTCTTCCTCTGATGTCATGGAGGCTTACCTGATGCCTAATCCCAATAGCTCAAGCCAAGACATGCATGCCATGGGCCCATGGTTTGGGCCGAGTGTGCTTAGCCGCTTGAAGGAAACCTTTAGTAGAGCCACTCGCTCCCAACATGGGGCTAATGATGTAAATGAGGGGGGTGGGGAAGTAAATTCGCCATTCATGACCAACGTAGACCCCATGCTCTTGGAAGATGTGCACATGAATACTCCATTCACTGCACCCCTTGACTCTTCAGAGTTATTCCCCTCCGAGGTTATATTACCTGATGGTAGAAGCCTTGCCAAAGTGCAAGAGGTTGAGCGATATATCATTGCGGCTAGGAAAAAGAAAATCGAGAGCTTACGCAAGGTGGAGCAACAAAGAGAGTTAAAAGAGAAAGCCCCTATGTCAATATCCTTGCTAGGAGAGAAATCGAGTGCTCCTGAATTAGCGACCACTAAGGGACAACCCATAGAGAGCCATATAGCATCTAGTTCAAATGACACCCCTATCACCTCAATCCTAGATGGAGCGTTCCTAAATGAGAACTGGGAGTACGAACTACAAAACAGAAACTCTAACCGACCTATACACAGGTCACACCTATCATGTGGGTTGGTTAGATGTCATATAATCCACAACGGGTGCTACTAGTGTAGAGGATCAACACCAAAGAGTTTGTGAGGCCATCCATAGGGTTATTGAGCTAGAGAGACAGAACAAGGGGATCCACATGCCTTCAACGGGTCTCATGAGATTCTTGGATATAGGGAATGCTAAACAACTAACCTTATCGCAAATGGAGACTCCCTTGGTAAGTCCGATGGATCCTCCATATGTTGTTTCGCCAGGGGTCTCAGTGAAATCTAAGCCCACAAGTGATAGCTTTACATTTCCAAGCCTGGCTCATCTTTCCCTTGATGACACCATGACTACCATGCCGACCCCAATGATGGCCATGCCAAGAAACACGCCATGGACCTCATTTGTTAGTAAAGCACCACTACATGGTAGCTCAATGCCTGCAATAGTACCTACAAGTGTGTACCAATTGTACACACCCATGGGTCCTCGTACTCATGTAGTTCCTACCCCTCCCAATGTTTTAACAACCTATGCTCCACAACCACAACACCCAAGCTCTTATTTCAATGGGACCATATTGGTTAGCATTAGCATGTCACATCCGACGTCTGCTATGCCTAGGGCCACACATATGAACTTTAGGCCACCACACGGCACAACACCGTACCAAACTTGGAACGCAAGGGCTTCGTATGCGCCAAGCCCAATGCCAATACCTACTCCACATGTAGTCTCTGGAGCGCCTTCACCCACGGTGCCTGCTGACTTAGGTGACTTGGCAACATTTGCTCAAGCTATTGGTCGATCTATTGCTGAGAATATGCATAACACACCTGATAGAGAGCCTAGAAGTAAGGCACTACAAATAGCCAAGCTCACACAAAAATTTAGTGGAGACGCGGATGTGAGAAATCATATCAAAGTGTTTGAACAAATATGCGATTCTCTATGAGAATACAATGACCTGCATAAGAGTAATGCTTTAAGCATAGCCTTAAGTGGGAAGGCTGGGGATTGGTATAGAACCCTGAGGGTGGAAGAAAAACGATTTACCCTACTCTTACGAGACTGTTCTTAAAAGAATGCATACAAGTGGGAGTGCTTTGGGGTGTAGCCTCTCAACTCCAGAAAGCCGAACGAGAGGAAGGAGAGTCAATGAAAGACTTCATTAGTTGCTTAAAGCATTTGAATTCTCCTTGTAATCCAAATGAGCACTTCAATAATGATCAATTGCTTGATAGATTCATTAGGGGATTACGACATGAGGATATCTATAATGGCCTAGTCATTAGAGGTATCACCACTTGGGAAGCAGTCACCACCAATGCGATCCAATTGGAGGATAATTTAATGATTCAAGGAGAAAGAGTGTCTATTGAGCCTAAATCTACTAGCTCGCAAGCATCGGGGCATCAACCAATGACCCTAAAGCCTATTGCTGAGGAGCCAAAGATATATGAAATGACTTTAGCAGATCTCACCAAGGCCATTCAAGAGTGTCTTAGAGACAATCTTGCTTCACAAAACAATCATATGTATCCAAGAAGGGAACAACAATGGTGCTCAGTATGCTATGGTCCGCATAGTACCAGTGAATGTCCTACTTTTAGAGCAAAATTCAATGGGAATTGCAATGCCTGTGGGAGGTACGGTCATCAAGCTAAGGCTTGCATAGTATTTAAGTGCTCCATGGCCAATAGACCAACCTTGGCATGGACAGACACACATCGAGTGTCTGCATTGATGCCGGCCCCACCTCTTGAACAAACATCACAACACATGGTCCCTAGGGCCCAAAATTTTGTTCAAACAACACTGTTACCACCTCCAGTGCTAGGACCACAACCACCACATTTGAGAATCATGTCTGTGAATCAAGCGGGTTGTGAGTCATCTATTGCTTGTTTGGAAGGTTGTGAGGAAGATATAGACCCTAATATTGCCTATGGGATTGATGCACTTGAAGAAAGTCCACAATACTACATGGAGGACTATTGGGGACAAGTCAAACCTGTCTATCAAGTAGTTGCTCTTGCTGCAAGAGGCCAAAATATCAATTACACTGCCAAGAGACCACCTCTTCAACGCTATGAGTGTGGAGTTCCACATCGTGTGATCGAGTGTCCTATTAGGCTAGAAAAGAATGCCACACTAATACAAACCAATCAAGAGAGAAAGTCTAAAATGCCGATACTCATGTGTAATCGATGTGGCATAGATCATTTGATTGCCCAATGTCCGAGTAATCCAAATGCATTGAAGATCACGCCATTAAACTAGATTAAGGTTACCGAGGAGCCATCACAAAGTACGCCTGTGGTACCAATAAACGTACTCACACGATCGATGCTCCAAAAATAAAATTATATTCTTGAGGAAAGAGATACGACATCAATTGCCCAATCTTAGAAGAAGAAGAAAACACAAAGAAAGAAATTAAAAAAAAGTAGCGAAGCTAGACCCATTTTCAAAGACCAACATAGGGACTGGTGACAAACCCCGTATATATGAACGACGCTGAAGAGGATTTTGATTTAGGTGAAACCGCGGAGATCAAAACAACCACTAAGAAAGAAACCAGCAAGGAAGATCTTCATGAGCCACAATGGCCAGGATCCAAGAAGAAGATAGGAACTTATCCAAACCCTACAAAGGAGATCGAGTGAGCCAAGCAATTAAGGAGTTTGGTAGAAGATACCCATAGCCAACACCTAGGCAAATCCAGATTACAAACACAGTGTTCCATACGCAACAACAACCTCACCAAGTCCATAGATCCTTAGCCATACCTAGTGTCATCCAGGAAGAAAGTGACTTAAAGTCATGGGAAAGTGGACGTACTCACTTCTTGATGGAAAATATGTTTACAGAGAGACTACCTAACCCTATCGAAGAAATGGAGATCCCATCTTCCCCACATCAAGGGACTGAAGCCCAAAAGGTGATGTTAAATATTGCCAAATTGATGGATTTCATGGCTTCAGAGGTTAGAGCCACCATCATGTCCAAACTATATGGAGACCCCGAGCTATTCTTAGCTCTTTGAGCTTTCCTCAATGGAAAACTGAAGGTCGGGCTACCACAATTTTCACAAATGGATAGAGTTAGGGAGATGCCAATAGAGGAGGAACACTTAGATCCACAACCCAACCTAGATGAGAACCCTATTGTAGAATTACCTGTTAATAAGTTGGGACAATACTTGGAGGGAGATGAATCTAATACAGCCATACCAATCACTACCAAGGGATTAACTGTGAAGGGAATCTTTGATGGTGGCGTTGGGGTTAGCATTGTGACTAAAAATTGATGGGGAACTATGGGAAGACCTCACCTTGGAACCACAACCATAGTAGTAAAGATGGCCAATGGGTCTATTGTTAAACCTATTGGGATGCTAGAAGATCTCAAAATCAATGTCTTTGGACATAAAATAAGAATTACCTTCATTGTTATGGATTTCTCCAAGCACACTATGGCATCTGAGATGATCTTAGGACGTCCTTTCATGAGGGAAGCAAAAATGGGGCATGACTGGTCTAAAAACCATGTCTACTTGCAGTTCCAAGATTTTGTGATTTGAGTGGATCTTGTAACTGGTCAAGCACATCCTCTAGAAAATAGGTTTATAATTGATCATAGATCTGACACCACAATTCACTTGGCCCCATTGCAGTATTGTTACACATGTAAAATGGACACTGATGTCGGGGAAGATTCTCTTATATGGATGTACTACCTGGGATGACTGAGTCAACATCCGAGGGGGATGAAATGCCACCACTCGTACCCTTAAAAATGCTAGAACTGATGCATATCACTTCTGATGACCTACAAAATGAAGGTTTGACTGGCATTGGAACCAATAGCATCTCACAAGACTATAGTCCACACGATTTTGGGTCAGAATCATCAATTGAAATTGACTCTGACGATGAAGAATCTGAGTTAAATCTTAGTGCAAATGTGGGGACAAACCATTCAAGGCCCAGTGGTACCCTAGATGACAAATTATACAAGGGAGCAGAAGACACAAGTAGCGATTCACCTAGTGACTCTTCACTAGAGATCGGCTGTAATAAAAATTTAGACAAGAAGAGTAAGAGATATAAGAGGCAACCACATCAAGAAAATGTGCGTGCTAGAATAAATGAAAAGAAATCTACATAGAATGGCATACTTATATAGGGGCATGTGATTCTCATCGGAAGTTGGTAGATAACTGGGGTGAATACCTTTAAAGCGTTATGTGGTGTATTCCACAACCCATTGACATCGCACAGCTAGAGGCTACAAAGAAGCCAAATTTGATCGGTACCGTAAAGAGACGACAAAATCGAGAGTTAGCTCAACAACAAAAGGAATCGAAAGTGAAATCACAGTCCACAGAACAACAAGACCCTACAGACTTACACCTGCACCTGAACATTTCAAATCGTACACCACAGAGGAACGTAAGGTTGTGTATAAAAAGGCTCAAAGAAAACCTATCGATGAAGCAATAGAGTTTATGACGGTCTCGTGATAGTTAAGGAAATAGAGTTAGCAGACCCAGGAGAAGAGTCCAAACCTATTTTCACTGCCCAAGATCTGACGGAGATTGAGGAGTGTGTACTTAAAGAGCTTCTCAAGGAATTCAGAAATATATTTGGTTGGACATACCATGATATGAAAGGTGTTCCACCTTCCTTGGTGCAACACACAATCCCCATGAATAGCATGGCTAAACCAGTTCAGCAACGACCCTACCCAATGAATCCTAAATATGCAAAGATCGTTCAAGAAGAGATTGAAAAGCTTGTGAAACGAGGATTCATATACCCTATTGAGCACTCAGAATGGGAGTCTCCAATAGTGATTGTGCCAAAAAAGAATTGGAAACTCAGTGTGCGTGGATCTCAAGAAGTTTAATGCCGCCACTAGGAGGGACCATTACCCCTTGCCATATTCAGAACATGTGCTTGAAAGAGTTGCAGGGAAGGTAGCTTATAGCTTTTTAGATGGGTACTCTGGTTACAATCAAATACAATTGCGCTAGAGGACCAAGTTAAAATAACATTTATAACCAAATTTGGACTGTTCGCATTTTGTGTTATGGCTTTTGGCTTAACCAATTACCCTGCTACCTTTCAAAGATTAATAAACACTGCTTTTAGAGAATATTTGAGGGAGTTTGACGAAGCTTTCTTAGATGACCTTTGTGTTTATTACTCTTGGAAAGAACATCTATCATGCTTACAAAAAGAGTTTGAGAAGTGCAGATTGTATCGCGTCTCCTTAAACCCTTTCAAATGTCAATTTCGGGTTAAACATGGACTCACTTTAGGACATATAGTGTCCAAAAATGGGATTTCCACAGATGAGAGAAAAATTGAATCCATTATTGAATTGCCACCACCTACAAACAATAAAGGAGTTCAAAGGTTCATGGGCCATGTTGATTATTACCGACGGTTTATTTTAAACTTTACCAAAATAGCTCGTCCTTTGTACAAGCTTCTTATTGAGTTCCACAGGACCACGGAGTGTGACCATGTTTATGAGCCATTGAAAAAGACCTTGACAAGTGCTCTTATTTCACGAGTGCCCGATTGGAATATATTTTCCATGTGCATATTGATGCATCAAACTTTGTTATTGTGTGTGTTCTAACTCAACCAGGAGAACATAAATTGGACTATCCCATTAGCTTTGCAAGTCATCAATTGAATGATGCCGAGAGAAACTACACCACTACGGAGCAAGAAGGTTTAGCTACGATTTACATAGTAAAGAAATGTTGCTACTACCTTCTTGCCAAAAGGTTTGTTTTCTATGTGGATCATCAAGCCTTGTTGTATCTAGTAAATAAACCTTGTTCCACGGGAAGAATTACACAATGGTAGTTAATTCTCCTTGAGTTTGATTTTACCATTGTGGTGAGACCTAGTAAAAGACATGTCATGGCGGATCATTTGTCTCGCATACCCAATGGTGAAGCCCCTACTAGAGTCGATGATGAATTTTTTGATACTTCTCTATTCCTAGTTATAACCATACCTAAATCGAGTGAGAAGATTGTGAGCTTTCTAGTTAATGGTTTTCTACCCAAAGAGCTTCGTAAGGACATAGCTCGAGAACTGTTAAAAGAATGTGAACCTTATTCTCTCACTGTAGGAACTCTCTACAGGCTAGGGAAGGATGATATTCTTAGACGTTTGCCCATGAGGATGAGTATTTATACATACTGCAAGAAGCCCACATGGGTATAGCCGGCGGACATTTCTCAAGGGAACTAACAGCTAGAAAGGTGTTGCAATTAGGCTTTTGGTGGCCTACCTTATTGCAAAAGGATGTGATGAATGCCAACATTATAAAATCACACAACAAAAGGATAAGATGCCCTTACATCCTGTTAAGGTGACTCAACCATTTGAGAAATGGGGGTTGGACTTTGCAGGCCCAATTAGTCCGGTAGCTCGTAGCACTCAATCTCGGTATATTATCGTTGCCACTGACTATGTAACAAAGAGGGCGGAAGCCAGGGCGACACGTAAGACTGATGCAAAGTTAACTACCAAGTTTCTCCTTGAGAACATTATTACAAGATTTGGTTGTCCCTTTGAGATTGTGAGTGACAATGGCACTCATTTTATAAATGGAGTGATAAAAGAACTCACTACCAGCTTCATGATAGCTCACCTCAGTCCACACCTTATTATCCACAAGCCAATGGCCAAGATAAGAGCACCAACAAGACAATCTCTATCTTGACCAAAACGGTGGAAGCTCATCGCACAGATTGGGATTTGAAGTTGACTTCAGCCCTATGGGCTTATCATACTTCTTACGAAGTGGCTATTAATTGTACACCATTCAAAATGCTATATGGCTAAGAAGCAGTTATGCCATGGGAGTTTATAATTCCTAGTCTGTGTGTAGCTTCACAAGAAGGTTGGGATGGTAATCCTTCAGTTGAGCGCTTATATATCCTTAAAAGGCTAGATGAAGAAAGGTAATTGGATGTCAAAACGCACTCATGGAGAAAGATAGGAGGAAGGAATGGTTTGACCGTCATCTAAAGAACAAGGATATCAATGTTGGTGATAAAGTCCTTATGTATGGAGTGCGTACGGAAAAGAAAAAGTTGAAATATGCGGGAAAAGGACCATATAGAGTATGTGAAATCACCCCACAAGGTGCCATTCGTGTGGAGACTCTTGATGGAGTTGAAACCATTGGATTCCTCAATGGGAGAAAATTTAAAAAATACTATGATCCTTTAAGCCAAGACAAGCTACGTGCCATCCATTAAAAAAAAGTAGCCAAGGCACAAACAGAATTGAAGAAGATACAAGCTCAAGCTGAGGCTAAAGAGCGACAACAACGCATAAGACACCAACAAGAGGCCAACCTTGGAGTTACATCTACATTCCACATTGAAACAAAGCATGATTGGTTGGACTCCGACACACCTCTATGATACGCTATTGAGCTAAATAGCACCTATGGAAAAGTTCTATATAACGCCTTATTGGACTTGGGTGCTAAGTATAATTTGCTATCATATCGAGTGTGGTGTCAGTAAGAAAAGCCATATCTATCTAAGAGTATTATCCATACTATTATCCAAGTCAAGGGTGTCAACAAGAGAAAAACTGTGGTTTTTGGAATCTGACACACTTCTGTCAGTTATGACAGTGGGGTTGTAGCTCAAGACTTTTTGGTTATGCCTGCTGGAACTATGGAGGGTAATATAAACCTAGGATGCACGTGGATGATAGCCACCAAATGCACTATTGATTGGGGGACTGGGGGTGTCACAACACAGAAACCAAATCTTAGCCCTGCCACTCAAGCCATCGTCCATGAGATATTGCCTCTTAAGGAAATAAAACCCAAAACATTACATATCCAAGAGGTTGAACCATATGTCCCCATAGCCCAACTCTCCACAGCTTCAACTACTGTAGTTGTAATAAAGCTTGAGACACACAAGACCCATCATAATATAACAAGGAAAACATACAAGTGGGTCCCTAAAGCTTCTTTAGCGACCATAGCTAGTGCTAAAAGATAGGATCCTGGTAAGAGACATCCCACTCGCCCCAATAAATGTAAAGAAACGTTGCGTTGGATTCTTAAAAAACTATTGGAAGCTCAAGGCTACTATGAAGGAAATGATCAAATCTGGGTGCCAAAATGTAAATTGTGCTCTTACCTGTTACCTGACCCATGTGAGCCCAATCCTCTAGCTCCAAAATGAATTGACAATCATGGAAAAGAAAAAATCACGGAATGCTACACACTCGCTCCAGAGCTAGTTTAGGTACCGAAGAAAGAAAGATTTGCTCCACCCAGCTCAGGAATAGGGAAGTCAAATGAAGCTTCTTTCTTTTCATGTAGTTCCTACACGGAAATAGAATCTTCGACACAACCTACACCTACCATTGTACATATCCATACAACAAGGAAGAGTTTTCACCTCCCATTGTAAGTTCACCACCTACAACAACGTTGCATTTAAAATCATGGGAGAGTACCTTACCACCCTTGCAACTAAATGAAATGCATAGGAGGTTGAAAATTATTGGTTAAAGCCTTCACTAATAACAACTTGGAACAATTGGTTCCAAAAGGTATGATCTACCCAAGGAAGAGGGAAGTGTTTGTTGAAATCCATCATTCACTTGCTTCCCTCTCAACCTTCCTCCCTGACCTCTCAATCTCCCAATCTTAGGGAATGTATATATAAAGACTTATACTCACCAAAAAACAAAAATAGAAAAAGAGCAAGAGCCCTCAAACAAAAATCTGGAAACCTACGCGTTTTATACATAACACAAAACCATAAAAAAACATTATGCACAAGGACACGATCTTTTGACACGACCCTTGTAATATTTACACTCTAATCATCATCTATTTGTGTGTACAGATATGGCTAGTACGCTAGAGTCATCCACTCCTACCTTGGGTGAAAGGTACCCTCGTTACTTTTCACAAGTGTTTCACATGGTCTTTTCGATGCTTGCCTGTGAATGGGATTTGGTAGGTATGCTAGCATCTGAGAGAAATTTCAACGAGTTAGAATGGCTGATACGTCTCTTGACCACGACTGACCCATACTTAGTAGAGAGTGTTTCTCCCATTGTACAAGCCTACCTTTTTGACCAAGATGACTATAGACGTCTAGTGACCTTCTTAATAAACATTGGTGCCCCTAATGATGAAGACAATTTACATGATTACACAGATGGCACATATGGTCTCATGGATGATGACTTTGTTTTTCTCGACGACTAGGATAGGGGTTTAGCCTTAGGGTTTCCCCCCAATCTCTACTATATCCACATGTCCTGGTTCCACCATATCAGCCTCTAGCATGAGCATGTCAAAGAACTCCATATCGCTCATCTCCATGATAGGAGGCATCTCTGGAGTCTAAGAGGATCAATCCGCTACGCTAGAGCGTGCCTCCTCTTAACTCTACATCTACAATCATGTCTTGCACAGCATTCTAGAGCTCATGCATGGAAGGTATGTGTCTAGTCTCTCACTAAGTACATGTATGCAAAGTCACTGAGACTGCACCGTCTCGCACATGTGACTCATTGCACAAGATCATAACCGCTCAACATAATGCAAAAGAAAACCAGCTGATCAAACACCTGCCACCAAAATCATGGCAAACCGCACAACCCTCTTCCAAAAATAAGAACCAATCATGCATAAATCATAACTATATGCAATGGGAGCACAAGAAAAATGACCATCCGTATTAGGCACAAGCCAAAACTTGGCTAAAATAGCTCTCTAGCACCTATCACAAAATGCATAAAACTTGGCAAAAAAAAAAACTGATAGAGTCTCCTCTTTAACTGGAGCAAAATGTCACCAGTAAACAAGAAATAAACAATGCCAAAATACTATGGCACCATGCCAAACACAATGGCAAACAATTCGAGAATCCCCGGACTTGAATCAATGAGTGTAAAGCTCTCACAATGTCAATACATGAGTTGCACCTGCTGCAAAAAATGCAAACCTGTGAGCTAATTACCAAGATCACCTAGTGCGGTATCGAGGCATACATGCACTGGTATCCCACTTGCCAACACAAAATCCATGAGTGCAACCTGTAATCACAACTCGATGAGGCGTTCAGGGATGGGCAACAAGAGAAGTGACCTCTAAACGCTCCTCAGGACTTCTGTGCTGCTCAATTGGGACTGGGGAAACCACAAGCACAAAACACAAAAACAATCCACAGCCAAACCCAAACAATAAAAGGAACACAAGGAGATGAAAGAAGAAGAAGATGGAGATGGAGCAAGAGCACTATTCAATTGCACAAATGAGAGAATGAGTGAATTTTAGGCTTAGTTGACTTTTATATGAGCTCGCCCCATTCACACTTGGGCGCCCATGCTTAGCCAACTAATCCCTTGAATGTTCCAGTTAGAGTGCGCCTCTCATCGGCGATCACTCTTACCCTTTTCCTATTCGACCGACAAGCCCGGTACCTGACTCTACCAAATAAATAATACAATGTCCGCCATAGGTTACAACGTCCGTCGTAGGTGATAGGGTGTCCGTGAGCCGTGAGGGTTAACATACCCCCCTTCCTGATGTAGATTCCGTCCTCGGAAGCTATTGAGTTGAAGCTCGTTCGTCGAGGTGGAAGAGAATTTGAGATGAATGTCCTTAGCCTTCTTCAGTCACTACAAAATCAAACAACATTGGCACAGTAATTGCATTCTCATAAGCGATTAAAAAGCATATGCAGTTTTAGGCAGACAAATTGATTGGTAATAGAATTTTAAACAATTTGTCAGCAATAAACATTAAATTGCATAAACAGATGTAAAGGTAAAAAATTAAACAAGTCTGGGGTCGCTAATTTAACGGTCGAAAGGCACTAGAGATCGACTATTAATACCATGGGTAAGCTTCTTAATTTTCTCTGGTCAATTAAGTTGTTTAATCGCGAGAGCCAAGTATTTCATGTTCGAGGGCTGACTAGAGGCTATACCTAGAAGACCTTGTAGTTAAGCTACGATAAAAGGAATTTCTCATGAAATCATCGCCTGACTGATTACCTTTTCTTTGACCCCCTAGAGTCTTTTCACAGTGATTCAATTTTGATGTGTGTGCTTATTTTGTATGCCTTGGGTTTTTTGCTTTTCAAGAAAAAGCGCCCACACTGGGAACCTCTAGGGCTCTCGTACCATAGGCGATACATGTGAGTGAAGTACCCAATCAAGCTAAGATTTCTCTTCCAGCTTAAGATTTTACAATGTGGCACTTTGATTTTTTGTTTGTTCATTTTCAGCATTTTAATTTTGTAACTTTGGGGGGTCATATAACACTGTTACACCTCCCCGGGCTCATCACACTAGTAAACTCCCTTTATAATACTTAAGCTAAAGGTCAATAGGGTCAAGCCCACTAGAAAGCCCTAGTACACTTCACACAATGTTGCCTAAATCGGATTAAGAACCTAAGTAACCATTGATTATTAGGAAGGCATTCCCCATGGTATTAAGAGAAGATCTCACCTAACTTGGTCAAACTAGCTTAGTCAGATTGCTTGATTTTTAAACCTAGACAAGTGATTATGACAAAAAATTATATTGAATTTAATGTTTGGTACTAAGAAAATGTGCTGAATATTATGCTACCAATCACAATCAAAGCAGACAAACATGGATGCAAAAAAGATAAGGGACAATGCTAATGGACAAGAAACACCTATTTGTGTTGATGGTCACGCTTGATTTGAAGTGTGAATGAGAGAAATATCCCATGAAGGTCCAAATCCTAACCACAGCAGCACGTTCCTGTACACACTAAGAAACACAAAGAATACCTCTAGGAGGCACATCAGTGGGAAAAAAAGACCTTTGCTCATCACTAAACTCTAAAACAGAAACACTCCTATCGTATTAATCCTACCTACCCTCCATCACTCGAGTGATGAGGATCAAGGGTGTTTGATGAAATAGGTCTCTGTTTTAGTGTACCGAATGTGAATGTGTAGGTCTGGTCAATGTTTTGACTTTTATTGTGCATACTCGTTTGCTAATTGCTCTTGCTCTTTATTTTTTTATTTTATTTTTGTGAGTATAAGGCTTTATATGTACATTCCCTAAGATTGGGAGATTGAGTGGTCAGGGAGGAAGGTCGAGAGGGAAGCAAGTGAATGATGACTGTCAACAAACACTCCCCCCTTCCTTGGGTAGATCATACCGTTTGAAATGAGCTCGTCACCCTTTGAAACCAATTGTTCTAGTTGGTAATAGGTGGGGATTTTTGCCAGTAGTTTTCTCTTACCTTAGGTGCCTCATCGAGTTGCAAGGGTGGTAAGGTACTCTCCCAGGATCGAACTTGAAGTGGTTCATCTGGTGATTCTTGAACATTGGGATGTGTGGATTCCTTTGTAGCTTTATGGAGGTCTACTATTGTAGGTGGAGGCTGTGGAGAAGCTTTTACCTCTCTGGATGCATTACATGAGGAGCTAGAAGCTTCATGGGACTCCCCTCTTTCTGAGCTAGGTGGAACACATCGTTCTTTCTTCAGTACCCAAACTAGCTCTGGAGCGGGTGTATAGCATTCTGTGATTTTTTTCTTTCCACGATCGTTAATTTGTTTTAGAGCTAGAGGATTGAGCTCACATGCGCCCGGTGACAAGTAAGAGTACAATTTACATTTTGGCACCCAGATTTGATCATTTCCTTGATAGAAGCCTTGGGCTTCCAATAGTCGTTTAGGAATCCAATGCCACATTTCCTTACATTTATTGGGGCGAGTGGGACGTTTCTTACAAGGCTTCTGTTTTTTAGCACTAGCTATGGTCGCTAAAGAAGCTTTAGGGACCCACTTGTATGTTTTCTTCGTCATATGAGGATGAGTTTTGTCAGAAGCTATAGGCATTGCTTGTAGCATATTTAAGGGTACGGGCATTTCATCCCCCTCAGGTGTTACCCAGGTCGTCCCCCTATTTCCCCAAGTGTCTATGGTTGCTGCTAGGTGGACCCAATCCACATTGTCCGACTCAGTCATCCCAGGTAGTACATCCATATAAGGAGAATCTTCCCCAACATCAGTGCCCACTTTATACATGTAACAATACTGCAATGGGGCCGAGTGAACTGTGGTGTCAGATCTATGATCAATTATAAACCTGTTTCCTAGAGGATGTGCTCATCCAGTTACAAGATCCACTCGAATGACAAAATCTTGGAACTGCAAGTAGACATGGTTTTTAGACCAGTCATGCACCATTTTTGCTTCCCTCATGAAAGGACATCCTTTCCCTCATGAAAGGACGTCCTAAGATCATCTCTGATGCCATAGTGTGTTTGGAGAAATCCATAACAATGAAGGTAACTCTTATTTTATGTCCAAAGACCTTGATCTTGAGATCTTCTAGCATCCCAATAGGTTTAACAATAGACCCATTGGCCATCTTCACTACTATGGTTGTGGTCGCAAGGTGAGGTCTTCCCATAGTTTCCCAACAATTTTTAGTCACAATGCTAACCCTAGTGCCACCATCAAGGATTCCCTTCACAGTTAATCCCTTAGTAGTGATTGGTATGGTCGCATTGGATTCATCACCCTCAAAGTATTGTCCCAACTTGTTAACAGGTATTTCTATAACAAGGTTCTCATCTAGGTTGGGTGGTGGATCTATGTATTCCTCCTCTATTGGCATCTCCCCAGCTCCATCCATCTGTGCAAATTGTGGTAGCCCAAACTTCAGTTCTCCATTGAGGAAGGATCGAAGAGCTGAGACTAGCTCAATGTCTTTATATAGTTTGGACATGATGGTGGTTCTAACTTCTGAAGACATGAAATCCATCAATTTGGCAATGTTTAACGGCACCTTTTGGCCTTGAGTCCCTTGACGTGGGGAAGATGGGATCTCCATTTCTTTGATAGGATCAGGTAGTCCCTCTGTAAACATTCTTTCCATCAAGAAGTGAGTACGCCCACTTTCAAATGACTTTAAGTCACTTTCTTCTTGGATGACACTAGGTATGTCCAAGGGTCTATGGACTTGGTGAGGTTGTTGTTGCGTAGGAAACATGGTGTCTGTAATCTGGATCTTCCTAGGTGCTGGTTCTAGATCCCTTTGGGTATCTTCTACCAAACTCCTTAATTGCTTGACTCGCTCAATCTCCTCTGTAGGGTTTGGGTAAGTTCCTATCTTCTTTTTGGATCCTGGCCATTGTGGCTCATGAAGATCTTCCTTGTTGGTTTCTATGTTAGTGGTCGTTTTGGTCTCCATGGTTTCACCTAAATCAGAATCTTCTTTAGCGTCGTTCATATATACAGGGTCGTCACCAGTCCCTATGTTGGTCTTTGAACTGGGGTCTGACTTCGCTGCTTTTTGCGATCTCTTTCTTCGTGTTTTCTTCTTTCTTTGAGATTGGGCAATTGATGCCGTGTCTCTTTCCTCAAGAATATAATTTTGTTTTTGAAGCATCGATTGTGTGAGTACGTTTACTGGTACAACGGGTGTACCTGGTGATGGCTCCTCGATAACTTCAATCAAGTTTAATGGCGTGATCTTCGGTGCATTTGGATTATTTGGACATTGGGAAATCAAATGATCTATGCCACATCGATTACACACGAGTATCGGCATTGTAGACGTGCTTGCTTGATTGGTTTGCATTAGTGTGGCGTTCTTTTGTAGCCTAATAGGACACTCGGCTACACGATGTGGACCTCCACACTCATAGCATTGAAGAGGTGGTCTCTTAGCAGTGTAATTGATATTTTGGCCTCTTGCCGCAAGAGCAGCTACTTGATATACAGGTTTTACTTGTCCCCAATAGTCCTCCATGTAGTATTGTGGACATTCTTCAAGCACATCCATCCCATAGGCGATATTAGGATCTATATCTTCCTCACAGCCTTCCAAACAAGAAATAGATGACTCACAACCCACTTGATTCACAGAAGTGATTCTCGGATGTGGTGGTTGCGGTCCTAGCACTGGAGGTGGTAAGGGTGTTGTTTGAACAACATTTTGGGCCCTAGGGACCATGTGTTGTGCTGTTTGTTCAAGAGGTGGGGCCGACATCAATGCAGGCACTCAAGGTGTGTCTGTCCATGCTAAGGTTGGTCTATTGTCCATCGCACGCTTAAATACTATGCAATCCTTAGCTTGATGACCATACCTTCCACATGCATTGTAGTTCCCATTGAATTTTACTCTAAAATTAGGGCATTCGCTGGTACTATGCGGTCCATAGCATAATGAGCACCATTGCTGCTCCCTTCTTGGATACATATGATTGTTTTGCGGAGCACGATTGTCTCTAAGACTCTCTTGAATAGCCTTGGTGAGATCTGCTAAAGTCATCTGAGATATCTTTGGCTCCTTAGCAATAGGCTTTAGGGTCATTGGCTGATGCCCTGATGCTTGCGAACTAATAGATTTAGTCTCAACAGACACTCTTTCTCCTTGAATCATTAAATTATCCTCCAATTGGATGTCATTGGTGGTGATTGCTTCCCAAGTGGTGATATCTCTAATGACTAGGCCATTGTAGATATCCTCATGTCGTAATCCCCTAATGAATCTATCAAGAAATTGGTTATTGTTGAAGCGCTCATTTGGATTACAACGAGAATTCAAATGCTTCAAGCGACTAATAAAGTCTCTCATCGACTCTCCTTCCTATCGTTGGGCATTCTGGATCTGAGAGGCTACACCCCAAAGTACTCCCTCTCGTATGTATTCTTTTAAGAACAGTCTCCTAAGAGTAGGGTAAATCGTTTTTTCTTCCACCCTTAGGGTTCTATACCAATCCCCAGCCTTTCCACTTAAGGTTAGGCTTAAAGCATTACTCTTATGTAGATCATTGTGTTCTCCTAGAGAATCACATATTTGTTCAAACACTTCGATATGCTTTCTCACATTCCCGTCTCCACTAAATTTTTGTGTGAGCTTGGCTATTTGTACTGCCTTACTTCTAGGCTCTCTATCAGCCGCATAACGCATATTCTCAACAATAGATCGATCGATAGCTTGAGCAAATGTTGCCAAGTCACCTAAATGAGCAGGCACCGTGGGTGAAGGCGCTCCAGAGACTACATGTGGAGTAGGTATTGGCTTTGGTCTTGGCGCATAGGAAGCCCTTGGGTTCCACATTGGGTACAATGTTGTGCCATGTGGTGGTCCATAGTTCATATGGGTGGCCCTAGGCATAGCAGACGTCGGATGTGACATGCTAATGCTAGCCGGTATAGTCCCATGGAAATAAGAACTTGTGTATTGTGGTTGTGGAGCATAGGTAGTTGAAACAATGGGAGGGGTAGGGACTACATGAGTGTGATGACCCATAGGTGCATACGATTTGTACACACTTGTAGGTACTATTGCAGGCATTGAGCTACCATGTAGTGGTGCTTTACTAACAAATGAGGTCCATGGCGTGTTTCTCGGCATGCCCATCATTGGGGTAGGCATGGTAGCCGTGGTGTCATCAAGGGAAAGATGAGCTAGACTTGGAAAGGTGAAGCTATGACTTGTGGGCTCAGATTGCACTGAGACCCCTGGAGAAACAACATATGGGGGATCCATCGGACTTACCGAGGGAGTCTCCATTTGCGATAAGGTCGGTTGTTTAGCCTTCCTTGTATCCAAGAATCTCATGAGACCCGTTGAAGGCATGTTGATACCCTTGTTCTATCTCTCTAACTCAATGACCCTATGGATGACCTCACAAACTCTTTGTTGTTGATCCTCTACACTAGTAGCACCCATTGTGGATTGTAGGACATCTAACCAACCCACATGATAGGTGTGACCTGTGTATAGGTCGGTCAGAGTCTCTGTTTGTAATTCGTACTCCCAGTTCTCATTTAAGAACACTCCATCTAGGATTGAGGTGCTAGGGGTGTCCTTTGAGCTAGATGCAATGTTGTTTTCTAGGGGTTGGCCCTTAGCGATTGCTAAATCAGAAGCACTTGATTGCTCTCTTAGCAAGGATATTGACATAGGAGCTTTCGCTTTTAACTCTCTTCGTTGCTCCGCCTTGCGTAAGCTCTCGACTTCCTTTTCCCTCGCTGCAAGGATATATCGCTCAACCTCTTGCACTTCGGCAAGGCTTCTACCATCTGGTAATATGACCTCGGAGGGAAATAACTCTGAAGAGTCAGGAGGTGCAGTGAATGAAGTATTCACGTGCACATTCTCTAACGGTATAGGGTCTACGTTTGTCACGAATGGAGAATTTACTTCCCCACCCCCCTCATTTACATCATTAGCTCCATGTTCGGAGCGAGTGGCTCTACTAAAGGTTTCCTTCAGGCGGCTAAGCACGCTCGGCCCGGACCGAGGACCCATGGCATGCATGTCTTGGCTCGAGCTATCGGGATTAGGCATTGGGAAACCCTCCATGACGTCGTAGTCAGAGGAAGAGTCACTAGCCGCTATGTTTGGGTCTTGGTTTGTACTACCTTGGGTCCCCGTCGAGGGTCCAGAACCTAAAGTAGGTGGATATTGAGAACTCGCGTAAGTCGAAATTCTCTCTAGTTGCTCCATCTCTAGCACACGACCAGAGCGCAGATGCATGTGCCTTTGGCACCCTACAAACGTCGACGAATAACCTCGAAGGTTAATTGCTTATCTTTTTTAAGCGTCCGTTTTCACTCGTGTTTTTTACGTTTTTAAAGTTTTTAAATGTTTGATTTTTTTTATTAAAGTGTGTGATAGCTCGAAATGAGCGTATCACTTAGAGGGTCGCTGTATGCTTTACAGCACAATTTTCGGGCATCTGACGTTCCGTTGGTCCTCAAAAAATCGGTTTTTAGCTACGTGTGAAGCTAAAATTCGTTTTTTTTAAGGCGACTGAGTCCTAGGCCTGAGCGTGAGCTTGGGCTTGGGTTTGGGCTTGGGTCTGGGAGATATTCCCGATCCCGGTCCTACCTTTAAATTTTTATTTATTTTTATTTATTTTTATTTATTTTTATTTATTTTTTAAATAAAAAGGATAAGGTCACCGCGGCCTGCGCGAGAGCACACACACACTCTATATACCTACCTCTAACTAATACACCTACTGTTACACACTAACACACTCTATTAACTCTCACAGATCTACTTCCTACTTACTGTACACAGAAAACTAACAACCTTAGTTCACAGAAAATAAACACATAGTACCTTTGAAAACTCCATTAACAAGAAAACTAACAACCTTAATACACAGAGAATAAACACAGTACCTTTGAAAACTCCATTAACAAAAAAAAAACACAGTATAACACCAAATCCCTCTTCTCAACACACACACCCTCCTTCCTTACCTTTCCTACAATAGAAATTGCACCACCAAAGAAGCACAGAGCGCCATTCAAGCTTAGTGTATGGCAATCCCCGGCAACGGCGCCAAAGCCATTTTTGACACAATAATTTATGCTCTTCTTGAAAATATGGACGTATACACTTCACAGTGTGCCTAATCATGCTTTGTTCCCAATGAAACAAGATCTCTCCTTGTCCGGCATCCTTTTCTTAGCTCCACCAAAGTAAACAGTGCGTACTGCAATCCAATTTGCATTGGCCTCATCTTCCATGAACCCTCTAAATTTAGGCTTATCATAACCTTTATCAACCACAACTTTATTGAGCATGTTCCAAAACTCTATTTGAGCGTGTTTGTTCTCCACAGTGAACTCACAAATTGCCAAAGTCAACAATTCTCTAACGTATGGGTCATAAACATGTGCTGACATTGTAGGCCAACCCTCCACACGATGCACATGATCGAAGTGCACCCACATGTCTTGTAAGTTTCCTCCCGAGCGCATGCGGTTCACTAGGTCAACACCACTTCCTGGCCCCATAGTAGACATCTTAAATACATGTGGTTGTTGCCCTAGTCCTAGTTGTCCTGGAAAGAGAACACTATGAATAAAAGGATACCTTGACTTTGCTTTTAGACTCAAGATGGACTCAAGGCCAGCAGATGTAATGCCCTTTGCTCTTTTAGCAGACTCCAAGCTCCTTTGTACTCGACGCTTATCCGACAAAGGTGTGATAGCATCAAGAAAGCTAGAGAACTCTTGATCACCCATCGGAGTATCAACATCACATGTTTGCGCGATAAGATTATCCATAATAATTTCTTCAGCAGTAGCTCTTTCTAGTTGTTTCGTAGTTGTCATAGGGTCAAAATCCGCTCTATGCAATAGAGCATCTGATATTGCTTGGTCATTGCTTGGTCTGCACTTCTACTCTTCCCTTCAGCAACAGGATGTTTATGAAAACCAAGGTGTATAGAACATCTAGACATGCTAGTCTTTTCAACAGGAATGCAATAATAAATTACCGCAGGACAAGTTCCAATGCACTCAGGCAATTGACGACAATGAACACAAACTAATTTTCCATTATGTGCATCCAAAATACCCTTACTAGGAGCATGTGATAGTCTCCCCCACCATTGAGACTCATTGTATGTCTTTCTATGCTGAAAATAAGGACAATCCACATTTGGGCATCGCAAATGGCCACTACAACGACTAAGGCGAACCATCCCCTTCAACAAATCACTAATACATGTTACATATTCTGTCCAGGCATGCCCATCATATCTCTGCTCCATTCCATACATGGCTGACAATTGTTTTTGTGGAGGGAGTTCATAAGCAATGTAGCCATCATATAATGTTGGCATTTCCAAACACTCTCAACCTTTTGTACAGATGACAGTGCAACGTTTAGATTAGTTTGCAATGGAAGGGCACGAATGACAGCAAGCACACTTTTAATACTTGAATGGCTTGCGTGTATATTTCCGTCATCAACAATGATTGATGATAACTTTGAACCTGCGGAAGGAGAAGCTTGATGACTATCGACTTGAATCTTGTAGAACTGTGACAGCTCGTGGTCTAGCGTGAAGATCAACTCGTTTGCTTGATTGCAATCATGTTCAAGCTTAATCTGTTCACCAAGCAATGTCAATGGCCGTAGAGAGAAATCAGAGTCTCCCATTTCGAAATGATCTTTCAAGGCTTGTACTGTGATGGTTTGATATCGACTGTCGAAGACAAGAACTAACTTCTATCCCCGGGAAGGGCCGAAGATGGTGATATGACGACTCATTTCCTGTTTCTTGCAGAGAAAGCTGCAGCACAAAAAATGAGAGAAAATATTTTTAACGAATAAGGACTATTCTTGAAAAGGACAACATAACAGCACGTGCATGAGCAAATTGATAGGGGATTTTTTTAATGTGAAGTAATTAAGGTCTTCTCTCTCTCTCTCTCTCTCTCTCTCTCTCTCTCTCTCTCTCTCTCTCTCTCTCTCTCTCTCTCTCTCTCTCTCTCTCTCTCTCTCTCTCTCATAACAGGTAATGAGTTCAACTCTCCTCGTCGGCTAGATCTTGAAGATCTCTTAGGATAGTTTTAATGCAAAGTAAAAGAATTAAGATCTCTCTCTCTCTCTCTCTCTCTCTCTCTCTCTCTCTCTCTCTCTCTCTCTCTCTCTCTCTCTCTCTCTCTCTCTCTCTCTCTCTCTCTCTCTCTCTCTCTCTCTCTCTCTCTCTCTCTCTCTCTCTCTCTCTCTCGTGAATTACAGGTAATGAGTTCAGCTCTCCTCGTCCGCTAGATCTTTAAAATCTTCGTAAATTTTTAATGTAAACTAGGTAATGCTCTCTCTCTCTCTCTCTCTCTCTCTCTCTCTCTCTCTCTCTCTCTCTCTCTCTCTCTCTCTCTCTCTCTCTCTCTCTCTCTCTCTCTCTCTCATGACAGATATTGAGTTCAACTCTCCCTATCGGTTAGATCTCTCCTTTTTCTTCTTCTTCTTCTCTCTCTCTCTCTCTCTCTCTCTCTCTCTCTCTCTCTCTCTCTCTCTCTCTCTCTCTCTCTCTCTCTCTCTCACACACACACACACACACATAACAAATATCGAGTTCAACTCTCCCTATTGGCTACATGATTCTCCATTTTCTTGTGCCCATCACAGCCAACAATTGAGCAGACACAACTCATACACAATAGCGCAGAGAGAGAGATAGAGAGAGAGTGAGAGAGAGAAGATATGGCTCATACACAATAGCGCAGGGAGAGAGAGTGAGAGAGAGAGAGACAGTCCCGGTTCAGCTCATACTCAGTAGCGCAGGGAGAGAGAGATTGAGAGAGAGACAGAACAGAGCGCAGGGATGGTTCATACACAGTAGCGCAGGGAGACAGAGTGTGAGAGAGACAGAGAGACATTCCCGGTTCAGCTTAGCTCTGCGCCTCCGAACCCTCATCTCCACCAACAACGTATTCGCTAAGTCTCCATCAATAGAGATTCGGCCTCGACACGCTTGGCGCTGCACCTGTCCCTGCCCTGCATCGACACGCTGCTCAGCCTCGACCTTAAACGCCACCTGAAATGCCTCCCAAATTGTCAGTAGCCCTGTCCGAAATGGCTCCCCGATTCTGCTCGAAAGTATGCCACGTCGACGCGGGATGGTTTCGAGAAAAATCCCCTGTGTGGTTTGGTCCGTGGTTTGGTCCGCAAAATGCAAAATGTCTTTTGCCTATTTTGCGTGGTCCTGTGCAAAAGTGCCGCCTGTGGTGTTTTCGCTTCCCCTCATAGGTTGTTTTCACCATGCTCGAATCCTCAGTAGCCCTGTCCAAAATGGCTCCTCGATTCTGCTCGAAAGTATGCCGCGTCGACGCGGGATGGTTTCGAGCAAAATCCCCTGCGTGGTTTGGTCCTCAAAATGCAAAATGTCTTTTGCCTGTTTTGCATGGTCCTCTGCAAAAGTGCCGCCTGTGGTGTTTTGGCTTCCCCTCATAGGTTGTTTTCACCATGCTCGAATCCTCGAAATGTCTTTCCACACTCTTTTTTACATAGCATTTTCCATTTGCGCACTTGTAATAGCTCTTGCATATACATCATTTTTATTCCTAGTCATCATACAAATTCAAAAATCTCTATGATCTACTACAAATTATTATAAGTTAATTAGAATCCTATGATCATTTGATTAATGTAAGTTGCAAAATTTCAAGATTAGCACTACCCGAAATGCCTCCTTGATTTTGCTCGAAAGTATGCCGCGTCGACGCGGCATGGTTTCCAACAAAATTTCATGCGTGGTTTGGTAAAATGTTCACAACTATTATCCAATCCCTCCTTTGGCTAAAAATGTTCACATCTATTATCTAGCTACGAACATTTTTAGCATGCAAAAAAACGCTTAATCACCTTCATGACCGCTGTCGAAATGCCTCCTCGATTTTGCTCGAAAGTATGCCACGTCAATGCGGCATGGTTTCGAGAGGTTTGGTCCACAAAATGCAGAGATGCATGGTCTGGTCCGCTCTTTTGCTAAAAATGTTCACAACTATCTAGTCCCCCCTTTGGCTAAAAATGTTCACAACTATTATCATCTCCATGACCGCTTAATCACCTCCATGACCGTTGTCGTGTGGCCACTAAATCAAGGCAAAATGTTGCCTATATTTCTCAATAAAAACCATCTTGTTTTTTTACTGTAGTTAACTCCCTTTGTAATGAATGAAGACAATGTAAACTCATGAGACGCTTAACCATAAGTAACCCCTCCATATCACATGCATTTTACACCTCTTCCAAACATCACATTCATTCATGACTTTTGTTCCTTTCTATTGTATGAGTTCGTGCCCAGTTTTTTTGTCTGAAACTATACCACGTCGATGCGGTATAGTTTCGGGTAGAAATCCATCATTCTTACCCCGAATGTTGTCAAGATGGCAGCATAAGAGGAGTTCACAAATTGCGCCACGATGATTAGCTGTTTCCTCTCTTTACATGTTAATGGGAGTATTCAAGACAGAATTAGGTGTCTCACATTGGATTATTATGTGCAAGCATTGTGCGCTGATTATAATTGCTGGAAACTAGCCGAGGCTCCTCTTTGAATGATAAACTAGTCATGACAATTGATTAGCAACTTTAGTGCCCCAAACCATACCGCGTCGACGCAGTATAGTTTGGAGCAGAAAACCATTGAAGGTGGGTTTTCTGTCCCAAACCATGCCGCGTCGACGCGGTATAGTTTGGAGCAGAAAACTATTGACTGTATGACTTGCCAATTGTTAAATTAGTAGAAAAATTGATCTAAAATCTTTACAAAATCAAAGCTTTTTGTGTATGCAGTACTTCTTCTTCTAGAATCGGTTCTAGAAGAGGTGGTCGAGGTGCATCTACACCATTACCAATATGCAGTGACCAAGTTAGCTCGGTTGCAGAGACGCGGCTTCATGAAGA
Source organism: Adiantum capillus-veneris (assembly GCF_014529385.1). Taxonomy (NCBI): domain Eukaryota; kingdom Viridiplantae; phylum Streptophyta; class Polypodiopsida; order Polypodiales; family Pteridaceae; genus Adiantum; species Adiantum capillus-veneris. The sequence continues at coordinate 121,821,803 of NC_140943.1, forward strand.
CAGTGATAGCCAGGATTTAGGCCTGGGATCTTTGCATGAGATAGATCAAGAGGAAGCAACAGTTGAAGCCTCACTACAGATAGTACCTTTTAAAATGAGACCATAGATCCAACCAGGTGCTATTGATGATGACGACAACTCACTGCATTTAGATAGAGGGGAGGATATCCTTTCAAAAACCAAAATTTTCAACTGCTTTGAGTGTCCTCCCGTGCCATTATGTCGTCTCATTCCGCATGCCAAAGTTCAAGGCTTGAGATTAGATGTCAGTGGTTTAAAGTCAGCATTTGCTAGAGAAGGATACATCAAGGAGAAGGGGGCATTTATTGTATCCTTGATCACATGCCAAAAAGAGGAGGCTTATGTGACAGGTATTTTTTGTTGGCTACTCTTTCTTTTTACTTTAAAACGAAATTTGCAACAGCTTTTTTTAAAATTCTGTTAGTTTTGTTTCTACTTAAGATGCTATTATGGAGGAGTGGGATCCTATATGGAGACAAACTAATATGGAGTATGAAGAAGAGCTTGCTGATCAACCAAAATTTGAATCTCTTTGTCAAAAGATGTTTTTTGTGTGGGAAGGAAATCACAGAACTGTGGCGTGGCTGGCTGCCATCAAAGAAATGTACTCCACCAACAAAGATAAGCATTGCCGTGTTTTGTGCACTGTTATTGATGCTACAAAGGTGTCGGAGATAGCTTTGCTGACGAGTTTGCAAAGAATGAATTTGTGAGTTCATAGCTTAATTTTGAGTATTTTTATCTGCTTATAGTTCTATTGTACACAAACTCAAATTTTGTTTGGCTTTCTCTAGTATGCACACACATGCTTTGATGTCCTCTCACTTGAGAGATGAGCTTGTGAACTGCGACAACATATGTGCAGCCGATCATGAGGGTTACCTTCATGCATTGCCCAAATCAAATCAGAAACTCATTGAGAAACTTCGTAGAAGAGGCACGAAAGGAGAAGAACCATGGTATCCATTGACCACGAGATATCTAGCACGTCTACTGTTTGATGTATGTACTTTTTGAAATTCAAAATTTCATTTTCATAAAGTATTTTATATTTGGTTTTTTTAAGTATAGATAGATGTCATTTTTATGGTCTTTTTAAATATATATGAAAAGGTTCAAATGTCCAAAGAGCTTCATAGTAGATTGGATAGCAGGAAGGATATCCTCTCTTCGGATGATCTTAAGAAGGAAGAGAAACGTATAATTGGTGAGTTGTACGGCAAATATGGAGATTGTGTTGGAAAAGTATGTTTCTTGTTTGTTTGAGTCACTAATAATAGTCTCTATGTTTTATAAGTTTTTTATGAGTTTTTGCATAATTTTTAACTCTATGTTTCAGATTCTAAATATAGTAGACCCTCGTCTTGGAAAAGAGTGGTATATTAAAGTGTTGAGTTTAAAATGGGATAATGATAGCTGGGCTACACTAGAAAAACTAAGCCTCATAGCATTACATGATGCAAAGATAGAGAATAAAGTTCTTTGGCTATCTTTGTTGGAGGCTAGCAAGATTACTCGAGTCTCGTGTGGTTTGTCCAAAGGTGACTACAAATTTCGTAGGTGAGTTCAAAGAGTTAACATTTTTGCCTCGTGCTTTTTTAGTGATCATTTGGATTAAAATCTGTGTCAAACATGTGTGTGTATAGTTGGCTCAAGAGAGAGGGATCCATTCAAAGAGTCCTCGATGGTGCTACTGCGCTCTTGATAGACTATGTTGATGTGCCGGGAGGAACCATTATCCCACCAGACTCCACGCTAGATCTTTACTATGGGGAGATTTTTGTGGAGGCAAGGAAATTTCTATTTCCTATTGAGGTGTCCCTAGAGAGCAGAAATAGTGAGGTGGAGTTGCAAACACTAAAAAAAACTGACTATTATCGTATGGCATCTCAGAGGCTTCTCTATAGGTGGAGTTCATCACTATTAAACTTCTTTGACATTGTTAGCAAGCATTTGGTTCTTTTCTTACTTTTGCTTGCTAAATGTTCTATAGATATTTCTATCATTTACTTGGGATGCGGCATATTGTGGTCATTCCTCTACTAGCACGATCATTGGCTTAGCTTGATAGTGGAGAGGGATGCATGTATCCTTCAGCTATGCATAGTCGTCCACAATGGGAGCTAGATCATTTCCCATGGTGGATAGACATGGAGCAGGGATATCTTATTGTGCGAGAGAGAGAGAGAGAGAGAGAGAGAGAGAGCTACACTCTACACAAATGAGAGCAGATTGCATGAGAAACAATGACATAGCACCTGACACACATGGAGTAGATTCTCATGAGACTCGACAAAATGTTAGATCCAGTCATACTAGTGAGTATTTTATAAATAATTTTAATGAATTTGGATGACTAATGGTGTGTTTTGTGTTTAATAAATATCTCTAAGATTGGGGTTGTGTATATGAAACAGTATCGCTTCCCAAGGATAAGGGAAAGCAGCATGACATGGGGCCTGAGCCCTGACATGGCAGGTGCTAGCCTAAAATATCTCTCTTGTATGTCTATACTGTATAACAATCAATTTTAAAGTTTTCCTTGCTTGAGAGCTATTGGTGCCACACGAACCTTGCAGCGTTCATTGCGATTTGTTTCTCCTAGTGAGGAGCCTATTCTACATGCATACGTCGATCATAGATGCTTAGCTCTATCTGGAGATTACATTTCTATTGCTCGCGAGTTTCGTTCGGGTGTGCAATCATCGACTTGGATGTCGCTTCATGGGCATATGGTGAGAGTACGATCTACAGATTTTATTTACAGGAGGGGTGGTTGACTCGTTCCTTGGGCAGCAGACTTTATTTTTCTAGATTTGCCTTTTGGAGGAGTTTTGTACTCTTCTCCATCGTAGCCACCATGGGATGCATTCACTGAGGAGCATGTGAGAGTTGCTATCCATTTGACACATAGTACATTGGCAGATTCTGGATGGCTGGTTGTCTTGGGTTCTATCGCAGGTGACAAAAAATTTTGCTTGTAGTTTGTGTATTGATTAATGTGTTTTTGGTCTTTGTCTAACACATTATGTTTTTTGTTAAAGGTGACAGCCTATTTTGGATAGAGAAGGTGTGTAGAGCATCTGACTTACTTATTCATCGACGTGTGGTAGTTATGCATCACTCTCCTTACGGATATGTTGAGGTTGGCGGAGATCGTCATGAGGTTATGGCTCTAGTATATGATTTATGTATGCATTTAAGGTTAAATAATATTGTTCTTGCTATTTTACACTTTTTGTTTTTGCAGTGCGACAGTTCGATGTTGTTCTTCATTCACAGGCGTGGAGTTCTTCCGCCTCTTTACATTGCTGAGAGTACACCCTTTTTTCATGCTGTGGGTATGACTCCTACAGATACCATCATGCGGCACTACATGCCAGAGACAGCATATGAGATGATGGATTCCGATCTACCTTGGCGTGGGTCTATGCAGCGTTGTTCTTCATTTGTTTCTTCCTTGGTGGAGCTCCTTTGTCAGCCTAAGGGCATATGCTTAGAGTTTGGTTGTGGGACTGCTCCAGTTCTTCAGGCATGTTTATGCTCTAGTCGTGCATGTGCATCCTTGGATAGTGATGCAGCTTTGATTTCGACGTATGTGCTGCCTATACTTCAGTCTCAGTCTAGTGGGCGACAGAGACGGGAGGCATCAACATCTGCAGATGTGGTGGATGAGGGAGACATACCATTGGGTGGAAACCAGTTTGATGACTTGTGAGCATTTTATCTTGTCATGTTATGCACATGGACATACTTCATACTACATACATGTGTTTTCTTAATTTTTATCTTTTGTCATACATTTGGGTTTTAGGAGACTAGTGTCTTTACCTACCATGCTATGACATCATAGTAGGTTGTTGATGTAGTTATGTGTATTTTTGTGATCATTTCTATTGAGTTGATCTTTGATGAATTAATTTTTGTTTCATTGAACTGCCTTGCCGGTATACATTGAGGCACAAGCAAGAAGGATGGTGCGAGATCCAAGATACGATATGCGTCCTCTTGACAAGCCACATAAAAGACATGTCTTAATTGATGATGAGTGGGATTCGTCATTATAAAAGTTTGTTGAAATGAAGAGACAATGTTTTCGTTGAAATGCCGTTTTCTATATTCGTTGTAGAGTTCTTGTATTGTCCTTATTTTTGGAAATTTCCTGCTTGCAAAAATTGTTTACAACTCTCTTACTCTTTCTCTTGTATGCGATGCAGTCCAATGTTGCAAATACAATAGTGTTTTTAAGAAATGATGTTACTTTTTGTTCGTTGTAGGTATCTTGTAGGTTCCTTATTTTTTCCTCATCTTGTAGAGAAATTGTTTAGAACTCTCTCTCTCTCTCTCTCTCTCTCTCTCTCTCTCTCTCCCTCTCTCTCTCACACACACACACACACACACATTATTTGTAAGTAAATCTCGCTCGGGTTCTTATTTTTCTCAATAAAGTTCGCTCGGTGTATGGTAAGACTCTGTGGGCAAATTTTCTTGAAAAGCAAAATGCCCAAGGCATACAAAATAAGCACACACATCAAAATTGAATCAATGTGAAAAGACTTTGGGGGGTCAAAGGAAAAGGAATCAGTCAGGCAATGATTACATGAGCAATTCCTTTTATCGTAGCTTAACTACAAGGTCTTCTAGGTATAGCCTCTAGTCAACCCTCAGACATGAAACACTTTGCTCTTGTATTAAAGAGCTTAATTGACCAGAGAAAATTGAGAAGCTTGCCCATGGTATTAATAGTTGATCTCTAGTGCCTTTCGATCATTAAAATAGCAACAACCCCAGACTTGTTTAGTTTTTTACCTTTGCAACTGTTTATGCATTTGATTATATTACAATTTAATGTTTATTGCTGACAAATTGTTTACTATTTTGTTACCAATCAATTTGGCTACCTCAACTGCATATGCTTTTTAATTGTATATATGAATGCAATTACTGTGCCAATTTTGTTTGATTTTTCAGTGACTGAAGAAGGCTAAGGACATTCATCTCAAATGCTCTTCCACCTTGACGAACAAGCTTCAACACAATAGATTCCAAGGATGGAATCTACATAAAAAAGGGGGGCATGTTAACCGACAAGTCAAACACTTGAGTCAATACTAGGCTCCCTATCGCTTGATGTTGACCTCGGTGTTAAAGTCATTACAAGAGGCAGTTAAGTCAATACTAGGCGAATAGGAGTCTTGGGGATTGCCCAAAGCTCCCTGTTGCTTGGTGCTAACCTTGGTGTCAAAGACATTACATGCAACAAAGAAGTCAACACTGGGCGAATGAGAGGCTTGGTGACCGTCCAAACGCTCCCTATCACTTGGTACTGAACTTGGCAAATAGGCGTCGGCCCAGTAAACATCCACGGACCTTACATTGTTTTGAGTCAGGGACCGCGCTTGTTGATCCAATAGGAAAAGAGTAAGAGTGATCGCTGATGAGAGGCGCACTCTAACTGGAACATTCAAGGGTTAGTTGGTTAAGCATGGGTGCCCAAGTGTGAATGGGTGAGCTCATATAAAAGTCACCTAAACCTAAAAATCTCTTATTCTCTCATTTGTGCAATGCAAGAAGAGTGCTCTTGCTCCATCTCCTTCTCCGTCTCCTTTGTGTTTTAGTGTGTGTGTGTGTGTGTGTGTGTGTGTGTGTGTGTGTGTGTGTGTGTGTGTGTGTGTGTGTGTGTGTGTGTGTGTGTGTGCGCGCGCACGCTTGAGAGAGAGAGAGAGAGAGAGAGAGAGAGAGAGTGTGTGATCGAACATTACGACGGCATGACGGCGGCGAGGCGGTTGAGCGCGGCGCAATGGCAACTCCCTCTTCTTGGCGATGAGAAATCCTCCACGACAGCAAACGTAGAATGGTGAGTGACACACCATTGTCATCTTTGAGCTTACTAGTTTAGGCTAGTTGCGTGCTTGGAGCCATCTGTGGCTCGCGCACAGTGTTAGGCAAGTCCCTTGCTTCGATACGTGCGGCAGAATCCCACAGTAAGGGAGAGCTTGAAGCAGGAAAAGAGGAGGAAAAGAAGGTCGAACTGGAAAAGAGAAATTACCAAGGGCATATAGAGCCTGACAGCAATCAAAGTAAGTCGATTAGAGGAGACGACAAAATTTGTGAGTGGCAATTAAGCCAATGCAAAGCATACAGAGCAGGAAGTTGCAGGACAGTTGGCAATAATTGAAGCATGATGATCGACACAGTGAACTTACATGAGGTTTGCAGAATCTTGAATGTAGATGAAGCAGATAAAAACATGAGAAATTTCCATCACTGTCATCAGCTAAAGATTGATTAATACTCATGTTAAGCCCCGGTGTCGTTAATGGCCCGATTAATCCCGTAAAACGGGATCTTAAACTCCTAGTTAGCAGATGATCCAAGTGACGGTGCTATTAACAGCCCCCCTTGGCTAAGGATTAAGTTGTACTCAAAGCATTATTCAATTAATCGATGATTACGGTGATTGCCAGAGCTGTCAGTGTCTCTTGTTCTCTCTCTTTCACACCTCTCACAGCCAGAGGCCCGATGCCTGCTCGGCTCAAATTTTGAACACATATCCCCCGACAGTGTTCTAAAAAAGTTATTCCTTACCACATGCATTTCTATTTTTGCAAGGACTCTGTGCTCTCTTGGTGTATTCATGACCTTTGTTGCTTCATATAGAAATTGGCTCATATATACACAAGAAAAAGTTTTGGTATTTGGTTACGAAGCTTTTGCTATATGACTTTGATGCCCCACTCTTTCCCAAAATTTACACTGTGTCACAAAATATGTTCTTCATTGACATAATATTTTAGCGCATTTGTAAACAACCCCACCATAACTAGTGTTCAAGGTTGAGAAGCTGACTTATACATGAAGAGACTAAACCTAGTTGTAAGCATGCTTTACCTTATGGTTAGCAAACTCCAACTAGAGCAATACATGCTTTCTAATTGGATTGCTTGGTGTTTACGTACGCACTTTGCATATCCTTTTGCACAAGATTACTCTTGCTTATCCTCTTTGGATAAATTCCAACACTGAGGTGTGTTTCCTCACCGTTTACAGATAGTCTTCCAAAATGACTGGTAAATAGGGATCACAGTGCCTTAGGACATTGCTGAGGAATCCACAGTGTTTTCAATAACCATCTTGGTTAACGTGAAAGATCCATAAGCATTCAAATTGAGCAATGACCTCTATTAGTGATTGTAAAATCTATGTCATGAATGTGCATGCCGCTCCAAATCAGCCTTTTCTAAACTCTAAGGCCCATAACACGTGTGCATGCATTTAGCAAAAACACATATGAACTTGTATATACATGTCCGTCTCGGCCCTTGACTCTCCATTGGACCATAATGGAATGTGAAAATAAGTTACACCTAGGTACCAATGAAACATGTTCATCAATAGAACATAGCCTTGCTACATGTATAAACAACCATTCGTTAAAATTGTTTAACAACACTTGTACCTTAGCAAGTCTAACTAGGTATCCGACAATTTTTTGCCACTGAAATTGTTCCCGATACGATGTATGTAAATGGTCTTATAAATGGATTTGACTAGTACCTAAAGACTTTGTCACGACACATAATTGAAATAGCGAGCGCCAGTGTCAGTCTTAGAGACTCATATTCTCCATATGTGGAATATGTCTCAACTAAGGATGTCTGAAAAAGGACATCCTTCAAGTACGAGATGTACTTGTGTGTGGAGATAACTGAAAACACTCTGCAAAGTGAGGGAGAGAGACCCTTAACCTTGCTTCAAACTGGCTAAACCAAACTCCTAAGTTCCTAGACCATGTTGTATCCCATGTGACAACATTTGCCAAAGGAAAACCCTACATATATGTCCAGAGCTGCATAATGCAGAAATGTATTTGGGACAGTGCGGCCCAAATTCTTTGCTCTTACATGACCTTGTCATGTCTCTGAAGAGAAATATGGATGAAAGTATTCAAGCTTATTCATCCGACTTAAAAAAGTCAAGCGAAACATATTCAAAAATGGAATAAAACCAAATTAGATGCAGAACAACATAGAGTTCACTTACCTATAGTCATGTGCACTTTGCAAACCTGAAAGAAACAACTGGAAAAACAAGCATTAGAAACTGGTAACCCTGGGTGTTGCCTTTGCAATCCAAACCCCTTGGTTAGCTTCATGTAAATTTGGGATCATGATCATTGCTAGGCAATCTATATAGCACACACCCAAAAAACTCAGCTCAAAAGAGGAATATTTTTTATGTTTAGATACAATTGAGCTTGAGCCAACACCAATGGGGAAAATAGCTCACACAATATGGATGAAATATGCCAGATACAAATACAAATTTGAGTAGAGGCTTTGCTCACAGGAGAAACTTACACAGCCAAAACATTAGAAAAAAGTGAGGAATTTAGCAAAATGGGCAGCACCATTGCGTCTGGAATGGCCAAAAACCCCAGTCTAAAATATCAAAGTGCTCAAATCCAACCTCGGATGAGCAGTTTATGGCCAAAACAGGCTCCAAAAATAGCAAAAACTGAGTTACGGCTATTCCTCCTCTCCTCTCCATGTTTTTTTATAGTTTCTCTCAGGTTTTTTAGTGTCCATACTTTATTTTATCCCTTGGGAACCTTTGGCCTTTTGATTGACCTCAAACAGACCCCGAACTGACCCCGATCTGGCCAAAAATGCTCACGTAGTGCATTTTTGTCACCATTCTACATCCATCCGCACACTTGGCACTCAACTTTTCCCAATAATGCAGCCCGCAATCACTAGAATTTGCCCCCAAATACAGTTCTCATGATGACCTTTTTGCATAATTGATCACAAGAAAACACTCCCGTTGTGTCCTCGCTTACCACGTGCAAGTATTGACCCCATTCGACCTCCTGACGCCACTGGATGCCACTTGACGCACTTGCTTACCTCATGGCATCGCCCCGCTGATAGCTTCCTTGAGAAGTTTTATGCTCTACCAACTCCTCATTATTGTAGACAAAACACACTGATACTGTGGTGACGATAAAAATCGATGTACAATGTACACCCTGTCCTACCTGTACACATGTGGGCCCCATGTAACCACCTGGCTCTAGAAAATTGGCAATCCTATATTCGATGCACCATGCATGTGTATGTACATATGCACAATCACTTCTTCCAAAAAACTCCTAACAGCGTCTACATGGCAACGGACTCACGGAGACTATGGCATCTCTGACACCAAGAACATAGACAAGTGTAGGATGGCCTCGTGCTATCACAAGCGAGCCTCTCCTTGTCAAGTAAGACTCATCAGTCAACTAAAATGACACCCATGATCTCTGAGCTGTGAGATGGAGATCAAACTCCTACGAGCATCAGGCACATACTGAACATCATGGAGCAACAAGCATATTCCACACCATGAACACTATCCTATCTCCGAGCAGAAAATGTGCTAAACCACTCCCTACGAGGAGTAACATGGCGTGAAGAACTATGAGAGCACTACTGTCTAGCTTCCAATCATGAGACAAAGTCCATGCATGTCTAGGTGAACCTACGAAAGTAGGAGTGTCTACCACACTCATACTCTCACCAAGAACCAATGGAAACCTTCACTGCCTCAATGAAACAACATCTCCTCATGTGCCCTAGTCTGCCACAATGCTAGTAAACCACATTTTTGTGCCTCTGAGATCTGCCTTATACACCAACCTGTGTATCCAATGAAAAACTGTCACTACAAGATTTCGTAACTGAGCACAAAATGAGTCTACAGATCAGCCCACACAAAGTGTAAGTGCACTATCTACAAGACCATAACCACTCAACACAATGCAAAAGAAAACCAATTGATCAAACACCTACCACTAAAACTATGGCATATATCACATAAGGCGCATAAACCTCTATCAAAATGAAGAACCAATCATGCATAAATAGTGACCATATGTAATAAGAGCACAAGCAAAATAAATATTCTCAAAATTTGTCTAAACCAGCTCTTTAGCATTTGTTACAAAACGCATAAAACCTTGCAAAACATTGGCAGAGTTTCCTATGTAACTGAAGAAAAATCTGAACCATAAAACCACATCCAAGATTTCACAGTGGAGAAGATCTCGACCACTACAAAGCGGCAAAAATCTGTTAACCAAAAGTCACTTGTTTGCATGCTTTTGCATGTTCATGCAAGAAGAAAACCGTGGAGGAGAGCCAAGGAGTAGCGTGTGGAGAAGCTTTGCCTACCCACGTGTGTAGCAACGCTAAGGGGGAGGAAGGAAAGACGACGACCTGCACCAAAGCGAGGGCAAACGGGCTCTCCGATTTTTCCCTAGCATGCTCGTCCTTTTGTGTTTCTTAAGCAGGGCCGCACATGCAACACGGTAGGGGCTCCCTCTCTCCATAATGCATCCAGCTCATTGCCGCCATAGCTTGGCTGAAGGGTTTACAAACCTTGGCTATCCACAATGAAAAAATTTGAGCATTTGGCGTATGCAAGGGTGCATGTCCACCCTCCGTACACCCCCCTTCATCGGATTGGAACATGACAAGGGATAGTCTATGAGGTTGAGACCATAGCCACCAAGGGCACCATGAGCTACAAAAAATTTCTGAGATACAGAATTTTTTTAGCTATCAAGTCTTTTTTTGGTTTTCATTACGACATATTTGGGAGGGAAGAACTTTGAAGGTAATTCTATATCGGCAAAGAAAGCACAAGTGAAATAAAGTGTATGAGATCCGCCTTGACACAAGAATTTGAAGTATAAGACTGAGGGGACTAGAGCCCCCTTGACCGCATGGCTCTGTCCTGCTGGCCCTTGGCCTGCCCGGTCTTACCCTAGGCCTAACATTACTCCCTGTTGGAATTAGGGTTGCAGAGAAACACACACAGCTTGGAGAAGACGAAGGAAGCTCAAGGCACACAATAGAGAGTGTATTCCTTAGTGTGCAATGGAAAGATAGATAGCCCTAGAGTGATGGGCGTATATACAATGCACGGGGGAAAAAACCTCCTAAAGAGGGAAAAAATGCCCCGGCGGTCCTAGTGTGTTCACACACATCACTACCACATGTATATGGTAACAAATCCCCCCTGGAGTGATGCGGTGAACGAGAGCTGGCACATGAGTAAAGGGAAGTGCCATGCCCTGAGGACAGGATCAGTCCACAAAGGGGAGTAAGCCCAAAGCTTTGCGGAAAGCTTCAAGCTTCTCACGAGACAATGCCTTTGTGAAAAGATCTGCAAGGTTGTCCTGTGTTGGCACATAAGCCAAGCTGATCTCTCCTGCTGAGAGCCTCTCCCTGACATAGTGGTAATGCACCTCAATGTGCTTTGTGCGAGCATGAAAAACTGGGTTCCTCGCAACTGCCAATGCGCTCTGACTGTCAGTGTAGATAGTGTTGGCAGTGTCCTGTCCAACACCCAAGTCAGCCATAAGGCGTCTGAGCCATACACACTCAACCGTAGCTGTGAAGACTGCCCTGTACTCAGCCTCACAACTCGAAGTGGCCACAGTAGGTTGCTTCTTGCTCAACCATGATATACATGAACTGCCAAGCATGAAACAAAAACCACTTGTGGACACTCGCGTGTCAAAACAACCAGCCCAATCTGAGTCCGAAAAAGCATGTAAGTCTGGCGGCAATGATCCCCCCTTGGGATAAAACAAGCCAAGATGTAAAGTGCCACTAAGGTAGCGGAAAATCCTCTTGACAGCCTGCCAATGCTTAGACCCTGGGCTATGCATAAATCTGCTGACCTGCGAGACTGCAAACTGAATATCTGGCCTCGTGTTGCATACATAAATGAGGCAGCCAACAGCAGTTTGGTAAAGAGTGACATCAGCAGGATCGCCAGCATCATGTAGACTCAACTTCAAACCTGTTTCCATGGGAGTGGCAATAGGTTTGCAATCCTCAAGTCCAAACTTACATAGCAATGTCTCTATGTAACTTTTCTGACACAAGGCAATACCACCATCACACTGCTTAAACTGTATACCCAAGTAATGATGCAACAGCCCCAAATCTTTCATCTTGAAAGTAGCATTCAAATCAGCCTTAAATTCAGCAATATGTCTCTCATTTGGTCCAGTGATCAGCAAATCATCAACATAAAGAACCACAATGAGAAATACATCATCCTCACGCTTTACATACAATGTGCTTTCTGTTGGACTGTACGAAAGCCTCGTTTAACCAAATGAGTGTCAGCTTTCTCATACCAAGCACGAGGAGATTGCTTCAACCCATACAAAGCCTTCTTACATTTGCACACTTTGTCCTCTTGTCCTTTTATGACAAAACCGCGAGGCTGCGTTACATAAACTTCCTCAAATATGTCACCATTCAAGAAAGCAGTAACAATGTCTGATTGATGTACATCCCAACCAAAATGAGCTGCCAATGCACATAGAAAACGCACAGTAGTCATACGACAAGTGGGAGCAAAAGTCTCTTCATAATCTATGCCTTTTTGTTGTGCATAACCCTTTGCAACAAGTCGAGCCTTATGGCGATCGATCTCACCATCCGGCTTGCGTTTCAACTTGTAAACCCACTTGGTACCAATGGCCTTTTTGCCAAGAGGCAAATCACATAAAGTCCATGTGTCATTCTCTATAAGTGCATCATATTCTGATTTCATGGCAGCAATCCAATTTTCTGAATTCTGTGCTTCATCAAAAGACAGAGGCTCCTCAACATCATGTAAACTAGACACAGCCAAAGCATAACAATCTGATGCATAAGATGCATGGCGAGAGCCTGAACGAGTACGACTAGATAAAGGTGCATCCAATTTACTGTCACGCAAAGTGTGCACCAGCCATTTTGGCATACCTCTAGCCTGCTCATTTTCAGCCCTTTCCTCATCAAGTACATCATGTACATCTGCATCAGTAATAGGCTGTTCTAAAACATTTTCAGAAACCCCCATAGGCTGTACATTTGCCTCATTGGAACTTACATTCGTATTTCCACCACTGAAAAGAGGCAACAAAGTGTCATAAATGTCCTGTGAGCTTACATTACTGTCTCTAGTACATGACAGCAAGGGTTGAACAGAATCTTCCACAAACACTACATCCCGTGAAACCAAAATACGTTTTGTTTGCGGATGATACAACCTGTAACCTTTGCTTTCAGCACTATAATCAACAAAAATACATTTGACAGCCTTATCATCCAATTTTCTGCGCTGCACTTGTGGCACCAAAGCATATGCCAAACAGCAAGAAACACGCATGTGCTCAATAGAAGGTTTTCTATCATGCCATGCTTCATATGGAGTAATAGACTGCAAAGCTTTCGTAGGACACCTGTTAAGTACATAAGTGGCACACATGATGGCCTCAAGCCAAAAAGAATGCGGCAAAGCTTGACTTTTGACCATACATCGTGCCATTTCCGTTAGTGACCTGTTTTTCCTCTCAGCAACACCATTTTGCTGAGGTGTATAAGGCACTGTACATTGGTGTTTTATCCCACGACTAGCCAAAAATGCATTAAATTCATGAGACATATACTCCCCCCCTCGATCGGAACGGAGGGTGCCCATAGTACATTTTGAGACATTTTCAGCCATAGCCAAAAATTGTTTGAAGCACATAAAAACTTCGGACTTCGCTTTAAGCGGAAATACCCACGCATGCCTGGAGTAATCATCAATGAAAGTCACGAAGTACAGGTAATTGCCCAAGGACGGAGTTTGCATGGGCCCACAAACATCACTATGCACAAGCTGCAACCTGCATGTGGCCCTAACTGAACCATCCTTTGGAAACTTAGAACGCTGCATTTTACCCAGAATACAGCCTTCACAAACATGTTTGATAGGTGCTTCAAGAGGCGGCAAAGAAGCAACCATATCAGATTTCTGCAAACGTAGCAAACTGGCAAAATTCAGATGACCAAAACGTGCATGCCAAAGTTTTGCATCTGAAATAGCCCTTGAATCTGCAACAGCATTTGCAAAATTTTGTCCACACTTGTCATACAAAGTGAGCTTATACAGCCCACGGCACAAAAGCCCAGATGCAACAATTTCATCACCAAAACTGAGATCATGAACTGTACATCTGTCATCCACAAATTTGACTACAAGTCCAAGTCTAGCAAGTGCGGATACAGACAATAGATTCTTCTTGATCCCAGGTACATAAAGTGCATCAACAAGTGTGAAGGAACTGCCATTAGCAGCAGTGAGCACAATCTTTCCAACTCCCTGAACTGGATAAGAGGCGTTGTTGGCACAAGTGACTGAATTCCCATGAGGGACAGACTCGAGAGAGGTAAACAATTCACGATGTGAGGTAATGTGCTTTGTAGCACCACTGTCGAAATACCACACATGTGAATCTGCAGCAACTGACAAGCATGCATCATGGACAGCAGGATTGTAAGTGCACTCTGCGCTAAAAGCCCATTCTGCATCAACATCAGCATCGCAATCTCCTTTCACAGAAGACTCAACAATGGCTGCATTTGTAGTGGAACCAGCATTTGCAGTTGAACCACCCTCTTTCTTCTTAGCCTCTTTGGCCTTCAACTTAGGACACGACTTGATCAAGTGATCATTGGCTTTACAATAATGGCAACGCATCTTCTTTTTGCCCTTATCACCAGAATTGCCAGACGAAGTGCTGCCAGCAGAAGCATTAGGAACAGAAATTTTGCCACTCGCAGCAGAACCATAAGAAGTGGCTGCATTACTGTTACCACCCTTTCTTTGAGAAGCAATAAAAGCCTGTTCAACTGCACGCTGCCTAGTCCTGTTTTTTCTAGAAAGTGACTCTTGCAACAGCAATGTGCATAATGCATCAAACTTGACAACTTCAGGATTTCCTTGGGTCATCAGTCTCCAAGTACTAGCAAAAGTCTGGTAGGAATCTGGTAAGGCATCAAGAACAGTCTGCACAAGGGAACTGTCAGAAATGACTTCACCTGCAGAAATGAGTTGCTCATTGATATCCTTGACACTGGCAAGGAAAGTGTCCATATCATCTTCCTCATGCATAATCTTCGACTCTAGCTCTTTACGCAGCAAAGCAATTTTAGCCTCATTGCGGCTTGCATAAAGACCTGCTAGAATATCCCAAGCCTGTTTTGCAGATTTTGCTGAACGGATGTGAGGAATAATGGTGCGCTTCACAGACAACGCAATCAATGCATGAGCCTGCGCATCCTTAACATCCCAACGAGCTTGTTCTGCTGTAGGCAAAACAACTCTAACAGCTGCAATCCTTGCAGCAAGACCTGCAACATCCTCAATATCGCCTACATCTTCAGAACCAGGACGTACATCAATGCCCTGCACAATGTTCCAGACACCTTTTGACACAAGAACGTGTTGCATCATATAAGCCCACATAGGGTAGTTGTCCCCATCCAACCTGTCCTCAGCAGCAAACATCTTGAACACATCTGTGTTGTTGTTGTCAGCCATGGTAAATGCTGCACCTGATGTGAAAACTGCTCGAAAATAGGAGAAATGGAGCGGGAACAACTTGTGCTATATAGCACAAACCGTAGAAGACTATAAGGTACCTGTTATGCAGAAAACGGCACTGACAGAAAATCTGCACAAAATGACGAAATAACCTGTGCAGTACTGCCCGTAGTGGAAACGGAGGCCGAAATGAGCCCAAATCAAAATTCTGAGCAGACCGAGCTCTTTGAGCTCACCCAAAATATTTGTCGACCTGCGAACGCTTGCCAAAGCTCACTGAAATCGGAGAAAGTGAGCAGGCGTGTGCTGGAGCAGCTGGCGACTAAGCCCGGGAGGACATGACCTGCTCTGATACCAATTGTTGGAATTAGGGTTGCAGAGAAACACACACAGCTTGGAGAAGACGAAGGAAGCTCAAGGCACACAATAGAGAGTGTATTCCTTAGTGTGCAATGGAAAGATAGATAGCCCTAGAGTGATGGGCGTATATACAATGCACGGGGGAAAAAACCTCCTAAAGAGGGAAAAAATGCCCCGGCGGTCCTAGTGTGTTCACACACATCACTACCACATGTATATGGTAACACTCCCCCCTTGGAGAAGCATTTTCGTCCTTAAAAACAAGAGTGGTTGTAAGTTCCTAAGAACACAAATGTTTTCCACAGTGGCATCCTTCATAGATCCAACTATTAATTTTTCTAAAACACAGTTCAGAAGGAGGTTCAATGAAATCAAGACTAGCATCTTGATTTTTCACATTGTTGTCACGTTGCAACTGTCTTGTGTAGCTGACCCATAACCAACATCATGTGTAAACTCCATGTAGAAGCCACATGAGCATGCTAATTGAGTTATCACAACAAAGATGTACCACAAAGAGTACCTCTTTTCACTTTCTATGAAAGTAACTGGCTGACGTAACTCATTAGCAAAACTTAATTCCTTGACTTGGTATCTTATCGAATCAGTAAAAAACCCCACCATAACTAGTGTTCAAGGTTGAGAACCTAACTTACACATGAAGATACTAAATCTAGTCACAAACATGCTTGACCTTATGGTCAGCAAACTCCAAGTAGAGCAATACATGCTTTGTAATTGGATTTCTTGGTGCTAATGTACGCGCTTTGCATATCCTTTACACTTGTAATTTTCCTATTCTCTTTGGATAAATGACAATACTAGGTGTTTTTTTCCGCTGTTACAGACAGCCTTCCAAAATGTCTGGTAAATAAGGATCACCATGCCTTACAATAGGATTGAAGAATAAAAACTGTAACCATCTTAGCTGGCTTGAAAGTTCCACGATCACCCAAACCAAGCCATGACCTCTATTGGTGATTGTTAGATCTACGTCATGAATATGCATGCTGCTCGTAGGACCCATAACACCTAATGTGCATGCATTTAGCAATAACAGATCCGGACATGCATATCCATTATCACACTTGCCCATACTTATGGCGAATGTGATGCTTGTAGCACACATGAAAGAGGAGTGTAAATAATTCTAAAAAGAAACTAAATACTATGTACTACAATCATTTACAAGCCTTGCTAAAATGTTTGAACCATAATAGAATGTGAAATATAATTCACTTCTAGGTACAAACAATGGAACAACTTCATTAACAATACATAGTATTGCTATATATGTAAACAACCATCCGTTATTGTTGTTTAGCAGCATGTGTAACCTTAACAAGTCGCTAAGTTTTCAATATTCTTGGCTACTAAAATTGTTCCTTATACCACGCGCTAAAAATGGTCTATAAAACGGATTTGAGCAGCACCTATGGACTTTCTCGCGACACATAATTGAAATAGCAAGCGTCAGTGTCAATCCCAGAGACTCATATTCTCCACATGTGGAATATGTCACTCATAAGGATGTCCATAAGAAGAACGTCCTTCAAGTACGAGATGTACTTTTGTATGGAGGCAACTGCAAACACTTTGCGACGTGAGTGAGAGGGACCCTCATTAACCTGCTCCACACTAGCTAAACCGAACTCCTTGAGTTCCTAGACCATGTTGTACCCCATGTAAAAACATTTGCCAAAGAAAACCCTACATGTAGGTCCATAATTGCATAATGCGAGAATGTATTTTGGACACTACGATCCAAAATACTTTGCTTCTACATGACCTTGTCATGTCTCTTAAAGAGAAAAATGGATGAAAACATAGAAGTTTATGCATCCTACTTGGAAAAGTAAACAAACACGTAGTCAAAAAAGAAACAAAACCAAATCAAATGCATACCTGGAGGTTGAACATAGTGTTCACTTACCTGTTGTCAAATGCACCTTCCCAAGCCTAGGAACACTAATTGAAAATTAGTGAAATTCAAGTAGTATTGCACATGTAAGCATGGGTGTTACCTTTGCAATCCAAATCCCTTGGTTAAAATCTACATTGGCAAACCCCTTGATTAGACTTTGCAGGGGTTTGGAAGTTGTTATTGTCCACTACCCCTTGGTAGCTTATGGACTTATTTCCTTGAAATTGCAAGTGTGAAGGTTCCAAGAATTGAGCATCAACAATTAATAAGTGATTTAGTAATCATGAGCTGGGTCTTACTCAAAAATTGTACTCGTTTAGACACTCTTAGTGCTATAGACAAAATACGAGATACGCTCAAGTTGGAATCGTATTCACAAATGGATTTTGTTAGACTTGAAAGTCCATTAGCTTGGGTTTTTGTGAGCAATCGTGCTGTCTAAAATGCTTGCTTCATCTATACACCTTGGTAGAGATAAGCATGTACGAGTTTAAGACTTTCAAAAACTCAACTTTGTCTTCATACTTAAAGTATGTAGTGATAAAATAACACCCAAAAAATCATTAATGGCAAGCCTCTTGCTTGTCCATTAGAATCGATGGGTACTCAACTTGATAGAATAGTTCAATCTGGAAAGTAATCACTGATGGACTATAAACAAATGTCTCTTATCCGTTCCAAAATAGATGGCTCGTAGCCCTTAAAAAATAGATGGCTCTCAGACCCTCCTATTACCATATCAACATAGAAGATTTTAGTAAAACCATGCCTAGTTTCACTTTTTCCACAAAGAATTAAAAAAGAGAGAGAAATACAATTTGTTGGGCTGAGAAAAATCCCTTATTCTACTGTGTTGTATGCCCCTTGTGTATGTATCTGTGCAGACAATGGCTGTGTCATATCTTATCCTATAAGCATACAATAGTGTGCTTGTACAACGCTCTTGTAGAGAGAGGTAACATCAGTCACATCTTGACCCACCTACCTTGGATGTGGTTGTGATTGTACCAGGGTGACTTATGTATGGAACTTTGCCTGTGAATGAACAAAAATAAAAAATGTTTTAAGGCATCCATAACTTACCTTGTCCTTGATAGAGGAGCTAGTGTTATAGCAGAAGCGTAAAAAATGATGAGGTGGAATTAAATCCATCGTACAGGCATGCCATGCATGCATAGCAGAAAAAAAAATGATAAGCCCTTGGCTAGAGTGATGGTTTCAATAGAGTGAGCCGATACCATAAGTGCCTTGCACAATATACGTAATTTGTGAGCTTATATCCTCACTTTGCCAAATTTCCAAAACTATGTGCTGATGTCCTTGATTCAAAGTCAACGTCAGGATCTTGGCACTGTTTAGAAGCCTTGCCGTCAATGGCCAGTTGTCTTGAGTTTTTGAAATAAAAACTTGCTTAAATCAGGCGCATAACCATACCTATTGTGCAAGAGAGAGTTGTTGGATGCACCATATACGCCATCTTGGCACATAATGAAATAACCTGCAAACACTTGCCAAGTTCTCCCCCAAGTTAGTATGCTCATAGCATATTCCAAATGTGGGAAGTCTTATCTTTGCATGATACATCCTAGTAGCCCCACTTTGGATGCTACCATTGCTCCTAGACAACCAATACTCTTACCAATTTACAAATGTTGTAGCAAAAGAAAGTTGACCTTGTCAAGCATTCACAGATAATTGACCTTGCCAAATTGTACCATGTATTGAAAAGCAAAAAAATATTTGCAAAGCATGTACATTGTGCCTACTTGGTTTGATTATTGTTATCCTTAATCTTTCAAGGACATCCATTGCACACCATAGCTATCAAGTGCATGCTCAATAACCAAAAACCAACTGTGTACCTCATTAAGTACGTATGTCGATGAGTCTTGCCATTGCAATAATTGAATTAGTTGCAATTACAAAGGAAACCAAGAAATTATTTGCCAGATACCGTTGTTTGGTTGAAGGTTCAATAGGTGCTCTACTTCCGGCTACCGAGGGCCTTGCCCGATTTGCCACCAAATTTGAAGCTTGTGAAAACTTCGATCCTCTAGTTGGGTGACACAAACCGTGTTCAAGAGCATCTTCGGATGGAGCCTTGCTCCATTGTCCCAATTATAAACATTCTTCAGAGACGTGGGAAAGATAGTCATACTATCTTCCTCAAATTTGTAGAATGTTTATGCAAAATAAACTCAAATTCAAGTTAGCTTTAAATAAATTTGCGTACTCGTGACCTTGTTGACAATTGAGGGTGTTAAGAGCTTGCATGAATATGTCGTGGTTGCTCGTGAATTGCTTATGGTAGCCCGTAGCTACACAGACCTGAGTATACATGTTCACTTGCTTACCGATTCTAACAAACCCACTTCGAGCAGTGGAACCCTGTCGTCATATTCTCAATGTCCTTGTTATTAAAATCTTGCATGGTGCATGATCATGCATGCCAAGCTTCTCGTAGCAAGAAAATTTGTTGTAGTCATAACCATGGTTCTACCATGTTGGCTCATAGCCGTGCTGATTTGCCTTGCTGAATTTCAAGCCATGCTGGACTAGGTGTGGGAAAACCATTGTAGGAATCCCGAGACCTCTCAAGGTTTGTCCTCGGCTTGTATCGGTCATCTGCATATGGTGTTCGCGATTGTGTGCCTGCTACTGTACCCGAATTTGTTGCATATTTGGGGCAACGACCCTTGCATATTGTTTGCCATCCATGCTCTACACCATGCGGTTAGTTCTCATGGATGGGCCCCTTCGTTTCTCTTGGGTGTCACAAGTAAATTGCTTTGAGCCATGGCATTCACAGAGTCTGCGCCAAGCTTCTCCTATTGAAGGTGACAGCTACAAACCCCAAACGGTGGCCTTGCTGAAATGTAGTTTACTCCCTGTCCCAGCGCAAGCCCACAAAGCTCCTCAATGCATGATTTGGTTGCCATCGACCTTCTCCTCTCCCCCTTGCTTAGCAGGCTTGCATGCAGGCCTTGCTGCCTTCCTCCCCACCTAAGAGATCTTGCCCCCGTTGCATGCTAGGATGAGAAATCTCCTACTTAGGGCACCTATGCACGGTCTTCAGAGTCCCTCCATCTCCTGCTTAGGGCGCCTTGTCCATGGCCTTCACAGCCTCTCCAAGAGAGATGACCCTCCATGAAGGTCCGATTGAGAGAAAGGAGATCCATAGCACGCGTGTGCGCGCGCGCGCGCACACACACACAGATTCTTGCATGTGCCATACAAGGCCTTCCTCCCTCCTCCATAGCTCCTACCTTCCCAGATCTTTGATACCAGTATAAGACTGAGGGGACTAGAGCCTACAACTCTCTACCGAGCCATGCCCTATAAAGGCCCTGCCTTGCTAATAATAGGGCCCCCTTGATTGAATGGCTCTGTCCTGACCCTTGGCCCACTCAGTCTTACCCTACTACAAGCGGGAAGAACCTTGAAGGTAATTCTATTTCGGGAAAGATTGCACGAGTGCAATATGAGATCCGACCTTACACGAGAATTTGATGAAAGTGATTATTATTGGGCAAGGCCCGACAAGAATGTCATCCGCAGTTGTTCAAGTAACATTAGAAGCACAACTTCAAGCTAGGCATGGCATCATATAGAGCACAATGATTGAAACGGATCATAAGGTTTGAGGTTTCTTGTTTTTGAAGTTTCCATCACTTTTTGTATACATTAATATTGTAGGAGCTTTGCATTATGATAATCTTGCCTATGATGCCCTGCGAGAATACGTACGGGTTTGAGTATGACCACGATCATTCCGTTCATGTCTAACTAAGCTGTGGTTATCACACTTTGGAATAAGGAGAAAGGCTCCATATGGAGTTACTCACAAGCACAACATGTACAAGATTTGATTGTCTTGGTTGTACGGATATGAACATCTACAACAATAATCAATTTCACAGAGACAGGTACTTTGGCTAAGAGCTCAAATTTTCCCAAAAGCCATGGGATTATACAATAGGCAAAGCGCCAGCTATAGATACATTTTACTTTAGATTGCGAATCGAGCAAGGCCCTCAACAACACAAAGTCAGAAATCTATTGAACAACAATAGGTTTATTCTGTAAACCAGCCAAAGGTATCTGACGCCAACGCAAGTTGGCACAAATTATTCATAAGGTATGCAGTTGGCTTTTATTTTTATTTATTTTTTATTTTGTGCTGGTTAGTATGGCATGCAAAAGATGTGTGTGCACTTTAAGAAATCTAGAGGCAAGCACGGCTTGACTACGCAACAACTCAATAACAAATATGCCTTCTCCTAAATACCTCGATCGAGCATGCTCAGCAGAGGTTAAATTTTGCTGCCATGACAAGGCCAAATTATGGCACTACTTTCCACTCTCAAGGAGATCGGCACAGCCTCTTGTTAGCATTCCTACAGGATACACAGGTGCTCGGCATGGTTGCCCTTTTGCTAAGAAGCAGTATTGGGCACCTCAGATACATTATGGGAGCAAGGCTCCATTTAATGACACTCAAGAAACTGACTTGTTTATTACGTTGACTATTATATTTTTGATATCTCCTCTTTGTGCTACCTATAGGAGGGGGAAAGCAAGGCTTTAAAAAGCACGGATCCATGCATTGGATGCATAATCACCTCAAAGACATTTTAGCTTGTTAGGGAGCATGCAACATAAGTACACAAGGCATATTCAAAATCACATTGACATTCACAACTATGAGTTGAATCCAATGTCGACCACCACACATACAGGATGCTATGACCTTCGATGCCAAGGGTAGTCGGTAAGTATGTTAACTTTAAGTTTCACTTTTGAACTTATTCACTTTTGCAAGAATTTTCACAATCCCAACTTGTCAAGAAAATGTTGCTTCGATCAAGCTTGGCAATAGCTGACACTTGATAGCTAAGTTGTCGATGCTATTTCTATCAATATTGGGCAATTTCATGATTCTCAATAAGATAGACGATTCGACAAGGCCGCTTCTTTATGCAATTTTGACAAGGTTGAATCTTTTCTACTTTAGCATATGTGTGTCAACACGAGCATCTGTTAGCTATGAGCACTCAAGTTTGTTCTGTCTCATCTTTTTTATGAACTTATGTGAAGCAAGGCTTCACTTCAGGGCATTTTGCATAGAAGTTTCCAAAGTTTGGAATATGCTATTAGCATACGCACTTTGGAAAACTTGGCACCATGTTTATTAGATTTTCTCTTAGAGGTTGGTATGATCCATGCCACGATGGCATGCACGGTACATCCGATAGCTATCACTTTCTCGGCATACATGGCTATGAGCCAATTCAAGCGATGACCAATCGTCTCAGAGGGGCGACAAGGTTAGTCAATTTCAAGTTATGCTTTTTTTTTTTTTGCAATTTCACTTTCCAAGTTCAAAAAGATTTCTCTACTGTAATGGAAATGGCCTATTAACTTTGAGAGTAGCGGAAATTAGAGAAGGTCCTTTAGTGAAATTACTTTGTCAGTATAGTGGGTGAACTTGATTGATGGTAGAAACATAAGCACAACATTTAGTTAACTTGGCTTGAACAATACATTTGCAAGAGAGAGAGTTTAGAGAACATGACAGTAGTTGAGGACCGGATTTATGGGGAGCCGGTCCCCACTCCAAAAAGAATTTGTATTATAGTTTCTCCTATCAAGAGAGACTTGGTACAATATAATCTTTATGCTCCTTGTGACCTAGGTGATGCAATGAAGATGGAAAGTTTCATGCATCATGAGCATAACATAAACTTCGTGGAAAGCATTAACTATCCCAAGCCTCAGTCCCAAGGCTCCAAACACCTTCGAAGGTGGAGAGAGCTAGCAAGGAATGAGGGTAGAGAAGAGGAAGAAGAAACATTTTATAGGAGAAAGAATAAGTTTCTCTCTTATCATCACTCTTCTTGCTAGCATACATAATAGCATAGTAATGGATATGGAGAAGATGGAAAGCTTAAGCATTGAAGCATAGCTCTTGGTTGGATTTGCATTCCATAGCCAAGAGTATTGGTGAAGGCTCTCAACTTCTCTACTAGCTTGGAGAAGGAGATGGAGCTCTTGCACTTTGCACTTCACACAATGAGAGTGTATGTGAGTGTGTGTGGGAGAGTATATCCCTCAAGACACCCCCTAGCTTGCTTTGGTTGATCCCCCCTTGTAGCTCATGATTGAAGATCATTAGACCTCTCCAGGCCTAGCCAATCATATTCAGGGGCATATCAAGCAACAAGGGTAGCCTTGGGACAAGTGCCCCCCTTTCCTCTTTGAGAGAGAGGACTTGATAAATGCTAAAACAATTAATTAAGTTAATCATTGGACCCCTTGGGAGGCCAACCAATAGGCTTTAGGCACACCATGAGGGCAACATGAGAAGGAGGTTGACATGTGTCCTTGTTGCCTCCTTGGTCTAGGTTTGCCTTGAGTGAGGGTGTGTGTGTTGTCTCTCATGCTCCCAACTTGTAGGACTTGCCTCCTCCTTGTAGGGATACTTGTTGACTTGTTGACACCTCAAGCCCCTCAATCTTGGGCCCGGATCCCACCACAATCTTGGTCCTTAAGACCCTCAAGCTTGGGCCGGGTTCCCACCTTAAGTACAACCCTAGCATCTCAAGCATAACAAGCACCTCAAGCATCTCATCCATCAAGCACCTCAAGCATCTCATCCATCAAGCACCTCAAGCATCTCAGTCATCAAGAACCTCAATCACCTCAGTCATCAAGCACGACAAGCACCTCAAGCTTGGGCCGGGTTCCCACCTCAAGCTCAGCCCTAGCGTACCTAAGGTCCAAGGACTTTTTAACAATAACCTTTGGAGGTCTTCCCCACCTTAAGTATAATGCTAGCATCTCAAGCATGACAAGCACCTCAAGCATCTCAGTCGTCAAGCACCTCAAGCACCTCAGTCATCAAGCACCTCAAGCTTGGGTCGGGTTTCCACCTCAAGCTTAGCCCTAGCTTACCTAAGGTCAAAGGACTTTTTAACACTAACCTTCGAGGTCTTTAATGAAGCTAAACCTAAGGTCTTTAAGCTCCATTAGCTAGCCTTGCTCTTTGACATACCATCTCTCATTTGGACCCCTTTACCATTGGCCCAGTGTTGTTGAGATAGATATGAAAGCACATATCTATATTCTAACCCTTGTTCCCGTTTATTCTCCCACATTAAATGATCAGTTTAATATGAGAAAATCATTTGGGTTGGTTAGATATTAGATTTTATGACATTATCTCTCTCTTCAAATCATAGTCGTCCTCGACTATGAGGTAGAAGAGATAAAGCCTTAGTCATTAGTCAATCTTGCTTAGCAGGTAGAGGATCCCTTTTTATCCTATGACATCTTTCCAAGATGGATGACTAATCCATTTGGTGCTTGGGAGACATAGCTGCCGCAAGCATGTCTGCTCTTTAGTCCATTTCATTCTCCCACATAGAGTGACAAATTCTACTTGGTGTTTGAGAGACGTCGTCATCACAAACATGATTCTAAGCATGCATACTATTTAAATTTGTGCACAATACAAAGAGAACTAGTCTGATAAGACAGAAACATTGATCATTTAAAAGAAATTTGTACCTTTGCTTACTCTAATGTTTCATTGTAGGCATTGACAAGGTTCATACTATCCTTAAGCTGTATTCCTTACATCCATCTAGAATCTTCAAAAGGATAATTTTTGAACTTAATAAGATACCATTAGATAATCTTACCATGTCATAGTACCTCGTCTTCATGCCTAAGGATAGCTTCGTGTTGTAGCACCTCTTCTTGGTCTTCGATTTCTGGAGGGTCTTCAATAATTGGTTCACTTGGTGGCTCTCCTTTGTAGGGCTTAAGTAGGCTCACATGAAAAGCATTGTGAGCCAATGGTTGGGCAACTTGAGTTTATAAGCTATCTCATTGATGGGCTTCAATATTTGGAAAGGACCATAGTATCTTTTTCTAGCTTAGCATAATACTTTTGATGGCCCGTAGGATTTTTACCGTTGTTTGCCTCAGTTAAGCCTTAGGAGACTTAAGTAAGACCCATTCATTTTCTTTGAACGTTAAGGCCCTTCTGTGCTTGTCAGTAGCAGCTTTTGCCTTTGTTAAGAGATGGATATAGCCTCCTTAATCTTTTGAAAATATTCTTGTAGGTCACGGCTATACTCATCTGCAGCGAAGATCTTTCCATGTACTTTAAGTAGCAAGGAACTTTTAGGTCTTCCCTGTATTATTTCAAAAGGTGCTTTTCTCGTAGAAGTATATACAACATTATTGTATGCATACTCTACAAGAGGTAATTACTTTTCCCATTGTGAGCATTGATCTACTTCTGTAACATAAGTCTTTAGTAGATCGAGTATCATAAGATTGGATATCTCACTTTGGCCATCCGTTTGTGGGTGATAGGTCGAAGAGAAATTCAATCGTGTTCCTAGATTTTCAAAGAGACCTTTCCAAAAAGTTACTGGCTCATTCTAGGATCTCTGTCTAACACGATGGATGTTGGCAATCCATGGTGTTTGAAAATCTGTTATATGAAAAGAGTTGCCATCTGGTATGCCTTAATAGTCTTTTTAAAAGGAATAAAGTGTGTTTGCTTGCTGAACTTGTCGACTATTGTCCATATATCTCGTATTCCCATGGATAGACTTGGGTAATCCAAAGATGAAATCAATGGATATACTCTCCCATGGTGAATTTGAGATAGGCAATGGCTGGAGTAATCCAGGCTGCTTCTCTCTATTATACTTGGTCTTTTGTCATATTACACATTTTGAAACATACTCTTGTATGTCCAGGTACAATAGAAGTACGTTTCTACTCCTCAAAGAGTATGTTGAATGCCTCTATGACCCGTATAGGGAGGAGCATGGGACTCATACATGACTTTCTCATGAATGGATTGGGTTACACATAGCCTATTGACGTGGAGAAGATAGCTATCTTACAAGGTGAATGGTTCCTCTTTCTTCCCCAAAGCAAGGGCTCACATTATGCCTTAAAGTTAGGGTCAGTAGCATATTCATCTATCATAGAAGATAGATCATTGTTGTGAGTTTCTATAGACACCGCATTAACTTTTGGTCTTCGTGAAAGTGCATCGGCCACTTGATTGTGCTTACTGGCAACGTGAGCAATGTGGAAGTTAAATTGCAAAACAAAATTTGCCCACCTCATTTGTTTGTCAAAAATCTTGGTTTGCGTTGTTAGGAGTTTTTTGGAAGAAGTGATTGCGCATATGTACATACACATGCATGGTGCATCAAATAAAGGATTGCCCATTTTCCAAAGCCAGGTGGTTACGTGGGGCCCACATGTGTATAGGTAGGACAGCATGTACGTAGTACATCGATTTTCATTATCACCAGTACTAGTGTGTTTTTTCTGTAATAATGAGGAGTTGTTAGCGCGTAAAACTTCTCGAGGAAGCTATCAGTGGGCCAACGCCATGAGATAAGCAGGTGTGTCAAGTGGCATCCAGTGGCGTCAGGAGGTCGAATGGGGTCAATACTTGCACGTTGGTAAGCGAAGACACAATGTGGGTGTTTTCTTGTGATGATTATGCAGAAATTTCATCATGAGGACTATATTTGGGGGCCACTTCATGTGGTTGCGGGATGCATTGTTGACTGCCAGGTGTGCGGATGGATGTAAAAGGGTGAAAAAAATGCACTACGTGGCCATTTTTTGACCTGTTCGGGGTCAATTCGGAATCCGTTTCAGGTCAATCAAAAGGCCAAAGGTACCCAAGGGATAAAGTAAAGTGTGGACATTGAAAAACCTAAGAGAAGACCAGAAAAAATGTGAAGAGAAGAGGAGGAACAGCCGCAAATCAGTTTTTGTTGTTTTTGGAGCCTGTTTTGGCCATAAACTGCTCATCCGAGGTTTGATTTGAGCACTTTGATATTGTAGGCTGGGGCTTTTGGCCGCTCCGGACGCAATGGTGCTATCCATTTTGCCAAATTCCTCACTTTTTCCTACTGTTTTGGCTATGTAAGTTTATCTTGTGAGCAAAGTCTCTGCTCCAATTTGTGATTGTATCTGGCATATTTCATCCATATTGTGTGCGGTATTTGCCCAATTGGTGTTGGCCCAAGCTCAATTGTATCTAATCATAAAAAATGTTTCTCTTTTGAGCTGAGTTTTTGGGTGTGTGTGTAAGTGTGTCTTTGTGTTGAGTGGGCAAATGAATAGTCTCTCTCCTCTCACTCCATCTGTGTGTTCCCTGTCTCGACCAGGTGGGTTGTGTAAGCCGAGTGGTGCCCCATAGTGTGTGTGCGTATCATCCCAAGAGTGTGTGTCGGGTGATTATAGAGGCACTGTGTGTGTTTCCATCCCGCTCACATTCTTTTGGCGCCTCCACGGAGGATCTTCTTTGAGTACCTTCAACTTCGGGATTCGGGATAACAGGTTGCAACTTACAGGTTACAGGTTACAGGTTACAGGTTACAGATTACATGTTACAGGTTACAGGTACAGGTATAGGTGATTCACACAGGTACAAGTTGCTGGAGTAGAGTGATATACTGGCAAGTGGAAGTCACTTGCAATTGCCGTGGGTATGCATCATTTGGCGCCTGTTTGAGCGCATTGTCTGGTATTGTACGTTACTTGTGGATATTGCCATTGTACGCCTTTGTGGATCCATACTTGGTATTATTTGACAGTCCCAACCATTTTTGAGACTTGGTGTGGAAGATAGTTATTTATGAGACTTGACTATACGAGATTTGCATAAGCTTTCATGAGAGGGTCAATAGCGTGAGGTTTTATTGAGCTGGGGGATTCTCAAATGTGAGATCCTTTCAGTAATATAGGTGGTTGGAGCACCCTTTTCATGACCTCGCCATAGGGTATGTACTAGTGATTCCTACTTGATGCTCGGGTTCTATCGTTGCAGGTTATGCATATATATACAGTCTATATTTGGGTTCTTACTGCTCTACTTCTAGGGAAACTCCGCCAAAAAAATTTCAAGTTGTGATGGGTGGTATTTTTGTCTTTTGAGCCATTTATGTTGTTATGATGCTGAAATTCTGGCAAAATTAAAGGATAAATCAGGTGTGCCTTGTTGGGAGCTGCATGGTTAGCTTTAATGGATGATCAAAATGGACCTCAATTCACTCCTTTTCATTTAGCACAGAGAATCCAAATAAATGTTCATGTGTCCAGGAAGATCTTTTTCCAGCAGCACATAGTCTTTATGTTCGGGCCAAGAAGATTAAGAGAGATACCGGAATGCCCTTTGCTAGTTGAAATTCCGATGATTAACTATGAAAACTTATTTGATGTGCATGTGTTTGTCCTTATCTAAAGTTGAGCTCCATTGAAGTTTCTGGGGATTGGGTCAGTAAAAAGTTTGGGTTCTTGTACGTGTGTTTGAAGGGGTTCTCAAAGCATCAAAACTTGGGTAGCCATGGCATTCTCTTATCCGGAATTTCATGGAAGAGTGATGAAGATGTGGAAGACTTTTTGGAAAAGATGGAGGTTGCCTGCATTAGCAATCAGATTCATGATCCAGCACAAATGTTACGTCTTCTCCAGATTTGTTTGAAGAGTGATGCACTAGTTTGGTCCAAATCATTTGAAGAGGAGTTACGTGCGGCGGATTCATTTGTGAGATTAAGTTGGGACAATCTAAGGCATGGATTGGAAGTGGATTTTGTGAAGACAGAAGATCCTGACAATGTGTGGCAAGAAGTACAGGGTTTGGTGCAAAGGAAAGGTGAACCAGTAGATACGTACATATGTAAGTTCTCAATGGCATGGGAGAGGATGTGCAAGGCCTTAGAACCACAGGTACCCCCACCTGACATGATGAGCTGGTCTTTGGGAGAATATACGTTGGAGAGTGGAGCTAAAGAAGCCTAGGATATATGAAGATGCACTAGAGGTAGCGAGGAACAGAGAGTGGAAGCTGCGAAGAATGAGTAAGCTAGGAGTAGAGTCTTTGCCCAGCAGGTCCAAGTTTCAACCTATGGATTCTTTGCAAGGTCGCACGCTAGGGGTTCATCATGAACCACTGGTTTCCGTTACTCCTCAGGTTATGCCAGCAGTGGTCACTACAGCAGTGCAAGATGATGGGCTAAGGCAAGACATGAGGTAAGTGGTAGATTTAATGAAGAATCTCAGCCTAAACATGTTAGGTAATGTGGGAAATAACCGAGGTTGGGGGAGGTTTGCAAATCATCCAGGTGGTGAAGAAAAACCCAGGAATGGTGTTGGACAAAGCAATGGTAGGTTCTGGAGGCAGACACCCACATGTTATAATTGTGGAGAGTTGGGCCACATCAGCCCGCAATGTGATAAGCCACCAAGGATGGGGGGAGACATGTATCCATTGCCAAGACAGGTGCTAACTAGGTCAAATGATTATGGCATTGAAATTAAGGGAGAAGAAGGAACCAATGGATTAACCCAAGAGGAAAAGGGAAAGACAAAAGTGATAAGCGTTGTCACCTTGGAGAAGGAAGCAAAGCTGGAGGATACATTAGTGATGCCTATTCGGAAGAGGACCACACAGGATAAAGAAGGAAGAAGTGCCCCAGGTCCTAGTAAGAAGAAGAGAAAGAGCCATGAAGACGAGGATGTCAAGGCCAAGAGGAAAAGAAGGGCTCGTCGCAAGTTTCATGTTTTAGATTTTCCACTAGGGGATGGGCAATTAAGCTATGACTTGAAGGAGGATCTGATAAACAGGAAAGCATATGTTACTTTTGGATAGCTTATAGAGATGGTGCCTAAGCTAAAGCGACAGTGCAAGAGGATGGTTAACCCAATGGAGAAAGAACCATAGAGAGGTTCAAGGAAGGTGTTGGTGATGGATGAGCTACTAGACATTTGTCCAATAGTACATGTGTGGCACAAAAGAAAAAATTTGGGACAAGGTTATGTTGATGGTGGAGCCCAAATATGTGTCATAACACACTCATGCGTTGAGAAGATGGGTACAGTGACTGGGGTGTTAGGCTTTCGGATCAGATTGGCAAACCATCAGAAAGTAAAATTTTTGGGGGTTGTAAAGAGCTTAGAAGTGGAGGCGTATGATGCAAAGGCGGTGGTTGATTTTCATGTGATGCCAGTGGGGTTGGGAGCATATCCTTTTATACTGGGCAGACCATGGTTACGTGTAATGAGAGCTATTCAAGACTAGAGACGTGGTACAATTAGCCTCTATGGAAAGACAGGTGCCAAGAAGCTATATAATATGGACACAAGGAAAGTATGGGAGGAGCTTTATGAAGATGAGGATGAGTCTAGTGATGAAGACTTTCCACAGTGACTGACGAGGACAGTGATAGTACTACTTGCAGTGATGAGGATGTTGATGTTGCATTTCTTCTGATCGATAAAGAAATCCATGAGTCTGGTTTAGTTGCATTTGCAAATGTGATTGAAGATGAAAGGGAAGGGCCTTATGAAGTGACTGAAGGGCTGATGCAAACCAAGGTGGAATTGTCAAAGAAGCAGGAATTGATGACACAAATGATTAGTGGAGACCTCTCAACTATGGAGAAGGAGATATATTTGCACATGCTGGCTAGTTCTTCGGGTTTGTTCATTACTTCATATGAAGAGATTAGAGGATTCAAGGGAGAAGAGATGCATATAGAGCTGAAAGAAGGTGCTAAGCCAGTGCGGCAAAGGCTAAGAAGGATGGGTCAAGAGCAGATGGGAGCCTTGCGGGAAGAGGTGGACAAGTTATTGAAGGCAGAGTTCATAGTCCCAGCGGAGACCACAGAATGGGTGAGTCCAGTAGTAGTCAGCCCAAAGAAGGATGGAAAGTAGAGGAATTGTGTAGATTTTAAACCCTTAAATGCAGCCACTAAGAAGAACCCATATCCTCTTCTATTTATCTATCAGATCTTGGATCCGGTGGCTGGTTATGAGATGTATTGCTAAGTATGGAGCCTGATTTACCCTTGTAATTTTTTGTGGTAAAAGCGCACATTTGTAAGGCCCCCATTATGAGGAGAAGCCATCGTGCATGAAGGAAAATCACTCACTGGAAACCAAAATTTTCACGGACAAGAATCAGGGGAAACTTTAGATGCGTTGGGGGCGCAGGCCCCCGAGACTTTTTTTTGCCGGAATATTCCTTTTCGCCGGAATATTATGGCCGGACGGCGGCCGAAAAGTGGTCGGAAAACAATCGGTCGGTTGGCCGGTGGCCGGTAGTCAATGGCCTATGGCCGGTGGTCGGAAGTCAATGGTTGGTGGCCCGTGGTCGGAAGTCAATGGCCGATGGCCGGTGGCCGAATTCAAAAGCGGACTTGTCTTCTCAAGGGCAGCCACACATGGGCGGATTGGAGGGTCCGATTTGGACTTATTCGCACAAGGGCGGCTACACATGGCTGTCTCTCACAAGAGAGGGCAGCCCTTTTGGCCTATAAAAGGAGGCCATTTCTACACACATTTCATAGTGTGAAGTTGATGCAACAAGGTGAGTGTGAGGTGGTGAGAGTGAAGCAAGGCGGGAGCTCCATTAAGGTTATAATCCCTTTGTAAACTACTTCTTGTTTTGAAGTACTAAAGCCATTGAGTGGCTGCTTTCCCGTGGACGTAGCCCACATTGGGTGAACCACGTATATCGTGTGTACTCTCTCTCTCTCTCTCTCTACTCTATAATCTCTTGTGTGTGAAATCTATCTCTCTCCATTAAGTAATCTACTCAAATATCTATTTAGCTACGTCTTATTTCCTAACAACTGGTATCAGAGCAAGGTTTGCTCGTAGCTAAATTATCTCAAGGAAAGGATTCCTTGAATTGAGTGGGAGTTATGGCGGAGGAAGGGAAGCTCAAGATTGAGAAGTTCAACAACAAAAACTACCAACATTGGAAGATGCAGATTGAAGACTATCTCTACCAGAAGGATATCTATTTTCCACTAGGCGGTCTTGCGAAGAAGCCCGCAACAATGGCAGATGAAGCATGGATTGTCCTTGATCGAAAGGCACTAGGAACAATCCGGTTAAGCTTGGCGTCAACAGTGGCCTTCAATGTTTCGGAGATGAAGACCACGGAGGACTTGATGAAGTCACTTGACGACTTCTACGAGAAACCATCGGCATCCAATAAGGTATTTCTTATGAAGCGCTTATTCAATCTAAAGATGGCAGAGAATGGTTCAGTTGCAGAAAACCTAAATGACTTCAACACAAACATAATTCAACTTCGATCGGTGAAAATCAATTTCGATGACGAAGTGCGAGCTCTCCTTATACTATCATCTCTACCGGATAGTTGGGACAGCCTTGTGATGGCTGTAAGTAATTCTATCTCTGGTACAAATACTCTTAAGTTTGATGATGTTGTGGGTGTTCTCCTAAGCAAGGAAATGCGAAGGAGAAGCACAGGAGAATCATCAAGTGCTGCACTATCAGTGGAAACAAGAGGAAGGCCTAAGGAGAGGTTCAAAAACCAAAAGGGTCGTGATCGCTCAAGGCGGAGCAAGTCACGCACAAAGTCGGTTCTTGAATGTTGGAACTGCGGCAAGAAGGGCCACGTCAAGAAGGATTGTTGGTCCAAGAAGAAGAAGGAGACAGAGTCTCAAGACAACAAGCCAACATCGGAGGCCAATGTGGCAGGTAAAGTAGAGCAAGATGCTCTAATTCTCTCATTAGACAATGTGTCTAATTCCTGGATAGTAAATTCCGGGGCTTCATTCCATGCGACACCACACAAGCAACATTTCCAAGACTACACCAAAGGTAATTTTGGGTATGTATACTTGGGAGATGATGAAGCTTGTGAGATTGTCGACAAAGGTACAGTTTCTGTCAAAACTGCTAACGGAAATGAATGGAAGCTTAAAGATGTTAGGCATGTTCCTTCTCTTCGCAAAAATTTGATCTCTACAGGACAATTGGACGATGAAGGTCACAACATTGCATTCGGAAACAAACGGTGGAAGATCTCAAAGGGATCTTTGGTGGTTGCCAAGGGAGAAAAAATCAGTACACTTTACTTGTGTACTGTTAGCATGCAACCTTCAGCTTGTGCAGCAACTACAGAAGCTGACAGTGCGGTGTGGCACTACCGACTTGGGCATATGAGTGCCAAAGGAATGCAAATCCTTCGAACAAAGAGGCTTCTACCAGGTTTGAAAGAAGTGGACTTAGAGTTCTGTGAAGATTGTGTTTATGGTAAACAAAAGAGGGTAAAATTTCAAAAATCAGGAAATGAAAGAAAAAATAAAAAACTTGAGTTGGTTCATTCTGATGTTTGGGGTCCTACAAGTACATCATCACTTGGTGGCTCATTGTACTATGTAACATTCATAAACGATGCGACTAGAAAAACATAGGTTTATGTCATAAAGAATAAATCCGATGTATTTTCCATATTTCAAAGGTGGAAAGACTTTGTGGAGAATGAAACAGGTACCAAGGTTAAATTCCTCAGATCCGACAATGGAGGTGAATATTGCAGCCAAGATTTTGAAAGCTTTTGTGCTAGCAATGGCATTCGGAGGCAAAGGACAACCCCAAGGACACCTCAACAAAATGGGATTTCGGAAAGGATGAACAGGACAATCATGGAGCGAGCACGAAGCATGCGGCTACATGCAGGCCTACCGCTTGAGCTTTGGGCGGAAGCTGTAAGTACGTCTGTGTACTTAATCAACCGTTCACCCTCAACGGCATTGGATGGGGGAGTTCCAGAAGAGGCATGGACAAGTAAACCGGTGAATTATGCATTTCTCAAAGTGTGGGTGTGAGGTTTTCATGCACATAGATAGAAGCCTAAGATCAAAGCTAGATGCAAAGTCCAAAAAGTGTTTCTTCATTGGCTATGGAGAAGGTGACTTTGGGTATCGCCTATGGAATCCTGAAGATGGTAAAATCTTAAGGAGTAGGGATGTAATTTTTAACGAACAAAATATGTACAAAGATTACTTGGAAAGAAAACAAACAAAAGAAACAGGTGATGAGTACATGGAGCTTGAGGACGGTGAAGACTCAAGGACTGCAAACGGTGACAATGTGCAACAACGTCAACCAAATGAGGAGCCTCAACCTATTCCCCGAAAATCTACAAGAGCAAGTAGACCTCCAGAAAGGTTTGTTCCTTCCTTCAACCATCTCTTGATCTCAGATTCTGGAGAGCCGGAATCATACGAAGAAGCTATGCAACATGAATCCAAAGAAGAATGGAGTAAGAGCATGCAAGTGCAGATGGACTCACTACATCGCAACCAAACATGGGAGTTGGTTGAGTTGCCTAAAGGTAAGCGGTCACTTCAAAACAAATGGGTGTACAAGCTGAAGGAAGAAGAAGGTGGGAAGAAAAGGTACAAGTCTAGGCTTGTGGTAAAAGGGTTTTCTCAAAAGAAAGGTATTGACTTCAATGAAATATTTTCTCCTGTTGTAAAAATGAACTCAATTAGGCTTGTCTTAAGCCTTGTGGCTGCTCATGATTTAAATCTCAAGAAAATGGATGTAAATACGGGATTCCCTCACAGTGACTTAGAGGAGGAAATCTACATGCTTCAATCAAAGGGGTATGAAGTAAAAGGTAAGGAGAAAATGGTTTGCAGATTAAAGAAGATCTTGTATGGTTCAAAGCAAGCATCAAGACAATGGTACTTGAAGTTTGATCGATGGATGTTGGATCATGGATTCACAAGATGCAACTCGGATCACTGCGTCTACACGAAGAATTTGGGAGATGGGAAGTTCATCATCCTAATGTTGTATGTTGATGACATGCTGATTGCAAGTGCTAACATGCAGGACATCAAAGACCTAAAAGAGGAGTTGTCTAAATCTTTTTCAATGAAAGATTTAGGTGCTGCAAAGAGGATACTTGGTATGAAAATATCAAGGGACAGGACGAAGAAGACAATAAAGCTATCTCAAGAAGATTACATCAAGAAGGTACTAGAAAGGTTTGCAATGCAAAATGCAAAACAAATTTCTACACCTTTGGCTGGTCATTTTAAACTAACGAAGGATATGTGTCCAAAGACACATGAGGAGATAGCCTATATGTCTAAAGTTCCATATGCTGCAGCGGTAGGTTCTTTGATGTATGCTATGGTCTGGACAAGGCCAGACATTGCACATGCAGTGGGAGTTGTGAGTAGGTTCATGGACAACCTAGGTAAAGAGCATTGGCAAGCTGTGAAGTGGATACTTAGGTATCTAAAAGGGACAACAACAAATGCTTTGTATTTTGGAGGAACTGATATTTTTCTAGAAGGGTATGCTGATGCAGATATGGCAGGTGACAAAGATACTCGAAGGAGCACTACTGGCTATGTGTTCACGGTTGGAGGCACAGCAGTAAGGTGGGCTTCAAAGCTGCAGAAAGTGGTTTCACTTTCTACCACGGAAGCAGAGTATGTAGCAATGACGGAGGCAAGCAAAGAAATTCTGTGGCTTCACAGATTCTTAGAAGAGCTTGGATTCAAACAAGACAATTGTGTCTTGTATAGTGATAGCCAAAGCGCTATCTATTTTGCAAAGAACTCAGCCTTTCATTCAAGGACAAAGCACATTGAGGTGAGATATCACTTCATACGCACTCTTTTGGAAGAGGGACAGCTAAAGCTAGGAAAGGTGCATACAAGTGAAAATCCTGCAGACATGTTTACAAAGGTGGTTAACAAGGAGAAGTTGAGCTTTTGCTCATCTTCAATCGGCATTCAAGGATAAGAAGCCAGAATGGAAAGCAGTCAGAGGTTTGGTTTGGAGATCAGTCTCCAGGTGGGAGATTGTTAAGTATGGAGCCTGATTTACCCTTGTAATTTTCTGTGGTAAAAGCGCACATTTGTAAGGCCCCCATTATGAGGAGAAGCCATCGTGCGTGAAGGAAAATCACTCACCGGAAACCAAAATTTTCATGGACAAGAATCAGGGGCAACTTTAGAGGCCTTGGGGACGGAGGCCCCCGAGACTTTTTTTTTTGTCGGAATATTCCTTTTCCACTACAAGAGGCTATTCATATTAGCGACGCTCACACAGCGACGCTCAAAAAAAAAATCCTGGCGTCGCTATGAGCGTCGCTATGGGCGTCGCAAATTTACAAGTAAATTTGCGACGCTCATAGCATCGCTCATAGCGACGCCGGCTGGGCTAAAAAAATAACAGAGAGCGCCCAAAAACTCAGATCTCAGATCTGAGTTTTTCGGCGCCCTCAAGCAAGGAGCAGGTAACGCTCTCCCTCTCTCTCTCTCTCTCTCTTTCTTCTCCACACACACACACACACACACGAGGAGAGGAAGGAGAGCCAGGTATGCTCCTTCCCTCTCCTCACTCTCATGTTCCCTTCCCCTCTTTCTCTCTCCCTCTCTCTCTCTCTCTCTCTCTCTCTCTCACACACACACACACA
Organism: Adiantum capillus-veneris; assembly: GCF_014529385.1. Classification (NCBI taxonomy): domain Eukaryota; kingdom Viridiplantae; phylum Streptophyta; class Polypodiopsida; order Polypodiales; family Pteridaceae; genus Adiantum; species Adiantum capillus-veneris. The sequence goes on from NC_140943.1 coordinate 121,858,843, forward strand.
CACACACATAGTGTTTTTGAGAGAGAGAGAGAGAGAGAGAGAGAGAGAGAGAGAGAGAAAGAAAGAGTACAAACATAAACAAAAACGCACACACACATACATAAACAAAGAATGCACACACACATTGAGAGAGGAAAAGAGAGAGAGAGCATGCATAAACAAAAAACACACACATTGAGAGAGGAAAAGAGAGAGAGAACATGCATAAACAAAAAACGCACACATTGAGAGAGGAAAAGAGAGAGAAAACATGCATAAACAAAAAAATGCACACACATTGAGAGAGAAAGAGAGAGAAACTAATTTAACGTCCTAGGAAACTAATTAAAATTAAAAGAAATAAAGATCTAGCCGACGAGGAGTTGAACTCAAGACCTATTATTCAAGAGGGAAATGGCATAACCAATCTATCATACTTGGCATGGGTGATAGAAAGGTTATACCATTTATCTCTTTTTATTGGCACACATATCCACACACGCGCACACACACAAGAAGAAGAGAGTTATAACGTCGTAGGAAACTATCCTAAAAGACGTTAAAGATTAGGTTAGATGTAGACTTATGTTAAATTAGATTTAGGTTTATTTAAGTTAAATTAGATTAGATTTAGGTTTATTTTTAGTTAGATTTACGTTTATTTACGCTAGATTTAGATTTACGTTATATTAGATTAGATTTAGGTCTCCATAGACTGCGATGTCTGCATGAAGCGGGTGAAGAAAGCCCTCAATGGAATATAGGGTATTGTTTCCTTCACTCATGGTGGGCTCCGTCGATCCAAAAGTACTAGTGAAATGTCTTCAGAAGATAGGGAAGAAGGTGGATCTTCAGGGCGGCAAGAGTCACTACATCCCCGACAATGACCATCTAGACAACCTCTAGTCATTCAACAGCAACTTCAAAGTTAGTAACAAGAGCAAGAACGGTCCAAAGGGCTAATTGCTGTCGTCAGATGTGGATGGAGATGAGGCAGCGTCACCGCCGGAAGTTAACTCTCACATCTTTAGTGATGAGAATGCCAACTCTTGCCGAGCTATGTGAAAAATTATGTGTTAAATCAGTTTTAAGGTTCTTATAATCCCTGTTAGTTTAGTTCTTTGTTTTTAATATAGCATAATTTACGTTAGATTTAGATTTATGTTATATTAGATTAGACTTAGGTTTATTTAGGTTTATTTAGGTTTACCCACACACACACACACACAAGAAGAAGAGAGTTTTAACGTCGTAGGAAACTATCCCAAAAGACGTTAAAGATTAGGTTAGATGTAGACTTACGTTAAATTAGATTTAGGTTTATTTTTAGTTAGATTTACGTTTATTTAGATTTACGCTTATTTACGTTAGATCGAGTCCACACAAGAATTACTTACGGTTTAGGGTTTAGAGTTAGACGAACAGTGAAAAGATCTACTGTGAAAAGATGTTAAGATGCTGTGAAGTGCTACAGCTAGAGAAGAGGCAAAGGGGTTTTGTCCACTACATGCAGTATCATGTAGACGTGGGTCTGTAGATTTCTTGTACCCACAAATATAGGTATTGACCAATAAAGACGAGATTATAACCCGGTGGTTCTGATCTCCGTGCACCTCTAGACCGAGGTGTGCGGGGATTGGACATGACTAGAGAATGTGAGGTAGAGAGAGAGAGAGAGAGAGAGAGAGAGAGAGAGAGATAAGACGAAGAATGCCAATAGAATATTAAATTTGTTGTCCAGGTTATAAGATTTTTATCCTCATTATGAGTAGTGACGAGGATGTGGGACCGTCCAACCGAAACACCTATCTCTCAACGAGGGTCATATGTCCTTGTAATCAATGCAAGCATGCTGTGCGACGGACAAGACGTGTTTCTTTGGAGCACGTTCGCGAATTTGGTGAGTTCGATCCATCTATTATAGATCAAGTTGTTGCCAATTATAACTCGTCGGACTCTGACGCTGGCCAACAAGCAGCAATCTTGCAACCCAATAGACGTGTTCGCAGGCGCTTTGGTCAAGCAGCATATGTGAGGCCACAAGATATAGCCTATGACAGCTCGGGGGATGATCATGCAGAGCACATTCCCAACGAGGCAATGTTTGAGCCCGAGATTGATGAAATGATCGAGACGATCATGGATTCAGAAAGGCTTATCTATGATGATATGAAAAGTGAAGCCGATACGCCATTGTATAATGGAGCACGTATGTCTAGATTGAAAGCACTCCTGGTTCTTCTCAACATGCAGGCAAAGTTTGGATGGAGTGACACTAGCGTCACAGCGCTTTTCAGGTGATCTATTACAATTAGTTTACTTTAATAAAACTCTAAATGTATAATGATCTGATAGATTTTTACACGACTGTATCGTATTTTTATGTTGTGTAGATTGCTTAAAGAGCACATACTACCAGCTGACAATGTGATGCCAAATTCCCGAGATGAAGCAAGAAAGATTTTGCGAAACTTGGGGATGGATTACAATTCTATCCACGCTTGTTCTAATGACTGCATTCTTTTCAGAGGGGAATACATAGACATGGAGAAGTGTCCGAAATGTGATTCCGAAAGATATCGAGTAGATCTCCATGGAACAAAAATTCCACAAAAGGTTTTGCGACATTTTCCTCTGCTTCCTCGCATCAAGCATTTCTTCGAATGTAAGTCCATGGCCGCCCTAGCATCATGGCATGAGGAGAATAAATCTTCGCATGGTGTGCTACAAATTCCTGCAGATTGCGCAGCCTGGAAACATATAGATGGAACATGGTCGGATTTTGCCAAGAAAGCTCTAAATTTGCGCTTAGGCCTGGCTATGGATGGCGTAAATCCATTTGGTCAAAGATCAACATCTTACAGTGTATGGCCCGTTGTCATCGTCAACTACAACATTCCCCCGTGGTTGACTACGAAGAAGGGGCACCTATGGCTAAGCTTGATTGTGCCAGGGCGATATAAAGTGGAGAATATGGATGTGTATCTTCGTCCACTATTGGAAGTGCTACAACAATTGTGGATTGGCATAGAGGTGGTGGATATGAGCCGACACACAGGACGACGAAATTCTTTGATCAAAGGCATTCTAATGTGGACCATGCACGACTATCCCGGGCTAACAGAATGCTCAGGTGATCTATTGACACTCCTCACTCAGACACTGTAAATCTTGTTTTTTCCCATAGTTGATCTATTATCATGTGTATACATGCAGGGCTTCAAACAAGCGGATACAGAGCATGTGTCACATGTGGACCTAGACTGAATGCACGTAGGGCGCCCTCACTGAAGAAGCAAATCTACGAAGGTCATCAAGCGTATCTTCCAGAGAATCATGTGTTACGCGACGGCTTTTTGGGAAGAGAGCCACCAAGGATGTCTGCACAAGCATGGTTAGAGCAGAAGGAGATGTGCGATGACGGATTGCCTCCAAGGATGAAGAGACTATCTCTATGGTACGAGTTACCATACTGGCCCCGACTCATGATCAATCACTTGCTCGATCCAATGCACATATTCAAGAATGTGGGTAATCTACTATGGGACCATCTGACCGGCAAGAAAGATACTTTGGGAGCCAGAGTTGACCTTAGAAATTTGGATCGTATGGAGCAATATTGGCCGCAAACAGCGTCTGATGGATCGATAAAACTCCCTAAAGCACCATGGATTTTCACAGGAGCCCAAGAACGCAAAGTAAAAGAGACCATTCGATCTTTGCGGACCCCCACTGGCGTAATGCACTCGCTCCAAACGTGTTTTACTAAAGAAGGAAAGCTTACCGGTTTGAAGTCACACGATTGGCATAAAATGTGTCAGGTACGTTCATAGTGGACTTTAATATCATTGCATAAAATGTGGACTTTAATATCATTGCTGCACATACTTTACAGTTTATTTTACCGGTTGCCATTGAGGGATGTTTGTCTCTCGACATCCGTAACACAATCTACAAACTTGCAAAGCTGGTGCAATGGATCTCACAAAAGGAGATCAACGTAGACTCCATACCATTCGCCAAACTAAATGCTGCGGAGCTTGTGTGCATGTTTGAGAAACATTTTCCTACTACCATGCTAACCATTCAGGTGCATCTTCTTGTTCACATAGTTGATGAGGTGGAAATAGCTGGCACAGTTCATTCCATATGGATGTTCTTCTTAGAACGTTTCATGAAAACGCTTAAGGGATATATGCGTCAAAAGGCACGTCTGGAGGGTAGCATGGCTGAAGGTTGGTTGGTATCAGAGTCCCTAGTGTACATTGGAGAGTGGCTAGACGGATTTGATAAAGCCCGGGACACGCTATGGCGAACCATAGATGATGAGCGCATATCTGGGATTGTCATGTGCAATCTCGGTGTTGAGAAGAAGATGACGGAAGATCTAGAGGCTAAAATCAACCGATTTTGCATGCTTCACAATCCAGTGATGCAAAAGTGGATTTCACAATATGAGGATGCAAAGCAAGAGCGACAAAGGGCACGAATCCAGTGGCGATGGGGAATACGACCACCGATGCACTATCCGACGGTTCTGGAGAGCCTACCAACATTCATGAGCTTAAGATGGTTGCACAACCAATTGAAAAGTGCACAACAATGCGGTGACGAAGTGACTGAGGAAGAGTGGGAGTACTCTCGGGGTTGCGCGACCAAGGTAAGTTTGCAATGTACGACTAACTAGTGACTTTATTTCTAAACGTTTGAACGGCCACTCATAATCTTTGTTCGTTGTAGTATAAGTCATACACAGCAGCATGGTGTAAAGGTCGACATTTTAGGGTGGAACGGATCGACAAAAAGCGTTTTACTCAAGATTGTGGAATCATGGCAAAATTTGAACAGTCTAGTCGACGACGTTCCTCTGATGCAGATCCTGTGGTGGCGGAACTCACTTACTTCGGCACGCTACAAGAGATTTTGAGGATCGATTATAGAGGATTTTTTGTCGACTTGTTCGACGTGCAATGGTTCAAGATAATCATGGAGGGTCGCAACGCTAATGTGCGTAGAGGAGAGTCTGGTTTTCTTGAGGTGGATTCTACTAAGAAATGAACTGACCTAAGAGACACTTTCGTACTACCCGAGCATTGTGAACAAGTAAGTATGTAAATAGTTAACATCCCCCTTTTACAAGTTATGTGCTTGAAAGCTCTCATGTAAGTTATGTGGCTCTGGCAGGTAATATTTCATCCTACAAAGTCTACATCAAACTGGTGGTACATCATAGAGGTAGCCCCTCGTAGTGCAAGGACGTATGAAGGCTACCATGTGCCAATCACAACGGCATCAATGGAGGAGATCAGAGAAGATGCTCAATTAGAAGCCGCTGCGGTGGTGCCAGACGAGCATCAAGATGCTACTACTCTATATGGGGTGCATGCAGAGGAGCTACAAAATGAAACAGAGGATATGTGTTTAAACGGAGAGCTCTATATAGATATAGGAAGTTATGCTGAGTTATGCGAGGATGAGAGAGAGATCTCTTAAAGCCACAAATATTGTATTTGAACAATTTTGCTCTGTGTTGTAAAAGCTCTGGCTCTCTAAGTACCTTCCATGGTGTATAACGCTCTTTTCTACTCGCGCTCACGTCTTTTGATTGAAAATTCTGAGTTTTCGACTTGCCTCTTCTATCACTCAATTCATTGCGTCATTGTATTTATATGCGTCATTACGTCATTGTATTTAATGGTCTTTGCGTCATTGTCTACTCTATTCATTCAATATTAAGTTTGAATATTCGTGTGTTTAATGCAGGTATGGATGATGAGGAGTTTCTTTCTTCTTTATCACCGCAGCAGAGACAGTGGTACGTGGAGCGTCATCGCTCTGGCGCATCATCGCGCGTTCCTACTCCATCCACATCTCCCTCTCTTTCGGAGCATTCGGCGCGCTCCGAAGCTTCGGCGTCGACGAGACGAGCTTCACACTCGTCTAGACACCGGCACTCTAGTGGTGGCGGTGGCGGTTGTTGTGGGGATTCCGCCGCCGATGCCTCCACACCGCCTCGTGTTCGACGAGGATCTTTACCCTCCCCTTCTTTGCCCGCCCCCACACCAGCCACAGCATCGCCATCTACGCCAGGTTTTGCGCGGCTGACTGTTCCTAGCAGCTACACACCTCTACCTACTTCGCCAGGAGCCACCCCACTCGACACTCCTCGCTTCGGGGCCCAGACGTCGGTGGAGACACCTAACGTCCGTACCCCCATAGACACGTCGCTAGAGACCCCTGCCGAAACACCCAGGTTCACGCGTCACCGGCCAGAGGGCTTGCCTTACTCCGTCGACTTCACCGACGGCATCATCATGGATGATGACGGCAAGAAGGTGATCTCACGCATGCGTGGTCTTTGCTCTCAGCTGTTTAGACACTACATACTAAACAAATGGAGTGAAGTACCAAGTGATTTAAAAAACAGAGTCATCAGCATACTTCATGATGAGTTTCCCGTTCCAACACGGGATCAGCGCTTCAATGAAGACCTGATGAAGATTCGAATGCGCGAATACTGCAAACACAAGCGTTCCGAAGTGCAAAAAGCAATCTAGCATGGGTGGAACAGGCCAGATTGGCTGGCCAAAGAAGATTGGAAGAATGTGAAGAAAGCAGCGCGCGAGAATCCCGACAAGTGGAAGCAACAAAAGGATGCAGCCAGAGCGCGAGTAGAGGCAGGGAGCTCGCACCACTTGGGGAGCGGTGGATGGGCATCATTTGAGGCCGATTTTGTAAGTGTTTTCGCATTGCTCTTTATGTTCGATAGTTTAGGGTTTATGAGTTTTTTAATTCTAACATAATGAAATCTTTGTATGTTTTGACAGTGGTCGATGACAGGACGTGATCCCACACCGTACGAGCGCGAGTACGCAGGCAGGAAGGGCTTAAACGCCCTAATAGACATTCTCAGTTCTCGCGGCGGCATGGTTAGTATTAGGGTTTACTCGTTTCTATTTTTTGTATTGTTTTATAAATGTTGTTATATGTTTATACTTACTGAAAGCTGTCTTATTGTCTTTTTTTGCAGAATCCGACAGATACGCCGCTTGGACGCGATGAGACGTCTGACTAGACAACGTCAGTTTAGCCGTAGCTAGATAGGATTAGTTTAGGGTTTCTCATAGCTTATGTATCATGAGACGGATTTTATACGTCTTTTTGAACCATGTATATTATTACATTTGTCACCGCAGTTCATTTTGCCAATCAATTCTTTATGCCTATGATGTTGTACAATTGTCATTATTACATTTGCCAATCAATTCATTTTGCCTATGATGTGTACAATTGTCAATCTTACGCTTGTCAATTTTGCAAACAATGCGTCTTGTGGGTGACTATTTTGGGTCTATTATCTACCCTTCCACTTTTTTTAAAAAGTGAATCAAGTACAATATGGTTGATGGGTGGCAGGGCATTCAATGCCCTATCACCAAAAAAAAAAGTCTCTCGGGCGTCGCTATAACCGTCGTTATTTATGGCTCTGGAGCGTCGCTATAGACTTCTGTGTAAACGTCGCTATAACCGTCGCTATGAGCGTCTCTATATAGCGACGCATATAGCGACGCTCTCGTAGCGACGCTATTAGCGACGGTTTTAGCGACGCCGGGGGTTATAAAAACCCAATGTATTTCCGTCGCTAACAGCGTCACAAGAGCATACAACCTCTTGTAGTGTTCGCCGGAATATTATGGCCGGACGGCGGCCAGAAAGTGGTCGGAAAACAACCGGTCAGTTGGCCGGTGGCCGGTAGTCAATGGCCGATGGCCGGTGGTCGGAAGCCAATGGCTGGTGGCCGGTGGTCGGAAGTCAATGGCCGGTGGCCGGTGGCCGAATTCAAAAGCGGACTTGTCTTCTCAAGGGCGGCCACACATGGGCGGATTGGAGGGTCCGATTTGGACTTATTCGCACAAGGACGGCTACACATGGCTGTCTCTCATAAGAGAGGGCAGCCCTTTTGGCCTATAAAAGGAGGCCATTTCTACACACATTTCATAGTGTGAAGTTGATGCAACAAGGTGAGTGTGAGGTGGTGAGAGTGAAGCAAGGCGGGAGCTCCATTAAGGGTATAATCCCTTTGTAAACTACTTCTTGTTTTGAAGTACTAAAGCCATTGAGTGGTTGCTTTCCCGTGGACGTAGCCCACATTGGGTGAACCACGTATATCGTGTGTACTCTCTCTCTCTCTCTCTCTCTCTCTCTCTCTCTCTCTCTCTACTCTATAATCTCTTGTGTGTGAAATCTATCTCTCTCCATTAAGTAATCTACTCAAATATCTATTTAGCTACGTCTTATTTCCTAACATGTACAGTATGTGTGATGGGCTTTCAGGCTATTTTCAATTGAAGATTGCTCTTAAAGACCGAAAAAAGACATCTTTCATTACGCCATGGGGTTGTTATTGCTACATGGTATTGCCATTTGGGTTGTCAAATGGACCATCTTTCTATCAAGAGACAGCAAATTGGGTATTGGCACCATTCATTGGTAGTTGTGTTAAAGCTTTTATGGACGACTTCTATGTCTACAGCAGTAGGACTAAACATCATTGAGAAGCTGCAAATAGTATTCGCTCGATATGATGAATGTGGAGGATAACTAAATCCAAAGAAATGTCATCTAGCACAGCCAAGGGTGAAGTTATTGGGCCATATGGTGTCAGAAAGTGGCATTGAGGCTGATCCAGACAAGGTTAAGTCTATTATTCTTCTTCCATCACCTACGAGTACAAAGCAATTGGCAACCTTTATACACAAAGTGAAGTACAAGGCGTGGTTTATTCCATTGTCTTCACAGCTCCTTTATCCATTACAACAAGTGGCAAAGCATGATCCATTGCTATGGGATGGTAAGTGTGAAGAATTGTTTCAAGAGGTGTTAGGGGGGTTGTCAGCCATGCAGGCTCTTGATTGGGAGCAAGTGTTTTATGTAAATCCATCAGTAGGGGATGATGCCATTGGACCCATGCTATTGCAAAAGGGGAAGGGTAGCCATTACATGAGGCCAGTGTATTGTGCAAGCCGAGGGAATTTGGTAGTAGAGAGAAAATTCTCGGAAGTAGAGCTAATGATGGCCAGTGTAATATTTGCTTGTCGACGATTTTGTCATTACTTGCTACCACGACCTTTTGTTTTCTTAACAAGTTACGCCTTTTTGCCACAGTTAATTAATGGCACTAACATGTCAAATGTGGTCAAGAAATGGGTTAATTGAGCTGCAACAGTTTGAGTTCTGTTTTTTAGTGGAAGACAGTAAAAGAGCTACCTTAGCTGATTTGTTGACTTACAAGGAGAATCCCCTCCTTGTTGAGAAGGGTAGTTGAAGAAGTGCCACAGATCAGTAATGCACATGTGTTGTTCTTTGATGGCTCATACTGTAACATTTAATGGCTTAAAATCTTATGTGTAGCGGAAATTAGCATGAACATAGTGGGCATTTCATTAGAATAGATTCCTAATGAGAATTACAAGAGTGCTTGGGTGGAGAGAGCAACAAAAAGCATAACACCTAGTTAGATAGCATCGACAATACTTTCAAAAGAGAGAGCAATTAAGCTATTGACAACAGTTGAGGACCGGATTTGCATGGAGCCGGTCCCCCCTCCAAAAGGCTTTGTATTATGGTTTCTCCCATCAAGAGAGACATTGTACAATACAATTCTTTGTGTTCCTTCAATACTAGCTAGTGCAATGAAGATGGAAGCTTCATACACCAAGCAAAACACTTAATCAAACACAACTTGAATTATCCCCGTTCTCAGACCCAAGACCTCACACACCTTCGAAGATGGTGAGAGCTAGCAGGGTATGAGAGTAGATTGAGAGGAAAAAGAAGTATCTTACGAGAAAGAAGTACATCTCCTCAAATAATCACTCATATTAGCATAGCTTAGCTTAGTAATTAGCTTGGTAGAGAAGATGAGCATGCATTGAAGCTTGGCCCTTGGTTGGATTTGCATCCACATGCCAAGAGAGTGTTGATGTAGGCTTCTATCTCACAAGCTTGGAGTAGGTGATGAGCTCTCCATTAAAGCTTGGGAGGAGATAGAGTATTTTCCCTTCACACATGGTCAAGTGTGAGAGTGTGTGTGTCAATGCCAAGCAAAAATCAGCCCCCCCTCTCTCTTGGGCGAGCCCTAGCTGCTAAATAAGTCTGGCCTTTGCCTCATTGGACCTCCCCAGGTCAAGCCAATAGGAATTAAACAGCATAAGTGATAGCCTTTAGACATGTGTCCCCCTTTCCCCTTTTGTGAGAGCTTTAGGTAATTAAATAATTAAACTAAACTCTCATTGGACCCCTTTGCCTCCTGGCCAATAGGAATCAGGCAAGCCATGGGGCTCCTGAATGCTCATTGGACCCCTTGGGAGACTGCCCAATAGTCTTCTAGGAGACTTAATTCTCATTGGTTTCTTTTATTAAATGTTTTTAAGTTAATTAAACTAGATTTACTCTAGCTTAATTCTCATTGGTCCACTTCAAGGGTCTTCCAATAGGAATTGGGCACACCTTGTGGGCATCTGGCCTAGGGAGCTGACATGTGTCCCTCATTCCCTTTGTGTAAAGGGAGCCTGTGTGTGTGTGTGTGGCTTTCTCTCTCATCCCCTAGCTTTGGGGCTCGCCCCCTCCCATGTAGGGATGTAGAAAGACTTTTAGGGCACACACAAAGCATCCAATTTTCCCTAGGGTTGACCTTTGGACACAACCTTTGAATTTTGGAACCTTAGCATTTTGGAAGTCTTAATGGGCTGAACCTTAGGGTCTTTTTGGCCCATTGTTTCACATGGCTCTTTTGCAGATGCCCCCCCCCTTTGGATCCCTATTTTCCCTCCTTTGGATCCCTACTGTGGCCGGTCTGCTAGCTTAACCAATATTCTAGCTTTTTCTCCCTTGGCACTTCCCCACATTAAATGATCAGTTTAATATGAGAAAATCATTTAGGAGAATTAGATATTGATTATTATGACATTACCTCTCTCTTGAAATCATAGTCGTCCTCGACTATGGTGTAGAGAAGATAAAGCATATGTATGAGTCCTTTTCTTAGCGGGTAGAGGATCCCTATGTTACCCTACGACATCATTCCATAATGGATGACTAGTCCATTTGGCGCTTGAGAGCCTGAGGCTGCCGCAAGCATGTCTGCACATTAGTCCTATCAGTCTTCCATAGTAGAGTGACAAGCTCTATTTTGGTGTTTGGGAGACGTCGTCCCCACAAACTTGATCTAAGCATGCATACTACTTCATTTTTGTGCACAAATAAAGAAAAAGAGAGTCTTATAAGACAAAAAAATTTTGTTCATTTTTAACATTTTGTACATTTGCTTACTCTTGGGAAGCATTGTAAGCATTGACAAGGTTTAGGTTATCCTTTAATTGTATGCCTTGCATCCATCTAGCATCTTCAAAAGGATAATTCTTAAACTTAATAAGATATCGTCTGATAGTCTTACCGCCTCTTAATACCTTGTCTTCATGTCGGAGAATGGACTCGGGCTGCAGCACCTCCTCGTGGTCCTCGATCTCCGGTGGGTCTTCAATAGTTGGTTCTTGAGGTGGCTCTCCTTTATAAGGCTTTAAGAGGCTCACGAGAAAAGCATTGTGTATGAGCCAATGATTGGGCAACTTAAGTTGATAGGCCATCTCATTGATTGGCCTAAGAATCTGGAAGGGACCATAATACCTTTTTGCTAGTTTAGCATAGTATTTTTGGTGGCCCGTAGGATTCTTTCCCGTCGTGTGCCTTAATCGAGCCTTGGGAAACTTTAACAAGACCCAATCGTTTTCTTTAAAGGCTTGGGCTCTTCTGTGCTTGTCAGCAGCAGCCTTTTGCCTTTGCTGTGAGATAGAGATAGCATCCTTAATCTTTTGGAAAGATTCTTGTAGGTCTCGGCTATACTCATCTGCAGCGAAGATCTTCCCATGTACCTTAAGTAGCAAGGGACTTTTTGATCTTCCCTCAATTACCTCGAAAGGTGCTTTTCCTGTAGAAGTATGTACAGTGTTATTGTAAGCATACTCTACTAAGGGTAAGTACTTCTCCCATTGGGATCTTTGATCTACTTCCGTTACATAGGCTTTTAGTAGATCGAGAATAGTTAGGTTAGCTATTTCACTTTGGCCATCAGTTTGTGGATGATAGGCCGAAGAGAAGTTTAGCCTTGTTCCTAAATTCTCAAAGAGACCCTTCCAGAAATTACTGGTCATTCTAGGATCTCTATCCGACACTATGGACATTGGCAAGCCATGGTACTTGAAAATTTGTGAAATGAAGAGGGTTGCCATTTGATGGGCTTTGATAGTCTTTTTGACAGGTATAAAATGAGCTTGTTTACTGAACCTGTCTACTATCGCCCATATTCCCGTATTCCCATGGATAGACTTAGGCAATCCAAAGATAAAATCCATGGATATGCTCTCCCACGGTGAATTAGGGATTGGCAAGGGTTGAAGCAATCCAAGTTGCTTCCCTCTATCAAATTTTGTCTTTTGACATACCACACATTTGGAAACATACTCATGTATGTTCACTTTCATGGTAGGCCAATAGAAATATGTTTCAATTCCCTTTAGGGTAGACTGAATCCCTCTATGCCCCGCATATGGGGGAGCATGAGATTCATACATTACTTTCTCACGTAGTGAGTTAGTAACGCATAGTCTATTGCCATAGAGAAGATAACCATCTTGTAAAGTAAATGGTTCTTCTTTCTTCCCTAATGCAAGGGCTGAAATCACATCTCTAAAATCGGGATCAATAGCATACTCATCTATCATTAAAGATAGATCATTGTGAGTTGCTATGGAAACCGCATTCACTCTCGGTCGTCTTGAGAGTGCATCGGCTACTTGATTATGCTTGCCAGCAATGTGAGCAATATGAAAATGAAATTGCGAAAGGAAATTTGCCCACCTCATTTGTTTGTCGGAGAGCTTGGTCTGCGTCATGAAGTACTTAAGACTTTGGTGATCCGTTCGCAGAATGAAAGGAGTCCCCAATAAATAGTGCTTCCATGAGTCTAAGGCATGTAGAACTGCAAGGAGTTATTTTTCGTATATGCCTAGAGCTTGCTCAACAGGGTCGAGCCTTCGACTCTCATAGCCTATGGTGTGCCCTTCTTGGAGCAGAACAGCCCCAAGGCAATCACCACAAGCATCACATTGGACCTCAAATGGTTTTGAGAGATCCGGTAGTGTAAGCACAGGTTGAAAGAAAAGCTTTTCGAAAGCATTGTTCTCCTTAGCAGACCACGTATACCTAACATTTTTCTTTGTTAGGTCATGTAATGGTCCCGCAATTTGTGAGAACTTTTCTATGAAGCGTCTATAGTATGCACACATACCTATAAAGCTTCTTAGTTCATGAAGATTCCTTGGTTTAGGCCATCCTTTTATTACCTCTAACTTGGATGGATCCATTTGGATTCCATCTCGAGAGATAATGTGACCTAAATATTGAATCTCTTGCGAGAAAAATTCACTTTTCTTTCGATTAACATAAAGTTTATTCTCTCTTAAAACTTGAAATATTACCTGGAGGTGTTGCTTGTGTTCCTCCAATGAATTAGAGTAGATGATAATATCATCAAAGAACACTCCAGTGAAGGTTCGATGAGGCCTGAACAGCTTCTCCATCAAGCGGTTGAATGTGGCTAGTGCATTAGTCAAGCCAAAAGGCATGACAATGTATTCGTAAAGACCAAATGTAGTACGAAATGCGGTCTTTACAATGTCTTGATCAACTATCCTTATTTGATGGTAGCCACTTTTTAAGTCAATCCTACTGAAGTAGGTCGATCCTTGTAGCTTATCAAATAGGTCTTCTACCCGTGGAACGGGAAACCTATTCTTGATAGTGATCCTATTTAGTGCTCTATAGTCGACACACATACGATATGTGCCGTCTTTCTTTTGCACTAATAGCACAGGTGAGCAAAATGGAGATGAGCTAGGCCTAACCATGCCCTTCTCAACTAAGTCATGCACTTGCCGCATAATCTCCTCTTGTTGAGCTTGAGAAACTCTATAAGGAGGTTTGTTAGGCGGTGAACTTCCTGGAAGAAGTTCAATTGCATGGTCGTCATTACCTCGTTTAGGAGGTAGCTCACAAGGGATGTCGTCAATAAAAACATCTTGAAACCCCTTGAGAAAATTGGATAACTCTAATTCCTTTTGGTTGCTTTTATTTTCTTTTGTTAAAGCATTAGGTTCATTTTGAGAATCTTTAACAAAAATCATGTACACGGAAATAGAGCTCTTTATTGACTTGTTGAAAGCTGGTGTATGTACAATGGGGATGGTGTTACCCATCTCCCTAGCATCTATATACATGTCCTTTTCCCTGAACTTAAAGGAGATTCTCCTTTCAGGAAATTTAACATGGGCAGCCAGGCGGTCAAACCATGGTGCCCCTAGGATTACATCCTCATGCTTGAGAGGAGAGATAAAGAAGTCCTCTTTGTCCACATAGCCTTGGACATGAAGCCTCAATTTCCCGATTAAGGGAGTGACTGAAGCTTCTTGCCCCTTGAAGGCACAGTCTGCGGGTAGGATATCTCCCATCTCGTAGGATTGTATGCCTAGCTTGGTGGCTAACTCCATAGATATAAAATTGTGAGTAGAACCAGGGTCAAAGAGAATAAAAGCATCATGTTCTCTTACCTTTCCCCAAGCATGGCATAGAGGAGATCCTTTGTGGTGAGTTTGGTGAATCTCCTCCTCTTGGATTTCAACCAAAGAAGCTCTAGGAGGATCTTGGCGGTTGTTCTTTTAAGGACAAGCGCGGTACTCATGCCCTTGTTCGCCGCACTTGAAACACCGGTTATCTTTACAATAACGCTCAAGCTCTTCAGGAGAGAGTTTATTCTTTCCTTTGTAAACTCCCTTCTCTTTAGCTTTGTTGGAATTGCCCTTAGGAGACTTTTGGACATTGTCCTTCCCCTTAGGCTCATTGGAACCCTTGTTTTCCAGGGGCTTATTATTTCTTTTACCCCCCGTTTGGAAATTGATTCGCGAGGCCACCATAGTATGGTGTATTACTGCCGATATGGTACGTGGCCTT
The DNA here is from genome assembly GCF_014529385.1 of Adiantum capillus-veneris. Lineage (NCBI taxonomy): Eukaryota > Viridiplantae > Streptophyta > Polypodiopsida > Polypodiales > Pteridaceae > Adiantum > Adiantum capillus-veneris. The sequence continues at coordinate 121,873,885 of NC_140943.1, forward strand.
TGGGAGTTGACATACTCCGCCATTTCTTCGGTTAAGCCCGCACAAAATTGTTGCTTTTGCTCTCCAAAATCCAACTTTTTGAAGACAGTGGCTTTGAGTTGTAGGTCCCAAAACTTGTCTACATATTTGTGGATGGATTCATTGGGAGAGAGCTTTAAGCTTCGCCATTCGGTGAGTACTTTGTCTTTGGCATCGGTGGCCAAAAACTGCTTCATAATGGAAGCTCTTAAAGCCTTCCATGTTCGTGGAGCTTCACCGTTGGCTCGTAGGCTAGACCACCATTGTCTGGCGGACTTTTGAAAGTGCATAGCTACATGGCGTAGCTTAGAGGACTCCGTGAAGCCCTCATCTCCAAACGCCGCATCGAATTGCTGGATAAAGGCCAAAACTTTGTCTGTAGCACCGAAGGTGCCATCATAGGTAAGGAAAGAGATGCTCTTCCCTCCCTCTTTGAATTTCTTCAGCTTGGACGACCTCTTCCATGCGGCATAGGATTTCCTATGGCCTCTTCTTTTTGATGGTTCAAAAGTTGCACCATCACTTTCTTCAGAAGATGAAGAATTTGAAGAAGGTGGAGAAGAGGGTGACCTCTTTCTCGCCTTTTTCTTGTCTTGATCTTTGTCGTCTTCACCATAGCTTTCATAAGAGGAAGAGGATGAAGAAGATGGAGAAGAGGGTGTCCTCTTTTTTGCCTTTTTCTTCTCTTGCTTTTTATCATCCCTCTTTGAATTATGGCGTGGAGAAGAGTGTGATGGTCTTCTCCGCTTTGGTGGTGATGGAGAGCGTTTAGCCCGCCGTCTTCGTGGAGCCATCTCCGCCGAGGTGGCGGGAGACTCGCTTCTTTCTCGTTCCTTCGGTGGAGGCTCTTGAGTTCTCCTTTGGGAAGGAGGTGCATCATCAAGAAGTAAGTTCTTGAGCCCTTCATATGGATTCTCTTCTTCTTCCCGAATCGGAGAGAGACCTCTTTTGGTAGTCTCACAAGGAGGCTTCCTAGGTGTTCTCTCGTCATGGTGATGAGCTTGGAGAATCCCGTGAGCACGGAGCTGCCGTTGCACTTCACTTTGGAGAGATGGATTGCCCATGGCTTGTTGAAGCCTAGAAACAAGATAGTTAACAAGCATTGAAGCATCATTAGTAGCTTGCTCATGAGCAAAATCAAAGTTATCAACATTAATTTCACTCTCTTTAATATTGTCAGCCATTCTAACAACTTTTAGGTGTAAACTTTTTAGGTGTACTTTGGCACTTCAAGCCCTAGTTGCTACTCCTCTTTACCCCTTTAGAAAAAGCACTCAAGCTACTGTACCCGCGGCTCGAATACCATTAATTGCAAGGAATAGAAGAGAGGGTCTTTCGACACCAAAACAGCACCGGCTCCTGTCAAGCTTCTAATAGCTCAATAGTGGTTAAGCCATAGGCAAGCCCCGTAGGACTCCACTATTAAGACCATAGCTCTCGACGGTGATGCCCCGTTAACTGCACAAAGGCAGGCGCACTGCAAGGCTGAAAAATCCCTATTCTACTTATTCACAGGCAATTAATAATACCAACCATTTGTAGCTAGCTTGAGGACCTCCCTTCTTGAGCAAGAAAAGAGAAACCTTGAGCTCTGATACCAATGTAACATTTAATGGCTTAAAATCTTATGTGTAGCGGAAATTAGCATGAACATAGTGGGCATTTCATTAGAATAGATTCTTAATGAGAATTACAAGAGTGCTTGGGTGGAGAGAGCAACAAAAAGCATAACACCTAGTTAGATAGCATCGACAATACTTTCAAAAGAGAGAGCAATTAAGCTATTGACAACAGTTGAGGACCGGATTTGCATGGAGCCGGTCCCCCCTCCAAAAGGCTTTGTATTATGGTTTCTCCCATCAAGAGAGACATTGTACAATACAATTCTTTGTGTTCCTTCAATACTAGCTAGTGCAATGAAGATGGAAGCTTCATACACCAAGCAAAACACTTAATCAAACACAACTTGAATTATCCCCGTTCTCAGACCCAAGACCTCACACACCTTCGAAGATGGTGAGAGCTAGCAGGGTATGAGAGTAGATTGAGAGGAAAAAGAAGTATCTTACGAGAAAGAAGTACATCTCCTCACATAATCACTCATATTAGCATAGCTTAGCTTAGTAATTAGCTTGGTAGAGAAGATGAGCATGCATTGAAGCTTGGCCCTTGGTTGGATTTGCATCCACATGCCAAGAGAGTGTTGATGTAGGCTTCTATCTCACAAGCTTGGAGTAGGTGATGAGCTCTCCATTAAAGCTTGGGAGGAGATAGAGTATTTTCCCTTCACACATGGTCAAGTGTGAGAGTGTGTGTGTCAATGCCAAGCAAAAATCAGCCCCCCCTCTCTCTTGGGCGAGCCCTAGCTGCTAAATAAGTCTGGCCTTTGCCTCATTGGACCTCCCCAGGTCAAGCCAATAGGAATTAAGCAGCATAAGTGATAGCCTTTAGACATGTGTCCCCCTTTCCCCTTTTGTGAGAGCTTTAGGTAATTAAATAATTAAACTAAACTCTCATTGGACCCCTTTGCCTCCTGGCCAATAGGAATCAGGCAAGCCATGGGGCTCCTGAATGCTCATTGGACCCCTTGGGAGACTGCCCAATAGTCTTCTAGGAGACTTAATTCTCATTGGTTTCTTTTATTAAATGTTTTTAAGTTAATTAAACTAGATTTACTCTAGCTTAATTCTCATTGGTCCACTTCAAGGGTCTTCCAATAGGAATTGGGCACACCTTGTGGGCATCTGGCCTAGGGAGCTGACATGTGTCCCTCATTCCCTTTGTGTAAAGGGAGCCTGTGTGTGTGTGTGTGGCTTTCTCTCTCATCCCCTAGCTTTGGGGCTCGCCCCCTCCCATGTAGGGATGTAGAAAGACTTTTAGGGCACACACAAAGCATCCAATTTTCCCTAGGGTTGACCTTTGGACACAACCTTTGAATTTTGGAACCTTAGCATTTTGGAAGTCTTAATGGGCTGAACCTTAGGGTCTTTTTGGCCCATTGTTTCACATGGCTCTTTTGCAGATGGCCCCCCCCTTTGGATCCCTATTTTCCCTCCTTTGGATCCCTACTGTGGCCGGTCTGCTAGCTTAACCAATATTCTAGCTTTTTCTCCCTTGGCACTTCCCCACATTAAATGATCAGTTTAATATGAGAAAATCATTTAGGAGAATTAGATATTGATTATTATGACACATACAGAAAGAGCCATGATGCGGCTTCAAGGGGTATAGCACTTTATGATCCAGAGGGGAAGCTAGTATGCAAGAGGGGGTTCAAATTGGATGCTCATAGTAACAATGAGGCTGAATATGCTATGTTGGAAGCTGGATTACACATTTGTTTGAAGCATGGGATTAGAAGGTTGAGTATAAAAGGTGATGCCTTGTTAGTTGTGAAACAAGTGTTGGGTGTGTGAAAGAGCAAGAACACCTAATTGAAGGAAATGTGTTTCAGAATTAAAGGCTTGTTAAAAAAGTTTGAAGCATGGAGCATCAGACACATTGAACGTGCTCTAAATGGAGAGGCACATGAAGCAGCTCAAAGCATGATTGAGGAGCTATTTGTGTTGAGGACCAATTTACCTCTTTATCATGGCCGAGAAAGTTTGGCTCAAGAAGAGGAGTTTTTGCTAACAGGAATCGTTTTGAAGGACATTCAGAAGTCTAAGAAGTATGGTTTTGTGCATAGAGCATCCACGTACAAATTGATTAGTGATGTCTTGTACATGAAAGGGGTTGATCTCGTGTTGAGACGTGCACCTTGGCGGGAGGAGCTTTATAGAGTGTTGGAAGAGAATCATGAACGCGCATGTGGCGGACATTTTTCTCTAAAGATCACCTTGCATAAGATCTTGCAAGAGGGGTATGTATGGCCTAGTTTGCACAAGGATGTTCACCATTGGTGTAGGTCTTGCAATAGGTGTCAAGCATTTGGGAAGAGGGTGTTGAAGCCAGAGCTAAAAAAAACCATTATGGCGTTTGATGTGTTTGAAAAGTGGGGGATTGATGCAATAGGCCCATTACCTATCACAAGCAGGGGCAAAAGCTATATTTTGACTGCAATGGACTATCTCTCTAGATGGGTAGAGGCTATAACAGTAAAACAAATCACTGCAAAGGATGTGGCAAAATTTGTGTACGATGAAATATGTTGCAAGTTTGGGGTGCCACTAGAGCTACTTTCGGCCAAGGGGCCAGGATTTAGAGCTAAACTATTAGACTTTTTATGCGCGAAGATGAAGATTAGGCACCAGCAAACCACTCCTTATTATCCCCAATGTAATGGCTTAAATGAAAGATTCAATGGTGAGTTGGTACAAATTCTTTCGAAAGTGACAGAGCACCAAGGAAAGAATTCGGATTTGGAATTGCCTAGAGCATTATGGGCTTACTGTACTTTGGTGAAGACAGGTACAGGGTTTACTCCATTTCATTTGGTATATGGAAAGGAAGCATTATTGCTTGTGAAAGTAGAGTTGCTTGCGATCAAGATGTTATAAAAGTTGCTTGGGCTACAAACAAACACACTCCGCAGCCTTTTGCTTCGTGAGGTATGGAGGCAATGTCAGTTTCCTTTTGGAAAATCCAATGAATCAATGTAGTATTGTGGTTCCAATGGTGAAGGGCAAAGAACCCTCAAAAGCCACGGGAAAAATAAACTAGAAAAAAAGTTGAAAATGTGGAGTATGCACTTTACGTTTATGGTGGTTAATTTGAAGCATACTCAACACATTTCATGCCAAATCATGAAACTTTAGACCAATGAGCTTTCTTTCCTTTGTGAATGTTGTTCTGAATGAATTCATTACACATGTGGGTGTTTTCATAGTTCATATGATTTGTTTCACTTTGTGTTCTTGTTTCGTTGTCAAAATCGAAGGCACTTTTGGCAACTTTATTGACCCGTTATTCACAGTTTACAATCAATACTACTCCATACGACCAATATTGCTCACTCAACCCTAGCACTAAGCATATCTTTTCTTTCTGATGAGATGGTCCCACAATAAACTGCCCACATTCTTGAATATGCATGCTCGAGCAAGTGGTTGATTCTTAATCTTGTTCGATAAGACAACTCATACCATATTGAGAAACTCTTCATTCCTGGTGCAACTGTTTGGCGTTGTCTATGGCTATGATTGCATCGCAGTGGTTCATGCACGATGGAAGGCACCCTTCATACATCTCCTTTTTCTCTAACCATTCTTGAGATCCTTACTAGCTCCCTTCCCAAGAAATCCTCATGCATCTCATGGTTCTCTTGAAGATGTGCTTCATAACTTTCATAAATCTCTTTCTGCCATGTTGTTGAATGGCGTGCGAAAAGCCTTGGACCACATGTGAAGCATCCATTGTAACCGCTATATTTAATTTTTGAACATAACACAAATTATTTCACACACTGTAAACTAACATAAGGATATCATAATTCACGTTATTGTGTGCTTCATGCTTATGTGAGCATTCTCCAAAACTAGAATAATCATGCATCATCCACATTAGAATGCATTGCATTGACCTACATGTCAGCTCATGTCCACTACTTCTATGTGCGTCCACAATTGTTGTAACTCTTCAAGTAGGGGATGAAGATATGCATCCATGTTATTTACTTTGTACCGACCCGACACAATCATGCTTAAGAATAAATTTCCTTTCTTAGTTTCTAGACATGGTGGAATATTGTATTTGACAATGAAAATTGGCCATACACTGTAAGATGTTGATTGTTGTTGAAATGGGTTTACATTGTGGTGGTTGATGCTCTTAGAGAACGCCTGAGAAGTGAGCTTTTGAAATATTTAAAGGTTATATGTAAGCAAGGTGATGCCTACTCCAAGGTGTGGAGCTATGTCAAAAAGAGGGATCCTTCTCCCTCCAATGCTAGTAGCGTGTCTACTTTCTCCACACTCTGTTCTTCACTTTCAAGTGATGAGTTGCATAGATGGAAGAATTTTTCCACAGATGATGGGTACCTACTCCACAAGTGGAGAGTTTGTGTACCAATGGACATGGGACATCCGGTGCCAAATTCTCTATGAATGTCATGACAATCCTAGTGTCGGTAGCCCAAGCATAAAGAAGACTTATGCACTTGTACGATGACAATTCTATTGCGTGGGTTTACATGTATATGTTCAAAACTATGTCTTTCACTACCAAAAATCTTAAGTTAATAAAGCGGAGCACCTAAAGACAAGAGATCTCTTGCATCTTTGGAGATTCCCAATGGTAAATGGGAGTATCTTGATGAATTTTATAGTGGGCCTACCAACCACCATACGTGCTTATACTACTTATATATACATGTGACTACTGTTATTACTTGGGCTATTGCATTGATCGTTGAGGTTGGTTGTAGGTCCATTGTAACGCATAACATTTGCACTACTCCACTCGGCAAACAAGCCATTAAACAAAGAAAATTTTCTCTCTAAAACAAAGAGAGCCATAGAAGAGCAAGCAAAGGAAAAATCATTTGCTTAGCTCTTATTCAGAGGACTACTATGACTTTGCAACTAGAGTTTGATTCCTTTGCCAAATCCATCTTCCTAGTTGTGGCATCGCCCCAAGAGTGAGCCTGGCTCTGATACCACTACTGTAGTTGGAGGCACGATTGTGCCTGCAAAATATAGAAAATAACATGCTACAAGCGATAATATCCACATATCTACATACATGATGAATCGTACTTGCATGTAATTGAAACTATACAAAATGGGAGAGAGACAAATAGCAAGACAGAACACAAAAGCACATGCAAGTGCACCTCCTAGAGAAGAGTGCTACACATGCACGGTGAGAGAGAAGGGGTGAGAAGAGAGAAGAAGAACAAAGACACTAGGTGCAATCCCCCTCCCCCCTCTCCATGCAAGAGTGAGCATTTTCCTCTTGCACGTATTTATTATAAATTTCTTAAATTCTCAAAATGATTACAAATTGTCTACCCAAACATAAAGTGACCATAGCTCATAAAGAGCTCTTTAATAATACAATATCAATAAAATTGGGATTCTTTTGCATATTCCATAGTTCACTTATGATTTTGCCACCTGTCAACTCCAATAAATAAATAATTATCAAATCCCACTACAAGGATTGCATGTGCAGTGTAAGGATGTGCTAGGCACTACTTTGATAGTTCTATGATTTTCTTTGATACTCCCTTGAAAGTGTTGGTCAGTGCTTAGACACTGCTTAGGTAGTGCTTAGAAAGTGGTGTCTAAGTGGACTGTAAAGTGCAAGAAAGTGCTTTGAAAGGGTTTTCCAAGTGGACTTAAAGTACCACAAAGTGATTCAAGTTGCTATGAAAGTGCTATCCAAGTGAGATGAAACTCTTGGTTAGTGCTTGACACTATATTTAAAGTTCTTGTGAGTGCTTCAACAGTGCTGGCTATTGATGTCCAAGTGATGTGAAGGTGCTAGTCACTGCTTAGATACTACTTTGAAAGTACTAGAAAGTGTTCAAGACTGCTAGAAATTGCTATTCAAGTGTATTGCAAGTGCTGCAAAGAATTTGTGAATCCAATGGAGCTTTCAATGCATCCTTTTGCGATTCTAGACTTCAAAGGGGGACGCCAACTATCAAAGTGATTTTGGGGTGGCCTTTCTCAAGACAGCTTACGATTACCCAAGATAGGTGCTAAGGATACCTCTGTTAGCATCATGAGGGAGTGACAACAATGGTTAATCTAGTTATCCATCATTACTGGAACATAGCAAGATTACCAAGTGAACATTTTAAAATAGCTACAGCCCTATCACAAATAGAGAAGGAAGACATGTATGCAAGGAGGACAATGTGTTTCTTTTTGAGACCAAAGAAAGTGACTTTTTCAGCTATAAACACATCCAAATTGATTGAAACATCATCCAAGAACTTTTGAAAGACCTATTCTTTGTTTGAGGGGATGTGAGCTTCAATTTTAGATGCACATCTTGACTATAATTGATACATGTGCCCTCCATCCCATGACCGAGTTTTGTGAGAGGCTTAGAGCCAGGGAACCCTCTTTACCACCCAACCTTTTTGCCTACTTATAGGAATCCCTCATGGGAGGTTCTCCATTCGAGCCTTGCTTGCCCATATGCATCACATTACTCCCCCCTTCGAGAAGGGTTTTTGTCCTTGTAAACAAAAGTTTGAATTTATTTTTAAGAACACTAATGTAGTCCCAAGTGATGCCTTCTTCAAGTCAATCTTTTCACTTAATTAATGCTTGGCAATGCACATGATGTCAAGTTCATGAATCGTGATAGTTTAGAATGTGCTCGGGTTCATGCGGTTGAGTTGGAGGCTCAATAAAATCAACCAAAACCTGATTACATTATCATCCCGATGCAAGCATTTACATAAACGGCTTACATGAGAAATTGGATGAATATGAGAGTACGTAGGTAAAGAAAGGTTGAAGGCCATATTGCCAACCTACTTGAGTATTTTGAATGGACCACAATATCTAGGAGATAACTTAGGTGTAGGACCATTTTTTAGGCCTTCCGAATGCTCTGGAACACGTAAGAATACCGCTTCCTTCCATGAAGATAATTTGCCGATGTTTCTCATCACCATACTTCTTGTATTGATCTTGTGCTTTTTGAACATTTTTTCCGCATGTCCATATGGTCTTGGATGAAGTCCTTGACAGTAGACCACCCATCGTAACTAGTGGTCTAGGTTGAAAACCATACATAAGCATGAAAGGATGAAAAGGAGTTGTAACATGCTTGGCACTATTATAAGAAAACTCCAAAATACTAAGGAGATAATCTTCTCAATTGGATTGCTTCTTGCTAATGTATGCTCGTAGCATATCCTTTGGCACTTCAATTTGCCCATATATCTCTGGATGATCTGTAGTTTCTGGATGATTTACAGTACTTATAGTGAGTTGTGTTCCCATATGTTAAAAGTCAGCTCTCCAAAAGTGGTTGAACGAGTCTTGGGCATTTATGAGAAAAAGCTTTTAGTTGTTCTACATGCCCTAGACACATGGAAGCATTACGTATTGGGTACTCCATTCATTCTACAAACAGATCATCAAAGTCTCGAGTACTTCATGACGCTGTGAGCGGGATGGAAACACACACAGCGCCTCTATAATCACCCGACACACACTCTTGGGATGATACACACACACACTATGGGGCACCACTCGGCTTACACAACCCACCTGGCCGAAACAGGGAACACATTGATGGAGTGAGAGGAGAGAGACTATTCATTTGCCCACTCAACATGGAGACACACATACACACACACACACACACACACCCCTTTGGCCTTTCGATTGACCTCGAACTGACCCCGAACATGCCAAAAAATGGCCACGTAGTGCATTTTTGTCACCCTTCTACATCCATCCACACACTTGGCACTCAAATTTTTCCAATAATGCATCCCGCAACCACGTGAAGTGGCCCTAAATATAGTCCTCATGATGACCTTTCTGTATAATCATCACAAGAAAACACCCACGTTGTGTCCTCGCTTACCCACGTGCAAGTATTGACCCCATTCGACCTCCTGACGCCACTGGATGCCACTTGACACACCTCCTTACCTCATGGCGTTGGCCCGCTGATAGCTTCCTCCAGAAGTTTACGTGCTACCAACTCCTCATTATTATAGAAAAAACACACTGGTACTGGTGATAAGAAAATTGATGTACTATGTACATGATGTCCTACCTGTACACATGTGGGCCCCACGTAACCACCTGGCTTTGGAAAATGGGCAATCCTTTATTTGATGCACCATGCATGTGTATGTATATATGCGCAATCACTTCTTAAAAAAACTCCTAACATAATTTGCCCATCCCCTAGCCTGCTAGATCATTCATGATCAACAGCAGCAAAAAGAGATATGAGACTCACCACGTCACACGTCTCCTCATCCCTCACATACATTACTTGTTCTGCAGACAGCTCATCTTGCTCCACCATCATTAATCTAGCATGATATAATTAAGACGCAATCCATTTACCGTTGACTTATGTAGAATCCCATCCAGGTTAGCTAGATGATCTGTACCATTTGGAAAACACTCCGCTACCTTGAAAGGGCCTTCCCACTTAATTTTGAAACTTCTTTTGGAATGTCTTGTCCAACTTATTTTTGTAGCGCAAAACCAAGTCATATTTCTTGATACCCTTACTTTTGACCTTTTCATTTATCTTTTTCTAAAGCCTTATCTTGCATCTGCCCATAATGTTCCAATGCGCTCATCCTATCCAGCTGAACCTCTTGTAACTGTAAGAACCTCTCTTTGAATGCATCAGTACATTTTCCCATGACCATGCTTATCTTTCAAGTGCATCTCCTTGTGCATATAGTTGACAAGGTGGAAATAGCATGCAATGTACAGTCCAAATAGATTTTCTTCTTAGAGCGTTTCATGAAAACACTTAAGGGATATGTGTGTCAAAGGGTGCTACCAAAGGGAAGTATGAAAGAGGGTTGGCTAGTTTCAGAGTCAGTATTGTACATTGGCAAGTGGCTCTGTGGGGTGGACCATGCAGATGATAGGCTTTGGCAGACAATTGAGGATGAGCGCTTAAGTGGGATTGTGACGGTGGGCCTTGGCATGGAGAAGAAAACGACCATGGACTTGGAAGCAAAGATCAATTGATTCTGCATGCTCCACAATATAACAATGTAGAATTGGCATCTGTCTCCACCAAGTGCCGTGGATGTGATGCTCCAGTAGTGGAGGAGGTGGATGTTGTGGCCATCGATACTTCGACACCGCTTTGCAACCATCGACCACCCATACCTCCTCCCTCTTTTTGCACTCCCACAACTGCTACACAACCATCATCTACTCCCCTAGTCGGCCACTCTTGCCTTCACACTATAGGACACACCTTGCCTCACACCACAAGACACACCACTTGCCACCCTTGGATTCACTCCTGTCGAGACCCTCATTGTGATGCCTCGATACTGCCATGTTATGCGGGTGGAGCTCCCTTACACCATCCCTAGCACCGATGATATACATGCAAAAAAAAATGGTAAAAAGGTGACTAGTGCTATGCACAACTTCTACTTATAGGTATTATGTCACCACCTCATGAAGAAATACCAACTGAGTACAAAGAAAAGGTAATCACAAGGGATCTCAAACTAAAAGAAGAGCCTACCCCTGTCATGTGCTCAATATGAGTAAAACTTATTGCTCCTAATCCTTAAGCAATTCCATTGAAAAACTTGGAATACTTACATACTAGCGCAGATCGACACTTGGACTTGCCTATGACACATAAGGAGGTTTGGTGGCATACTTGCTCTACACATGTGGAGTAAATCCCAAAACTGGTGGTGTTTTCTTGAGAAGAAGAAGAACCTTGTGTGGAGTTACTTTATTGAACCAAATGGGTTCCCAAATTTTTTTGAGTCCACACTATGATGGATGTTACATTGTGCTCAATCATGCCTTTTAGATTTTTCTTACGAGATTCTTCACCATAAAAACCTATACAAGGAATCTCAATATGCTACAGAGAGTTTTTCCTCAAAATAGCATTATGCATTATATCCAAACCTACATATATATGTTTAAAGGATGTTTGCCCACATGGTATCACAATCCTTCCATCTTTAGTAGCCTAAATTGTGATCCTACGTATGATCAAAGCTAGCTTAAATTATGTACTCGTAGCGTCTTGATGTAGGAGTTAGGATATGGAGCGAGCTTGTCAAAGCAAGCTTTGGCATGAGTTTTTTTTTGGGAGGGGGGACTGGTGCACCACCATTGCCACCCTCGTTGGCCACCAAAGACACTAGCATTTCTCCTGCACCCTCTCCTCCTCCACCACCTCCTTGGTGACCACTATTGTCGCCCTCCTTGTCTACCAAAGCCACCCACTCTCCTCCTCAACCACCTCCACCTATCCCCTCTCATCTGCCCTATCCTATGTTCTCCACTCTCATGCTCTCTCTTCCTCTCCGTGCCTCCACACCTCCACTAACTCCCCCCCCCCCCCCCTCTCTCTCTCTCTCTCTCTCTCTCTCTCTCTCTCTCTCTCTCTCTCTCTCATCACATCCACCCTTGATTTCACTCACTCTATCAATCTCATTGCCATGCCCTCTGCCCAGAACTTTGCTACTCTTTCCCTCCCTTGGCCTCCCACATGTCATTTTAACCTACTTCTTTCCTCTCTCTCTCACCCATTCCCTCTCTCCCTCCCTTGGCCTTGCCATGTTATTTTAACCTACTTCTTTCCTCTCTCTCACTCATTCCCTCTCTTCCCCTCCCTCCCTTGCGTAATCCTCTCTCTCTCTCTCTCTCTCTCTCTCTCTCTCTCTCTCTCTCTCTCTCTCTCTCTCTCTCTCTCTCTCTCTCTCTCTCTCTCTCTCTCTCTCTCAATAATCCCCCCCCCCTCTCTTTTGCATAATTTTTCCTTTTATCTCTTTGTTTCTATACCTCTTCTACACTCTAAACGTCTCTCTCTCTCTCTCTCTCTCTCTCTCTCTCTCTCTCTCTCTCTCTCTCTCTCTCTCTCTCTCGTCTCATCACCTTAATTTATTGCATCCCTCTCCTACACCCTTCCTCATTCTTTCTCCCTCCATCAATTTTTAAGAAAGATCCCACTCCCATGATGTCTCCCTCCCTCCTTCCCTCCCTTCTCTCTCTCTCTCTCTCTCTCTCTCTCTCTCTCTCTCTCTCTCTCTCTCTCTCTCTCTCTATCCATGGACATATATATATAGAGAGAGAGAGGGAGAAGCAACACACATAGAGAGAAACTAGTAGAGGCGATATATATGTGTGTGTGTGTGTATAAATATAAATAAATAAATTATATATATATATATATACATATATATACACACACACCCACATCATGTGTATACACACATATTTATATATTAGATATGTATTTATATGTATACATATATACATATACATGTGTGTGTTGTTGGGTCATCAGGCCTCGTGGCCGGCCCCCAACCCACTTATTCCGTTATTGGTTACAATAAGGAGAGTGAGAGTCCATACTCTTCTCACTAAGCTCCACCAAAACCTTTGTCTACTGTCATCCTCTCCTTCCCCTTCTCTCCTTCCATTCCCTTGCACTCTCCGCATCACAGGGCCATCAATTGGTATCAGACCAATGCCAAAGTTTTGTGGGATTCTCTAGGTCAGGCTTCGGATGGCAACAACGCCTTGAACAAGGTTTTCTTGATGAAGAAATTGATGCGCATGAATAAAGAAGGCAGTAATGTTAGTACTCAGTTGAACGAGTTCAACATGTTTTCACAACTCACTTCAAAAGGTCTCAATTTCGATGATGAAATGAAGGTCATTTTCTTGCTATGTTTGCTACCATCGTCATGAGATACCTTCAACACGGCCATAAGCAATTCTACACCCAATGGCAAGCTAGATTTTAGCGATGTTACTAGTGAGTTGCTCATTGAGGAGATTTGACGTCAATCTCTTTATGCGAGTGGGTATGGTGATGCACTTGTGGCTAGTGACAAGCAAAGGCAGCGTGGTCGTAGCCGTGGTCATTCACAGGATCGCAGGCAAGGTCAAAGCAAGAGTCGCGACAAAGACATAAAAAGGGACACTTGAAGAAAGATTTTCGCAAATTACAGCATGATAAGGGAAAAGAGAAAGCAAAGTCTAGAGAGAGAGAGAGAGAGAGAGAGAGAGAGAGAGAGAGAGAGAGAGAGAGAGAGAGGATTATGCAAGGAAGGGAGGGAGGGAGGGGAAGAGAGGGAATGAGTGAGAGAGAGGAAATAAGTGGGTCAAAATAATATGGCAAGGCCAAGGGAGGGAGAGAGAGAGAGAGAGAGAGAGAGAGAGAGAGAGAGAGAGAGAGAGAGAGAGAGGAAAGAAGTAGGTTAAAATGACATTGCACGAGCAGAGGGGCAGAGCCTAAGGCTTGTGTATTTTATTTTTATTTATTTATGTATTTTATTTTATTTTGGGGGGGGGGGGGGGCATCTCTTTATTGATGGGAATAGCTTACTCTCACTCCTTTCTTATTTTTATTAGGCAGACTCTTTCTAAATTCCTCTCTCGAAGTTGGATCAATCAAGACTAGAACAGAGCACTACGATTCGAATTGTGTTGCTCGCCTGTGAGCTTGTAATAATCATGTTAACAATCTCGCCCCAATGCACTTCTTGCCCGTTGATTAATGCCTCCAGTATTTAAAAAATGATGCAGGCCTCCATTTTGCCTGGATTTTCCATAACCTGCTGACCACTCCCACTGCATATGCAATGTCTAGACGTGTGCTAACCATGGTGAGCATGAGATTGCAAACTGCCGAAGAATACATCACCTTTGCCATCTCTGCCTTTTCAACATCCGATTTGGGGACAATCATGCTTACTATGTTTTTTGTATGCTACCATTCGGGTACTCAATGCTTTCCCCCCTTGCATATTAAAACGTTGCAAGACCTTGTAAATATACTCTTCCTACGAAAGTTCAAGTATACCACATTTGCAATCTCTCTTGATACGCATACCAAGAAAGTGATGTGCATCACCCAAATCTTTCATAGCAAACTACTTGCTTAAGGCATCCTTGAGAAGTGCAATCTCATCTTTTGATTCCCAGCTATGAGCATGTCATCCACGTACAAAATCAAAATGATGAGGGAACCATCATTCAACCTCTTTGTGTACAAGCAGTGATCCTCTTGACTCCGTACATAACTTTGGGACTGAGTGTACTTATCAAACTTGATGTACCATTGCCGTGAGTCTTGCTTTAATCCATACAAAGCTTTCTTGAGTCTACACACTAATTATGCCATTGTTGGCTTAGGCTTTATCGCAAAACCCTCTGGTTGTTTCATGTAAACATCCTCTTCAAGATCTCCATGAAGAAACACTGTCTTTACATCCATTTGGACCAATTCCAAGTCCTCGATGGCCACTAGACCAAGCACAAGACGCAATTTAGTCATCTTGACCACTGGAGCAAAGATTTCATTGAAATCCACGCCTTTCGTTTGCTTGAACCCTTTAGCAGCCAATCTTGCTTATACTTAGGCTCAAGATCATCTGTGATATACTTCTTCTTATACACCCATTTGCATGGAAATGCCTATTTACGTACAGGTAACTCTTGTCACTTCCCAAGTTTCATTGGCTAAAATTGAGTTATACTCAAATTGCATAGCTTTTTCCCACTTCACGCTATCATCCATTTGAATAGCCTCTTCCCACTTCACGCTATCATCTATTTGAATAGCCTCTCTGTAGCAAGTGGGTTCAACGCAATCAGTGACTAGCAAGTAGTCTAATCCTGGCTCAAAATGCTCAGGTGCATGAGATGTACGAGTAGATCTCCGAAGTGCCTAACTGCTGGATTTCGCTCTCTCTAAAGCAACATGTATGTGTGTACTAGTGGAAGGTGCATCACTCGCACGTCCAACATTCTGTGTAACTGGTGGTGAAGCAACATCCTCAAACTGTACTCTGCGATACTCAATGTCTTTCACTGGCATTTTATGCCTCTAAACTCGTTGAATATCACTTGTGAGCTGCGAATAACCTTCTTAGATTCTGGGTGAGAGACAACAACCCATATCTCCATCTACACCATATCCAATGAAGATACACTTGTGTGATCTGGGGTCCAGCTTTTGTCTAAGAACTTTTGGCACATGTGACAATGCCTTACACCCAAATACACATAATTTGTCATAATTGCGCTCTTTGCCCATCCACATCTCCTACGGAACCTTGTACTTTAGTGGTGTACTAGGTGACCGATTGATCAAGTAAGCAGCCGTCGTAACACCTTCTACCCAAAATTCTTGAGGTAAGTTGGCCGTTAGATTACATAGACGTGACTCATTCCTGAATGGTTCTATTCATCCTCTCAGCCACACCATTTTCGGTGGGTGTGTGAGGTGTGGTAAATTTTCTCTTAATGCCTCTTTTACTACAAAAGTCCTTGAACTCAGAGGAGATGTACTCACCTCCATTGTCATTGAGCAAAGCTTTAAGCTTTCTACCCGATTAGTTCTCTACCAATGCTAAGAACTTTTGAAAGAGCTTAATGTGGTTGAGTCTCCAGCCATTGAAAAAGTGTCAAATGATGTGTTGATCTTTACATCGGATTTGAGTCTTGATGCATTGTTAGCTCATGATGAATATTATGTGCATAATTGGATTGTGGACTAGGTGCTAGCTTTCATGTGACTCCTCACAAGGAGTGGTTTTCTACAAACACTGCCACACATGGCACATTGAAGCTAGGAAACTCTTACAAGCTTAATATATGCGGTGTGGACAGCGTCAATTTTTCTATGCGTAATGGCACTAAGTTTATGTAGCATAACGCAGACATGTACCCAAATTGACAAAGAGTTTCATGTCAATTGGACAACTAGATTATTTGGGTTACACTACCATATTTGATCATGGTTCTGGATTATCAAGAAGGGAAATTTAGTCATGCTTAAAGGCTAGAAGTCTGGCTCATTGTACTCACTTTATGTCTCTTCTATGAAAGAGAATTCTATTTGTATAGTCGAGCTGGTGTCTACTGAGCTGTGGCATAGCCAGCTAGGACATATGAGTCAAAAGGGAATGAAAGTCTTGCAATGTTCTGGTTATATCTTTGTGTTAGATTACTCTGACTTCTCTTTATTTGAGCATTCTATCTATGGCAAACTGACTAGGTTGACATCAGCGCCTTTGGACAAGGAGTTAGGGAGTCCTCTAGATCTCGTTCATAGCGA
Organism: Adiantum capillus-veneris; assembly: GCF_014529385.1. NCBI lineage: Eukaryota > Viridiplantae > Streptophyta > Polypodiopsida > Polypodiales > Pteridaceae > Adiantum > Adiantum capillus-veneris. The sequence continues at coordinate 121,890,625 of NC_140943.1, forward strand.
CTTGTGAGAACCTATGCCAATCAAGTCTCTAGGAGGGGGAGCACCTCTTCTACACTCTCAATATCTCTCTCTCTCTCTCTCTCTCTCTCTCTCTCTCTCTCTCTTCATCACCTTGATTTATTGCATCCCTCTCCTACACCCTTCCTCATTCTTTCTCCCTCCATCACTTTTTTAAGAAAGATCCCACTCCCATGATGTCTCCCTCCCTCCCCCCCCCCCCCCCCCCCCCCCCCCCCCCCTCTCTCTCTCTCTCTCTCTCTCTCTCTCTAGCCATGGACATATAGAGAGAGAGAGAGAGAGAGAGAGAGAGAGGGAGAAGACACACACAGAGAATCTAGTAGAGGTGATATATATATGTGTGTGTGTGTGTATAAATATAAAATAAATAAATAAATAAATAAATATATATATATATATATATATATATACATCATGTGTATGCACACACACACATATATATATATATATTATATATGTATTTATACGTTTACATATATACATATACATGTGTGTATTGTTGGGTTTTAGGCCTCGTGGCCGTGTCCCCACCCACTTATTCCGTTATTGGTTACAATAAGGAGAGTGAGAGTCCATACTCTTCTCACTAAGCTCCACCAAAACCTTTGTCTACTGTCATTCTCCCCTTCCCTTCCCTTCCACTCTTCGCATCACAGGGCCATCAATTGGTATCAGACCAATGCCAAAGATTTGTGGGATTCTCTAGGTCAGGCTTGGTATGGCAACAACGCCTTGAACAAGGTTTTCTTGATGAAGAAATTGATGCGCATGAACAAAGAAGGCAATAATGTTAGTACTCACTTGAACGAGTTCAACATGTTTTCACAACTTACTTCAAAAGGTCTCAATTTCGATGATAAAATGAAGGTCATTTTCTTGCTATGTTCGATACTATCATCATGAGATACCTTCAACACGGTCATAAGCAATTCTGCACCCAATGGCAAGCTAGATTCCAGCGTTGTTGCTAGTGAGTTGCTCATTGAGGAGATTTGATGTCAATCTCTTTATGTGAGTGGGTATGGTGATGCACTTGTGGCTAGTGACAAGCAAAGGCAGTGTGGTCGTAGCCGTGGTCATTCACAGGATCGCAGGCAAGGTCACAACAAGAGTCGCGACAAAGGCATAAAAAGGGACACTTGAAGAAAGATTTCCACACAATGCAGTGTGATAAGGGCAAAGAGAAAGCAAAGTCTGACCAACCTAAATGCAGCGTGAAAATTGAAGAGCTTAATGTGGTTGAGTCTTCAGCCATTGAAAAAGTGTCAAATGATGTGTTGATCTTCACATCAAATTTGAGTCTTGATGCATTGTTAGCTCATGATGAATGTTATGTGCATAATTGGATTGTGGACTAGGTGCTAGCTTTCATGTGACTCCTCACAAGGAGTGGTTTTCTACATACACTGCCACAGATGGCACATTGAAGCTAGGCAACTCATACAAGCTTAATATATGTGGTGTGGGCAGCATCAAGTTTTCTATGCGTAATGGCACTAAGTTTATGCTGCATAACGTCAGACATGTACCCAAATCGACAAAGAGTTTCATGTCAATTGGACAACTAGATGATTTGGGTTACACTACTATATTTGATCATGGTTCTGGATTATCAAGAAGGGAAATTTAGTCATGCTTAAAGGCTAGAAGTCTGGCTCATTGTACTCACTTTATGTCTCTTTTATGAAAGAGAATTCTATTTGTGTAGTCGAGCTGGTGTCTACTGAGCTGTGGCATAGCCGGCTAGGACATATGATTCAAAAGGGAATGAAAGTCTTGCAGCGTTCTGGTTATATCTTTGTGTTAAATTACTTCGACTTCTCTTTATTTGAGCATTCTATCTATGGCAAACTGACTAGGTTGACATCAGCGCCTTTGGACAAGGACTTAGGGAGTCCTCTAGATCTCGTTCATAGCAACTTGTGAGAACCTATGCCAGTCAAGTCTCTATGGGGAGCATTAATATACTTCCTAACATTCATAGATGACTCTACTAGAAAGGTGTAGAATTATCTCTTGAAGCAGAAGACTGGCGTCTCTAGTGTCTTTCAAAAGTTCTTAGCATTGGTAGAGAACTGGCGTCTCTAGTGTCTCTAGTGTCTTTCAAAAGTTCTTAGCATTGGTAGAGAACTAATCGGGTAAAAAGCTTAAAGCTTTGCTCAGTGACAATGGAGATGAGTACATCTCCTCTGAGTTCAAGGACTTTTGTAGTAAAAGAGACATTAGAAGACAATTTACCACGCCTTACACACCGACCCAAAACGGTGTGGCTGAGAGGATGAATAGAACCATTTAGGAATGAGTCATGTCTATGTTATCTATGGCCAGCTTACCTCAAGAATTTTGGGAAGAAGGTGTTACGACAGCTACTTACTTGATCAATCGGTCACCTAGTATACCACTAAAGTACAAGGTTCCGTACGAGATGTGGACGGGCAAAGAGCCTAATTATGAGAAATTATGTGTATTTGGGTGTAAGGCATTGTCACATGTGCCAAAAGTTCTTAGACAAAAGCTGGACCCCACATCACACAAGTGTATCTTCATTGGATATGGTGTAGATAGAGAGATGGGATATTGTCTCTCACCCAGAATCTAAGAAGGTTATTCGCAGCTCACAAGTGATATTCAACGAGTTTAAGAGGCATAAAAGCCAGTGAAAGACAATGAGTATCGTAGAGTACAGTTTGAGGATGTTGCTTCACCACTAGTTACACAGAATGTTGGACGTGCGAGTGATGCACCTTCCACTAGTACATACATACATGTTGCTTTAGAGAGAGCAAAACCCAGCAGTTAGGCACTTCGGAGATCTACTCAAACATCTCGTGCACCTGAGCATTTTGAGCCAAGATTAGACTACTTGCTAGTCACTGATTGCGTTGAACCCACTTGCTACAAAGAGGCTATTCAAATGGATGATAGCGTGAAGTGGGAAGAGGCTATGCAATTTGAGTATAACTCAATTTTAGCCAATGAAACTTGGGAAGTGACAAGAGTTACTTGTGCGTAAATAGGCATTTCCATGCAAATGGGTGTACAAGAAGAAGTATATCACAAATGATCTTGAGCCTAAGTATAAGCCAGATTGGCTGCTAAAGGGTTCAAGCAAACGAAAGGCGTGGATTTTTCAATGAAATCTTTGCTCCAGTGGTCAAGATGACTACATTGCGTCTTGTGCTTGGTCTAGTAGCCATCGAGGACTTGGAATTCGTCCAAATGGATGTCAAGATAGTGTTTCTTCATGGGGATCTTGAAGAGGATGTTTACATGAAACAACCAGAGGGTTTTGCCATAAAGCCTAAGAAACCAACAAGGGCATAACTAGTGTGTAGACTCAAGAAAGCTTTGTATGGATTAAAGCAAGGCTCGCGGCAATGGTACATCAAGTTTGATAAGTACATCCAGTCCCAAAGTTATGTACGGAGCCAAGAGGATCACTGCTTGTACACAAAGAGGTTGAACGATGGTTCCCTCATCATTTTGATTTTGTACGTGGATGATATGCTCATAGCTGGGAATCAAAAGATGAGATTGCACTTCTCAAGGATGCCTTAATCAAGTAGTTTGCTATGAAAGATTTGGGTGATGCACATCACTTTCTTGGTATGTGTATCAAGAGAGATCGCAAACGTGGTATACTTGAACTTGCGAAGGAAGAGTATATTTACAAGGTCTTGCAACGTTTTAATATGCAAGGGGAGAAAGCATTGAGTACCCAAATGGTAGCATACGAAAAACTTAGAAAGCATGATTGTCCCCAAATCGGATGTTGAAAATGCAGAGATGGCAAAGGTGCTGTATTCTTCGGTAGTTTGCAGTCTCGTGTTCATCATGGTTAGAACACATCCAGACATTGCATATGCAGTGGGAGTGGTCAGCAGGTTTATGGAAAATCGAAGCAGAAAGCATTGGGAAGTAGTGAAGCACATCTTGAGATACATCAAGGAATCAACTAACAAGTGCTTACGTTTTGGGAACAGTGAAGCATCCATAGTTAAATACACCGATTCAATTTATGTGGGTTGTGTGGACACTAGGCGATCCACATCTGGCTACATTTTCTAGTTTGTTGGAGTGACAGTTTCTTGGAGATCATGTATCCAGAATTACACATCGTCTTCCACCACTGAGGCAGAGTATGTTGCAGTTTTTAGTTCTAATAAGGAAGCTGTGTGGTTATCTCGTCTAGTGGGAGATTTTCGTATACACCAGACTCTAGTGCTACATTGTGACCGTCAGAGTGCGATTGCGTTAGTAAAGAACCCCATGCTTCACTCCAAGGCGAAACACTTACAGGTCAGGTATCATGTGGTACATGGTATTTTGGCTAGCAAACGCATTGAGGTAGTTGAAGTTCACACAGATGAAAACCCAGCGGATGCTCTAACAAAGAGTCATTAGAACAATATGATAGGCGTAGGTTGAAGCTAGGGTCATGCTTCACGTTTGTACATTTGTACATAGTATCCCCTACATTCTTTAGCCACTTGGGCCACGTTGGCCTTCAAATGGGAGATTGTTGGGTTTCAGCCCCCGTGGCCGGATTGTGGTCAGGCGCCTGGCCGCTTATTCCATTATTGGTTATAATGACAATAAGGAGAGTGAGAGTCCATACTCTTCTCACTAAGCTCCACCAAAACCTGTGTCTATCATCCTCCCCTTCCCCTTCTCTCCTTCCCTTCCCTTGCGCTCTTCGCATCACAGGTCCATTATGTGTGTTCGCCACCTCCCCAGTAATGATATCACTAATGGGGAAATCGGGTGAAGAGAGAGTATGTGGGGAGGAGGGGGGAGGGAGGAATCTGATCTGGGGTGGGAGGGGGTGCAAATTTAGGCAATTGTTACATACCCACACATATTAATCTCATTAATTGATTTTGATTGTATTGTATAATTCCAATTATTCTAACAATGAAAAATGGCTAGAGAAAAGAGTGTAGCTTGTGTAGGAAACTGATGAAGTCAATGGAAAATAGAGAGGAAGAGACATTTGTAGCTTGCACCTTTATTAAAGTCACTCCATGTTGGTCACTATAATGAAAATGGATATTGTTTTATTGACATGCATGGCATAAAGTCACATGTTAAGCTCATGATTGGATTATCCAATAACATGCCTTCATCTTCAAGATAGATGTTCGTGTGAGAAGTTTGATATTTGTGGACTTTTACAACCTTCCAAACTCAAGAGACCGGGCTTAGATAAAGGGCAAAAAGTGCTCCACCTAGAATACTTGCCTGCCTTCACGATGGTCTATTTTGAATGTCTCCATACACAAACGCAAACTCAAATCAAATTAAAAATTGCTAAGGAAGTACAAACCAAACAAGACTAGCTTTTGTCTTTCTTTTTAACCTTTCCTTTAAATTTAGCCACCTCCTAAGGATTTTTCCATTTCTAAGTATTGTCATCATTTTTAGCTTTTGATTGAGCCATGAGAAGATGTAGGTAAAATGTAGCCAATTTGAACAAGATATTGAGTTATTTGACTAGACGGAGAATTTAAATTGCAATAATTATCAATAGAGAAAATTTAATAGATGAAAAATATATAGGGAAAATTCAAATTGTAAGAACTTATCAATCTTGTTTTATACGCGATTGTGTTATATCTATAGGGAAAATTCAAATTGTAAGAACTCATTAATCTTGTTTTATACTTGACTGTGTTGTATCTATAGGAAAAATTAAAATTGTAATAACTCAATCTCTTGTTATAATTGAGCTATAACAATGTACAAAAAACTTCAAATGGTGATAACTAAATCGAATCTTGTGTTATAATTTAGGTGTTGAAAAATTCCCTTTTTATAACTCAATCTCATCTTGTAATTGAGTTGTATAAATACACCGAAATAACATACCAGTGAGGTATGTGCCTATGATCATTATAATTCTAAAATTTGAAAAAATCTTTAAGGATGCTAAATCATGGGAGAGGAAGGAAAGCAAAATAGAGATGGTGAGGACGCGGGAGCGCCATGTGGGCGACACCTGGGTTAGCTGGTAGGCAAGGGGGTGTGACAAGTTATGCTCGAGTGCGGCAAGTGAGTCAGCACTACGGTGAGAGCACATGTTGTGCTAGGGCTCCAAGTGCATTAGCAGTACGTCGTTGAGCACACGATTGGACAAGGGGGTTGGGGCTAGGGGAGCGTAGGCAAATTCTACTTTTTTATATAAAATGTGCCACACTCTCTTCAGCGAGCCATTTGTGGTCAAGTGGCTTAGAGGAATTCATCTTCAATGGCAAGGCATGAGCGTGAGTTTGATTGTGAGATCTCTCGTATTGTAGTTTTGCTCCAGATAGTTAGTGAGCATGAAGTCTGCAAGAATCTAAAAATATTCTAGATGATAAAACTGAAATGAAGCCACGAGGTGTGCATGATTTTGGATGGATTTTTTTGAACGGAATTTGATGAGATTCCATTTCACTTTTAAGGAAAAGTGATCTTTGAGAGGTAAATGCAAGGGGTGAAGTAAAAATAAAAATAAAAAAAATCCACAAGCTTTAGGCTCTGCCCCTCTGCTCGTGCAATGCATTGCTTGCTGCCCCCATCGCTACTTGCGCTCGTCCCCGCTTGCTCCCACAATGCCCATAGCCTGCGTAAGAGAGAAAGGGCTCCCTCAGCTGCCCTGGACGGCGGAGAGAGAGGGAGAGAGGGCTGCATGCTTCTGCTTGCATCATTGTAGAGAGAGAGAGAGAGAGAGAGAGAGTCTTCCAGAGGCGTTGGCCTCAGAATAGAAAGAGAGAGAGAGACTGAGAGAGAGAAGTGGCTCCCCCTGGGGCCGTGTGTGCCCGCCTCCCGCCTCCAATTGAGAGAGAGAGAATCTCCAAAGGGCATCTTTCATTTTCTTTTTACACTGTGGTGCACACGTAAAAAATCTGGTGTTGTACATTCAAATAACACGAGATTGAGTTATGACATTTCGCGACGTTGATCCAAAATGGAAAACCAACCACCAACGTCGCCGTGATGGAGGAGGAGCCCGAGAGAGGAGTGGTAGCAACGAGCACGGAGGGCTCTGTCTTGTCTCCCTTGTCGTCAAGGAAAGAGAAGGACCAACAGCAGCAGCAAGAGGAGGAGAAGCAGGAACCTCCCTGCGTGTTGCCGGACTTTCAGCTCACCTCTCCATCGCTCATATGCCCTTTCCTCCGAAGCTTTCTTCATCGATTCTCAGAGCTTTTTCCTCTTGGTGAAGTACATAGATTACTCTGTGTCCCTTCCTATCACAGACGCACACGTCCAATGTTCCCTCCCCCCCCCCCCCCCCCCCCAAAAAAAAAAAAAAGAACACACACACATACACACAAAAAAAAAAGATCAGCGTGCAGAGAGAGAGAGAGAGAGAGAGAGAGAGAGAGAGAGAGAGAGAGAGATCTGTTTTTCTTTGCGACTGTATTGAATTTCATAGTTGTCAGCGTGCATGTGCACGTTCATGAATTTGCATGTATGAATGTACACACAAAAAGAGGTGAATATATGCATTTTGCATGGCATAGTGCAAGTATCTTCCCTTAGCCTTGTGGTGATCATTTCTCTGATCAATTCCTCTCTTTGTTTTAGTAAATGACGTTACGTTCATAGAGACAAGGCCACATGGGAAAAGGCCAAAGCATTTGGTGGAGGCATTATGGCTGAAAGATGTCTTAGAGAAGTGTTTAAAAGAGGTAAGTTTTTTGCTCGTGGTTTTTAGTCTCACAACGCTTTTTGCTATGTTTAAATTGACGGTGGATCATGACAAATCTATGCTTGAGGTTTTTTAATAGATCCTAGGAAGTTAGCTTCTCTTGGTATGAATATTTATCTTGTCAGTTTCTTTTCATGTGCAACATTTAGTTTATGGTCATGCTTAGATACGATTGCTCTTAAATATGAGCAAGTCATAAGGCATCTATGAGGGCGTTTGGAGGGTCACCTCTCGGATATTTTTTGTAGGGCTAGTCATGAGCGGTTGTAATGGCCTTATCCCGATAGTTTCCCACTTAAAGGGTGAAGCCCGACAACTTCACCCTTGTAAAATCGTGTTTACCCTACACTCATCATCTTGATGCAATGTGCAAATCGCTTCGTAACCAAGCATCTATGAGGGCGTTTGGAGGGTCATAAGGCATCTATGAGGGCGTTTGGAGGGTCACCTCTCGGATATTTTTTGTAGGGCTAGTCATGAGCGGTTGTAATGGCCTTATCCCGATAGTTTCCCACTTAAAGGGTGAAGCCCGACAACTTCACCCTTGTAAAATCGTGTTTACCCTACACTCATCATCTTGATGCAATGTGCAAATTGCTTCGTAACCAAGCTCTTTGTAAGAGCATCCGTTGGGTTGTCATCAGTGTGGACCTTGATAAGCTCCAATCGCTTCTCTGTCAAAGCATTCTGAATGAGGTGATATCTCACCTCAATGTGTTTCATAGCGAAACACGGGATTCTTTGCCAAAGCAATGACACTCTGACTATCACAATGCAAAACTGGAACCTGCTAAATTTCTAAATCTCCCACTAAACGTGCCAACCATATAGCTTTCTTGTTGGCATGTGACGTTGCAACGTATTTAGTCTCTATAGTGGAAGAAGACATACAATCTTGGAGAGATGATCTCCAAGAAATGGCTCCTCTTGCAAATATGAGTATGTAGCCAGATGTAGATATTAGACCTTCTAGCGTCTTTGCAATTCACATAATCCGCATCGGTGTAACCAACAATAGATGCATCGCTATTGCCGAAGTGTAACCACTTGCTCATTGTATCCTTCAAGTATGTGAGGATATGTTTCACTATTATCCAATGCTGTTTGCCAAAATTAGCTCCCAGTGCAAATGCAATGTCTGGCCTTGTAGCTACATAACATACATAAGATTGCCTACAACTGAAGAATTTGGCACACCTGTCACTTTTGCCTCTTAGCATATGATTTAGGAGAATCTTCCTTGCTTAGTTTCAAATATGAGGGTAGTGGGGTACTCATTGCCTTCCTCCCTTGATAATGAAACGTTGCAATACCTTGTGGATATAAGATTCTTGAGACAACTTCAGAATACCCTTTTTTTAGTCTTTTTTGATACACACACCAAGAAAATGATTTGCTTCGCCAAATCCTTCATAGAAAAGTTTTTGCTCAACATTTGCTTCAATTTGGCACCTTCTCTGTGGATTCTCGTGCAATGAGCATGTCATCTATAAAAGATGAGAATGTCCAATGAACCATCATTGAGTTTCCTTGTATACAACACCTGGGAAGTCTTGGGGTGGTTATACAGGAGTTTGGGCACCCGTTAGTCCTAGGCTTGTACTTTTGACCCATAGAGATTTTGGCACCGTTATGCTACCGAAATGGGATCTAAAACTTGCAATTTCTGCCCTTGACAGGTTTGGATAGATGGGTGAGAGTTTAGTGTAAGTGTAGGGATCGTTGGTCTTCAATTGAATAAAGAAATACCGAAAGAGGCACTAGTCTTTGGGGCCCAGAGAGTGTCCGTCTTCGTGTGTGTAGTGACATTCTAGTCGCTGGACGCATCTGTGCTCTCTTCTTCTCAATCTTTTGTGTGAAACCAATAGGTAAATTGAATTAGTACCGCCCTCTACTATGTACTGGCCGGTTATATGGTTCCATGGACGCGATAGTCATTTTTTCTTCAAAAAGTGCAGCGTGGATTGTTGTGGGTGAAAGCAACACAAACCATATCATTATGGCAGAGAAGAGAGACGAGGTACTTGAAGTGGGATCTTCCTCACATGGCACAAAGAAAGTTCGCCTAACTCTTTAAGAAGAGGACAGGTGGTTTAGAGCTCAACTAATTAGCTGCATGGAAATTTTTCAGTAGTTAGTCAAGAATCCAAGCATGCAGGAGTTCTTACAGGCTCCTACATAGGGTTTACAGGCTCTCACATAGGGCATGACTGAGCCGTTGCAAGAAAAGAAGATTTTCTATGCATAGGGTTCTCGTGATGCTCGAGGGAAAGCCCATGTGATTGAGCAACCAATGGTGTCCATTGATCCAAAGCAATTTGCTTTACCTGGACAAGAACTGTTTGTGAATGGTCAAGGACGTAATGAACAGGCTATGCGCTAGACCCTTCCATTACCTACTTGTGGTTCAGTATTTCAAGCTATGGTTGCCAAGAAATGTGTTTGGGAGAATGCAACCATACATGGTTAATCCTATGTATAGGAACATAGGTGTCCAACCTGGTTTTGAAGGTGTCTATGGCCGTATTCGAATGCTTGGAGCACACCTGGTATGGCATATGCTCAAAATGCAGATATGACAGGTGAAACAGGCGATGCGAGTGCAAGAATGGTCAATTTTGGAGCACCTCTTTTACGGGCACTTGATTATGACAATTTTACTCCTTTGAGTCAGCCTAAGGATTACAAGGAAGGTGGACACATAGTGAAGTTTGAAACTTTCAGGGGAACTGACGATCAATTGAAGGCTTTGACCTTCATACAACAATTTGATGCAGCTTACGTCTGAGGAAACTTCACAGAGTCTTCAAAGATACGCAAGGCTGCCGCTTTAGTGGTGGACTGCATTGTTTGAACCAGGGTCAAGTACCTACAACATGGGTCCAGTTCAAACAGCTTTTGCATGGCTTATAAATACTTTTGAAGTGGATGTGGTGACAACATGGCACGAGTTAAATGTAGCTAATTGTGCGAATCTTGAAGAGTACAATAAGCAGTCTTGGGCCACACCGTGTTTGCCAGTAAGCTCCTACAAGTTTGTGCCATTGTCAGAACAGATTGAAAAGTATTGTTGTGAATTGTCCAAGGGAATCAAGGACTACTGCACAAAGACTACAATCATGAATATGACTCAGTTGATTGAGAATGCGAAAGTGGCTAGTAATTTGTCAGAAGGAAATTCGGATGGATTTAATGGCATGACAAACAGTTTTCAGCCAAGGGCAATGTTGCAACAAAACCTTTTGTACCTCCCACAAAGAAACCCTCCATTGATGTAGCTGACAAGTCCAAGAAGCAGTCTAAACCTTCTTTTGGGTGAGGACAAGGATAGAAAATGCATTTTTCCGGCAAATCTTTTGAAGAAAGGAAAGCTCTAAGAGAGGCCAAGAAATGCTTCATTTGTGAACAAGAGGGACATTTTGTGAATGAATGCCCACAAAGCAAGTCGCAGGATAAGGATGACAAGTCAGATTATAAAGGAAAGACTCCAAAGCCTGATGCCACGGAATTGTGCAGAGCTTGGGACAAAGTTAGGGATCAAATAGTACTAGTTTTCTTTGATTGAGGAGCCCGTGCAAATTTCTTATCACTAGAATTGGCATCAAAGTTGGGCATTTGTGCAGAGGAGATGTGCATGACGGGTGAAGCAGGTTTGGCATGTCTAGGTCATTCAGAGCGTGTTATTCCCATTTCGAGAAAGTCTCGTTTGCACATTAAGAGCTATGTGGATGCGAAAGTAGCAGTCCAAGAACCAGTAAAAGTTCGACACAACTTATGGAACTCAGCCGAGAGGCCCAAATTTTTTAAGAACTTATTTATAAGTTGTACCAACTTGTGGTACCCCAGCCAAGGGGCCTAAACCTATTTAATAAAAGCCAGAGAACCCAATTGTGTAAAAATTGCTGACGTGGCAGTGCTGTATGGCACCTCCGCAAATCGCATTGGCTGCAGACGTGGCACCGTACGAAGTCTCCGCGTTTACAGAAGCAACCCATAGGGCGCTAGCTTTTGGGGCGGTGAGCTTTTGGGACCAGATGCTTTTAGATCCATGCTTTTCATGTATTGCTTTTGGCCAAGGGCCTTTATAAGTGTGCTAGGGCCTCCTTTTCTTGCAGTTTTGTGTGGGAGCACTACAGAGAGAGAGGGCCCTCGGACATTGTACTTGTTGAAGCTTAATAATAAAGAAATACCGAGAAGGGGTTCCATTCTTTTGGGTGAGTTTTTTTGGGCTCGGAACTTTGCTGTTTCATGTCGTCTCTCTCTCTCTCTCTCTCTCTCTCTCTCTCTCTCTCTCTCTCTCTCTCTCTCAGTTTTGTTGAGTGCCTTGATCGCCAAGAAAGCTCCCGCCAAAGCAGTCGATGCCTAGCGTTTTAAAACGCTACAGCAGAGAAGGGAGTGGGAAGTACAACCGCCAGTTCTCCTCTTCTTCACGGTTACTCTTCTCAACGATCCGCCTTGCTCCACCAAGGTCATGGAGCACGAACCTTTGATACCATGTCAAAGCCGACGATGCGGAAGCGTAGAGACCAAGGAGAGAAAGCACGAGAGAGAGAGAGAGAGAGAGAGAGAGAGAGAGAGAGAGAGAGAGTCTCCTGAACCAATCAACCTTGGCAATGAATAACTTATACATTGTACAATGGGGGCAAGGGGTCACATATATACCCACCTTAGTAAATTGCCCTACCTAGACTTTGACAAAATAAGTAAAGACTTTGACAAATAAGTAGATTAAATACCTAAAAGCCAAAATAAATAATGGGATCACTTTGGGCAGTTCACTTGAGATGCCAAAACTCTAATAGGTCATAGGTGCATACCCTCTCTTGCACAGTATAGTCAGTTAAGCATTCCAGCATGTGAACCACCTCTTAAGTCATTTTAATAATAAGTGACATTTTCAGCATTAGTTTGTTATGAATCGTGGGGGCTGATTGAAGACTGCTCGACCCAGATCTCCAGCCGTATATAAGTGAGCTTAAGGGGTTGCAAAAGAAGCAAGAAGCAGAAGTACCAAGTACCCGCAAATCAGTACCAGCGTTTTAACTTTTCAGTAATTCAGCACTCCAGCGTTTTCAGGTTTCGGCATCAAGGTCAGCTCAGCATTAGTAGATTCAGCCCAGCAGATTGCGTTTTCAGAATTCCGTCCATAGCCTCATTGTACCTTCAACACCAAGTACCACATAACCCCTCAGTACATCAAGTACCTCAGCAGGACCAATGTTTTTCAGCATCATCAGTTTCCAGCCCTTGCCGCATCAAGTGGCAGATCCCAGTCACAACATCATTAGCGATTTCAGCACTCAGCACTTAGCCTCGCATTACCAAGTACCTCCAACAAGTACCCGTTAGTACCATCAGCACTTCAACATCTAAGCACCCGTCAGCATCTCAGCATTCAGGATCATTGTATCAACATTTTGTGCGAGTAATAAAGCAAGTACTTGCTCTGGCAACAGAGCAAGGGGGCCCCTTGAGGGTGGTTGGGACTTGACATGCGGTGCTGTCTCTCTTTTCTCTCTCTACCTCTCTCTCGTTCATTGTCTTCAGCAAGTGAAGTAAAGTAACCTTGTGTTTCTGCGGAGTACTAGATCCGAGCTAAATCCTTACAACACTTCCGCTGCACCTGATATTGGTATCGGAGCCATCAAGAACCATCAAGAACCCAAGTAGAACCAAAAACTCAAAGAACCTCTCTCAGTTTCTTTTTTTCTCGAAGAATCTTCCTGTCCCGATCCCGGACTTATTAGCCATTCCCACCCTTAGTCCATTGCGCATCGAGCGCGCTCCCTCCCGTCTTCATTGCTATGTCTTTGAACGAAGATTGACATTGGATACATGAAAATCCAGATCTTGAGTACCAAGATCTACTTGCCTCCTATGCGGATATGGAAGGAGTTGGAGAAAGGACCCCTAACTCTCTTCTGCATTCGCATTTGCATATAGGGTGCATCCACTTCCATCGACAAGCAACCCTTGGGACCTCCGAGCACCCTTACATCTTCACCTGCAATGTTCTCACGACAGGACTATTCGAGTGGTATTACTTGCTTGCAAGGCAGGGTCAGCATCAAGGCTGGTATTTTGCAATAGTATTAAGGCTACCTAGTAACTCGTATTGTCGGTGGTTACATTGCATCAGTACCTACATCCGTAGTATGGAGGAGTTTATCGGCTTATGCATCCACAAGCATCAGAAGTACAGGTAGAAGTTCGGTAGTTGTGTCTCATCTTTAACAAGGGGGGATGCCACGTGCGCACTGCACTTGCGCCATGTGGACAAGCTTCTGCTACAGTCTAGCGTTTAGCTATAATCTAGTTTAGGACCTAGCCTGGCACTTTGTGAGCCCCTAGCAGGACGTGCATGCCCAGGCAGGTCATAGTTGCACTGCACTTGCGCCACGTGGACAAGCTTCTGCTATAGTCTAGCACTAGTCGTAGTCTAACTTAGGACCTAGCCTAGCACTTTGTGAGCCTCTAGTAGGCCGTGCATGCCCTGGCGGGTCATAGGTGCATGCCCTCTCTTGCACAATAGTCATTTAAGCATTCCAACATGTGAACCACCTCTTTAAGTCATGCTAATAGCTCAAAAGCTTCAAGGTACTGCTCTCTCTGAAGAGAATTTGCGAGGTTCTCTTCCTCCATCCACTTTGCATCGAGGGCCAAAAAGTACCGTTGACCAAATTATCCGGTGGACCTAGCTTACCTTTTAGTTCTTTTCTCGTGCCCTAAGGCCTGTTGCTAGTCATGTTGGCCTTGGCACCTCAATTTGAATTTGGGGAATTCTCTGATCTACCAGTTGATTTCCTTTCCTTTCTTTCCTTGTGCCTTGGGACCTGTGGGTAGCTTCGCTAACCTCGCCTGTCCATTGGCATGTCAGTCTCAATCATCGGAGCCATGAGACGCACTATCATCTGATCCCCTTTCTTCTTTGGAATCCTTTGATGAACTTGCATCTGGTTTCCTTAGTTCATCGGAACCCTCAGATGCAGTACCATCAAATGAGTGTCATCCGGTTTCAATGAGCCGGCATGCATTCCAAATCCTTGCTTAGCATGTCCTATAAGTCTCTGAATAGAATCAGACTTCTGATTTAGACAATACTCTTGAATCTCTTTTGGCAAACCACAACAAAACTGCTCAATCTGGTCCCTCAAAGTAGTCTTTTGAAACGAAGACACTGGCAAATAAGTATCCCAAAACCTCTAGCAGTAGTCATCCAATGTATCTTTCTTAGTCATTCTGAAGTGATATCAAGCCGTGATGACATCTCTTTCATATTCGTCTGATATCCAAGTTGATTTGAAAATTTTCTTGAATTTTAACCACGTCATAGGTGCTTCTCTGCGTAACAACAAAGTAGACCACCATGTGTGTGCAGTTCCTTTCAAGTAAGATGCCGCCCTTTGCACCTTGGAGTGTTCTGTGAACCGACCTCTAGAGAAAGCGCCGCCAAACTGTTGTACAAACTCAAGTTGCATATGTGAGCATTTGTGTTGCATTGTGATATGCCAACCACTGAATATTCCTAATTGGATGAGATTGCGTGGGTATGTAATTTTAGTGAATCGAGACACCCGCGGAAGATCAGTGCGGTCTCGGTGTGATGGCTAATTTTACTACGCCAGCATATCAAGAGTTCCGAATTGGACGAAAGGAGAAGCCAACTCCTTGATCAAAAGAGCCGAGAGGAGAAGCCAACTCCTTAGCAAAAAAAAAAAGGAAAACTGATTGTTCCTCGGAATGACCCTTGGAAATTTTTGAGCTAACTCGAGTTGTTTTGCAGATATGCTGTAGCCGATTACTCTCTTTCAAGAAGGGGGGATGTCACAAACTGCTGACGTGTCCAAACACTGAAGAGCAGAGCCAACCTTCAGATCACGGTCGAGGGGCCTAAACCCTATGAAGAACAAGCAACAGAAGAAGTCCTACCACTTACGGGACCCCGTCCGATGGGGCCCAAGTGACATAAAGAGATTCAAAATAAAGCAGGACCCACAAACACACGCGCGCATGGATTGATGACATGGCAGCTGTACGGACATGCCTAAAATTTTGTTGACAGTGCTGACGTGGCATATTTCCGCAAAACGCACTGACAGTGCCGACGTGGCAGTTGTATGGATTTCCGCAAAACGCGTTGGCAGATTTTGGGCATTACTTTTGGACCAGATGCTTTTGAGTTTGAAGGCTTTTCATGTAAACTGCTTTTGGAGCTTGGGCCTTTAAATATGAGGCCATGGGCTCATTCTCTGGCATGCTTCTTGGAGAAGGTGCAGAGTTTGGAGTATCGGCTTGTACTGTGTTGATGCAGGTTTGGGGCCAATACTCCCTGGGGTGGAATTCCGCCACTCCGTGTTGCGTGTCGTCTCTCTATTTCAGTTCAATTGTTATTGAAGTGCTAAAAGTCTGTTCAGTCTGTTCTTTTCTATTGGCACGTGGTGCCCGTCTTGTGACAGAAAGTATAGGTGGCTATATTTGGAGAGATATAGTTGCCGCTGAAAACAACCCAGAGCTTTCTGGCCTTGCTCTTGTTGCACGTACCCCGCAATGAGTGCATTCCAAGAGACGACATTCCGCACAAGAAGCTCCTCAAGCACTTTTTGTGCTTTCTGAAGCACACCACATTTGGCATACTTATCAACCAAGGCAATGCCAAGCACAACATCTTTTTTCAACAGTCTCTAGGCTTTGACTAACAATATATTGTGAATTTTTGTGCCCATATCATCATCTTGCGTAGAGCCACATGCCTTCGAGATGCATGCATAGGTGACTGCATCTAGAGAGAGGCCCTCGCTTCGCATCTGCTGAAAATCGACCAAAGCTTTTTGCCCTGCTCCTGTGGGGCAAATTTGGCAATCAGTGCATTTCAACAGTCCACACTTCGGATAGGAAGCTCCTCGCGCTCTTTTTGTGCCTCTGAAGTGCACCACATTTAGCAAACATGTCAACCAAGGCATTGCCAAGCACGGCATCTTTTTTCAACAGCCCCTGACTAACAATATCAGCATGAATTTCTATGCCCATATCAACATCTTGCGTAGAGCCACATGCCTTCAAGATGCATGCGTATGTGATTGCATCTGGAGAGAGGCCTACACTTGTTTGGGCTTTTTACGGGCAAAAAAGGGCATTTTTGGGCTAAAAATGACAAAAAATGGTAAAAAATGACCCAAATTTGATAAAAAACGGCTCAAAATGCCACATCATTCATGGTGCTGTGACTATGAGGGCTGAAGGTGTCACAGGACAGGCACCACGTGTCAATAGAAAAGAACAGACTGAATAGACTTTTAACACTTCAATAACAACTGAACTGGAAGAGAGAGACAAACATGCGACACGGAGTGGCGGAATTCCACCCCAGAGAGTATTGGCCCCAAACCTTGGCGCCCCTTTCGATATTTCTTTATATTGCATCATCAAAGTATAAGCCGGTACTCCAGACTCCGCACCTTCTCCAGGAAGCATGCCCGAGAATGAGCCCTAGCCTCATATTTAAAGGCCCTTGACCTAAAAAGCAGTTACAGTAAAAAGCTTTTAAAACTCAAAAGCTTTTGGTCCTGCTTGCTGATAGCGAGCTATGCACGCCTAGTACAGATAAGAACCCTCATGTGTAGTGTTGTAAACATATGCAATGTACATAAGCAAATATACCAGCCAGTTGTTATGAATAGAACGGTTACAACTATGGGTAACCCCTATAATAATACAGAAGAAGAAGCATCAATAAACAGCATTGGAAACAAACAAAGTATTACCTTTTTCTTGATAGATTAGTTGGTGTTATAACAGAAGCGTAAACAACAATGGGGTGGAATGTGAAAAATGATAAGCCCTTGGCTCACAATGATGGCCTCAATAGTTTGAGCTGATACCCTAAGTGCCTTGCACAAGCTGTACTCGTATTGATACATCACAATTCGACAATGTCATACGTAAAAATGTGAGCTTATATCCCTATATTGCAATCCTGTGTGCCAATGCCCTTGATCTGAAGTCAATGGACATTATCTTGGCACGAGTTAGAAGCCTTGCTTCTCGTTAAGTCTTTCAAAGCACTTTGATTTGCACAATAGGAAATCTTATTTAAAATAAAGATCAAAACACAAAAAAAACAAGAGGAACTTGAAATTGTCTAATGTTGGTTCCCCTCTATGGCTAGTTGTCGTGAAATTCAAAAGTAAATGTTTTCTTGAGAGTGAATTTTAGTGTGATTTTGTTGTCCTTTGATTGAATCTGGCTCATAGCCATGTATACTGATAAGTTGAGAGTTGTCGTATGTACCATGTAAAGCCTTGAGGGACTGCTTGGCTGACTCCTTCTCCCAGTTTCCCTATTTATAGGCATGTGGCCTTTGTAGGAATCCATGCACCGGCCCGGTCCTTGACCCCCTATGGTTGCCCTTGGCATGACATTACTCCCCCCTTGGAGAAGTGTTTTGTTCTCAAAAACAAAAGTGGGAAACTTTTTCTTAACGACACTAATGTTTTCCCAATGTGCACCTTCTTCAGATTGATCTTTCCACTTGACTAAGCTTGTCAATGTACATGATGACAAGTAACATAAATCATGATAGTCTAAGGTTGTTCAAGTTCATGTGGTTGGGTGACGTTCAACAAAATCAACCAAAATCTACTGGTCAATGACATTGTCATCCCCATGTAAGCGTTTACGCACAACGACTTACATGAAATACCAGATGAATACAAGAGTGTGGTGGTAGTGAGAGTTTATAGGCTTGATCACCAACTCACTTGAGTATTTTAAAAGGCCCAGTCTTCAAACTTTTTGAATGCTTTGACACACGTAAAAATACATCTTCCCTTCCATGAAGGTAACTAGCCGACGTTTCTCATCATTGTACCTCTTATACCAATCATGCGCTTGGCAGACATTTTGACGAGCCAGTTTCAACATAAGCTTATGGTCTTGGATGAAATCCTTGACCTATTGGAGTCCTTCAGTTGCCAACCCCATTCTAATTGGTGACCTAGGTTGAAAATGTACATTAGCATGAAAGGATTGAATCCAGTCTCGTTACATGCTTAGCATTATTGTAAGAAAACTCAAGAATAGGTAGATACTCTTCCTAGTCTGATTGCTTCTTGCTAAAGTATGCTAGTAGCATATCCTCCAGCACTTGATTGACTCTTTCAGTCTGACCATCCATTTCATTCAGGGTGATCCGTTGTACTAAGGTTGAGTTGTGTACCCATTTGTTTAAGCACAGCCCTCCAAAAGTGATTGTTAAACTTGGGATTATGATCCTCCATAATGCTACTTGGCAATCCATACAACTTGTATAGATTGTCCACAATAAACTTTAGCTAATTTTGGAATCTTAATTGTTGACTTGGTTGGAATAAACTTGCATAGTTTAGTCAATCGATCTACGACCACCCATATCGAGTCATGACCTTTTAACAGTGGTTGGTAAACCTACAATGAAATCCATAGAGATACTTTCCCATTTACCATTAGGAATCTCTAAGTCGTCCTTCGAGTTCGATTGACTGAGACAAACTTAGAATGATTTTAAATTTTGCTTCGTATTTAGATATTTTTGAACTCTGTTTGAGAGTACTGTTTGTTATTTATTCGAGAACAAAATTTATCTTGTCTTGGTGCCGATTGAGTTTCCTTGATTTTGGTTTTGATGCTGGTTTCAATACTGTTTGGAAAACCTGTGGATGACGCAAGTTGCTGTTTGGGAAGCATCTAGTGTATGTGGCCTCTAAACGACGTAGGTTGTGGTCTAGGGAGTGTTTAGTTGTAAATGGAGAACCTCGAGCGATGCAGGCTGCAATCTGGGAGCGTTTGGTTGTATATTTGGCCTTTGAATATCTCATGGCCGGGACCGCGGTTCTAGGGGGGAGTTTATGTCTTTATGTTTTGTGACTACATCTGTAATCATCTGTGTTGCATTGTGATTTGTAAAACATATGAATCTATCGCATTAATATTTCCAATTGGGTGTGATTGCCTGGGTATGCGATCTTAGTATATCGACACACCCCTTTAAAGATCAACGCTGTCTGGGTGTGATGGCTAATTTTGCTTCATTGGAATATCAAGAGCTTCGATACAAAATGAGATGACTGGATTGACCTTCGTATTTGACCCTCTGATTGTGGAACTAAAGAATCTGATTGAGTTTTGTAGGTCTAATCGTGGACAATTACTCTTTCTTTCAAGAGGGGGGTATGTCATAAGTTGCTGACCTGGAACTTCACTAAATATAAAGAGAAAATCCTAACCTTGCCCAACCTTGTATAAGGCCCTTCACTTTCATCTTCAACTTCATTCGCAAATGCAACTAAACCAGACTCCTGGATTTCTTTATCCATCAAAAGAAATGCAACATCAGTATCCTCATCACTGCTGGTAGTACTATCACTATCCTCGTCAGACACTGTGGAATAGTCTTCATCACTAGACTCATCCTCATCTTCATAAAGCTCCTCCAATCGTTTCCTTGTATCCATATTATAAAGCTTCTTGGTACCTGTCTTTCCGTAGAGGCTAATCGTACCACGTCTCCAATCTTGAATAGCTCCCATTGCACGTAACCATGGTCTGCCCAATATAATAGGATATGCTCCCAACCCTGCTGGCATCACATGGAAATCAACCACCGCCTTTGCATCATACGCCTCCACTTCTAAGCTCTTTACAACACCCAAACATTTTACTTTTTGATGGTTTGCCAATCTAATCCGGAAGCCTGACACCCCAGTCATTGTATAGCCCATCTTCTCAACGCATGAGTGTGTTATGACACATATTTGGGCTCCACCATCCACATAGCCTTGTCCCAGATTTTTCCTTTTATGCCACACATCTACTATTGGACAAATGTCTGGTAGCTCATCCATCGTTAACACCTTCACTGAACCTCTCTCTGGCTCTTTCTCCATTGGGTTAACCATCCTCTTCCACTGTCGCTTTAGCTTAGGCACCATCTCTATAAGCTGCCCAAAAGTAACATCTGCCTTCCTGCTTGTCAGATCCTCCTTCAAGTCATAGCTTAATTGCCCATCCCTTAGTGGAAAATCTGAAACATGAAACTTGCGACGAGTCCTCCTTTTCCTCTTGGCCTTGACATCCTCGCCTTCATGGCTCTTTCCCTTCTTCTTGCTAGGACCTGGGGCACTTCTTCCTTCCTTTTCCTGTGGTCCTCTTCCCAATAGGCATCACTAATGTATCCTCTAGCTTTGATGCCTTCTCCAAGGTGACTACACTTATCACTTTTGTCTTTCCCTTTTCCTCCTGGGTTAACCCACTGGTTCCTTCTTCTCCCTTAATTTCAATGCCATAATCATTTGACCTAGTTAGCACCTGTCTTGGCAATGGATACATGTCTCCCCCCATCCTTGGTGGCTTATCACATTGTGGGCTGATGTGACCCAACTCTCCGCAATTATAACATGTGGGCGTCTGCCTCCAGAACCTACCATTACTTTGTCCAACACCATTCCTAGGTCTTTCTTCACCTCCTGGCTGATTTGCAAACCTTCCTCGACCTCGATTATTTCCCACTTGACCTAGCATGTTTAGGCTGAGATTCTTCATTAAATCTACCACTTGCCTCATGTCTTGCCTTAGCCCATCATCTTGCACTGCTGTAGTGACCACTGCTGGCTTAACCTGAGGAGTAACAGGAACCACTGGTTCATGATGAACCCCTGGCATGCGACCTTGTAAAGAGTCCATAGGTTGAAATTCAGATCTCATGGGCAAAGACTCTACCCCTAGCTGGCTCATTTTCCTCCGCTTCCACTCTTTGTTCCTTGCTACCTCTAGTGCATCTTCATATGTCCTAGGCTTCTTTAGCTCCACTCTCCAACGTATATACCAGCCAAGAACCTGTCCTTCTTCATCATGTCAGGTGGGGGTACTTGTGGTGCTAAGGCCTTGCACATCCGCTCCCATGCCAATGTAAACTTACGTATGTATGCATCTACTGGCTCACCTTCCTTTTGCACCAAACCCTGTACTTGTCACACTTTGTTAGGATCTTCTATCTTCACAAACTCCACTTCCAATCCATGCCTTAGATTGTCCCAACTCAATCTTGCAGGTGGATCAGCCACACGCAACTCCTCTTCAAATGCTTTGGACCACACTCGTGCATCACTCTTTAAACAGATTTGGAGAAGACGTAACATCTGCGTCGGGTCATGAATCTGGTTGCTAATGCAGGCAACCTCCATATTCTCCAAAAAGTCTTCCACATCTTCATCACTTCTTCCATGAAACTCCGAATAAGAGAAAGCCATGGATACCCAAATTTAATGCTTTGAGAACCCCTTCAAACACACGTGCAAGAATCCAAAACTTTTGACAGACTCAATCCCCAAAAACCTCAATGGAGCTCAACTTTAGATAAGGACAAACACATGCACATCAAATGAGTTTTCATAGTTAATCATCGGAATTACAACAGGCAAAGGACATTCCAGGATCTCTCTTAATCTTCTTGGCCCGAACATAAAGACTATGCACTGTTGGAAAAAAATCTTCCTGGACACATGAACATTTATCTGGATTCTCTGAGTTAAATGAAAAGGAGTGAATTGAGGGCCATTTTGATCATCCATTAAAGTCAACCATGCAGCTCCCAAGAAAGCACACCTGTCTTATCCTCTGATTTTTCCAAAATTTCAGCAGCATAACAGCATAAATGGCTCAAAAGACCAAAAAACCAGTCATCACAACTTGGAAAAATTTTGTCAAAGTTTCCCCAGAAGTAGAGCAGTAAGAATCCAAAATATAGACTGTAGATGTATGCATAAACTAATTTTGGCAAAGTTTCCCCAGAAGTAGAGCAGTAAGAACCCAAAATATAGACTGTAGATGTATGCATAAACTGCCAACAATAGAACCCGAGCATCAATTATGAATCACTAGTACATAGCCTATGGCGAGGTCACGAAAAGGGTGCTCCAGCTACTTGTATCACCGAAAGGATCTCCACATTTGAGAATCCCCCAGCTCAATAAAACCTCACGCTATCGACCCTCACACGAAGGCTTATGCAAATCTCGTATAGTCAAGTCTCATAAATGACTATCTTCCAGACCAAGTCTCAGAAATGGCTAAGACTGCCAAATAAAACCAAGTATGGCTCCACAAAGGCGTACAATGGCAGTTTCCACAAGTAACGTACAATACCAACAGACAATGCGCTCAAGCATGCGCCAAATGATGCATACCCACAACAGCTGCAAGTGACTTCTATTGCTAGTATATCACTGTACTCTAGCTACTTGTACCTATGTGAATCACTTGTACTTGTACCTGTCCCTGTAACCTGTAACCTGTAATCCCAAATCCGAAGCTTGAAGCTCGAAGCAGAAGGTACTCGAAGAAGATCCTCAGTGGAGGCAGCAAAAGAATATGAGTGGGATGGAAACACACAAAACGTCTCTATAATGACCCGACACACACTCTTGGGATGATATACACACACTATGGGGCACCACTCGGCTTACACAACCCACCTGGACGAGATAGGGAACACACCTATGGAGTGAGAGGAGAGAGACTACCCATTTACCCACTCCACACAGACACACACACACACACACACACCCAAAAAACTCAGCTCAAAAGAGGAGAATTTCTGATATTTAGATACAGCTTGGGCCAGCACCAATGGGGCAAATAGCTCACACAATATGGGTAAAATATGCCAGATACAATCACAAATTGGAGCAGAAGCTTCACTCATAGGAGAAACTTACACAGCCAAAACATCAGAAAAACAGTGAGGAATTTGGCAAAATGGACAGCGTCATCGCGTCCAGAACGGCCCAAAACCCCAATCTACAATGTCAGTGCTCAAATCCGATTTCGGATGAGCAATTTACGGCCAAAAACGGCCTCCAAAAACAGCAAAAACATAGTTGCGGCTGTTCCTCCTCTTCTCTCCACGTTTTTTCCTGGTCTTCTCTCAGTTTTTTCAGTTCCCACACTTAGCTTTATTACTTGGGCACCCTTGGCCTTTTAGATGACCTTAAACGGACCCCGAACAGGCCAAAAATTGACCTTGCAGTGCATAGTTGTCACCTTTTTGCATCATCCGCACACCTGGCACTCAGCTTTTTTCAATAATGCATCCCGCCACCACGTGAAGTGGCCCCAAAAGATGGTCCTCATGATGATCTTTCTGCATAATTATCACAAGGAAACACCCACGTTGTGTCCGTACTTATCCACGTGCAAGTATTAACCCCATTCGCCCTCCTGACGCCACTAGATGCCATCTGACGCACCTGCTTACCTCATGTCGTCGACCCGTGGATAGCTTCCTCAAGAAGTTTTACGCACTACCAACTCCTCATTATTATAGAAAAAATACTCTGGTACTGGTGATAGTGAAAATCGATGCACTATGTATATGCTGTCCTACCTGTACACATGTGGGCCCCACGTAACCACCTGGCTTTGGAAAATGGGCAATCCTTTATTCAATGCACCATGCATGTGTATGTACATATGCGCAATCCCTTGCTCCAAAAAACTCTTGACAGCGTTTGCTCTCTCTCTTTCAATTCAGTTGTTATTGAAGTGCTAAATGTCTGTTCAGTCTGTTCTTTTCTATTGGAACGTGGTGCCCGTCTTGTGACAGTGGTATCAGAGCATCAGGCGTGTGCTTTTCTGAAAGCATACTGGTCCTACAAAAGAGCAGATAGAGCAAATTGGCGCTTTCAAAAAAGTCAGTCTTGCTGTAGCTAGAATTTCCACTTCTCAATCTGTCAAAGCAGTTACATCAGTATTAAAGAAAGACTTGTTTTATGTACTCAGAGGAAGCAGCTACTTTCTCATGTTTCTGGCCTGCAACCTGCTTACCCACATCCCTGATGCAATGCTGCATATTAGCACAGAAATAATGCCAAGCCTGTACAGGATCTTTGCCCTCACAACAAAACATTAACCTGCTCAATCAGTTTATGCACAGCCAGCTGAAACGATGAATGCTTCAACAAAGTATTATTAGCCATCAGGGGTCTTGCTAGACCTACATTTTTCATGCTGTAAACAGAAGATGCATCAGACAGACATCATCAGGGGAATATGATCAGACATGGCACATTGAATATCAACTGTCAGCTCAGTAGTGTCTGGTAGCCAAGTATTCCCCATAAAGTAAAGCCTATCTAGCCTGGACCCCGAGGAAACATGAGACTGAGAATGATATGTGAACCCTTGATTTTGATGTAAAGTAGATAACCAGGCATCCTGGAAGTCCCCAGCATCAACAAAGGTTTCCCAAAATTTAGTTTCTAGCTTGGTAATGACAGCACTATCATGGGCCCCACAAACCATGTTAAAATCTCCTCCCACTATGCCAGAGGTATAGTGGACAACCATTGCCATAACTCCCCTCTTAATCTGGGGTTGTTATCTGCATAAATATTGATTATCAACAAAGATCCTCATTCAGTGTCTACAGCAAAGACAGAGCAGCTTCCACTTGGATGATCCAATATCCATTGCGGATTGAGTGAAGCTTAAAGACAAGTGAGCACCCTAGAGTACCCACCTTTAGCTCCTCCATAGAATCTCTCTCTCTCTCTCTCTCTCCCCCAACAGGTCATTTTGGCCTTTTGAAGACGTTAATATAACATTTCATCTCTCTCTCTCTCTCTCTCTCTCTCTCTCTCTCTCTCTCTCTCTCTCTATCAGAGACAGCTCGGACGTTTCTTACTAGAGATACAGAGCCATCGGGACACACTACTACAGCCACACACAACTACACAGACAGAGGGGAGACAGTCGCAGCTCACAGACTTCTTTCAGAGGATTGCCGCCCCTACCTCACTAGACACTCAGAGGGGAGTGACACTCTCACAGGCGGAGGTGAGCCGAGCTAGATGACGACCACGAGTCACAGGCTACAGGGGCGCGAGCTCCCACCACTGACAGATCGAGGAGATCCGAGCCCGGGAGCGCCGTGCCACTGAGGAGCGAGTAGCTCAGATGAGGGCCGACCCGACAACTTTCATCCGGGTAGCCTTGGCACCAGACCCCGCCCATGTACCACATCTTACATCCCCCCATTAGTACAGGATGGAGCTAGATAGCTTGATGCATTCTCATGATTGTACTACCTTGAGCATATAGACATGCATATACCCCTAGAGATAGAGCTCCATCCCTCCTCAGATACTCCACTACCTACATTTAGTTCAGTTTTGTATCAGTTTTGTTTCATTCATTTGTCTTTCCGATAGACGGATGACATACACACCATGTACATTTGATTTGTCTCATAGGCCGATTTCGGCCTGACATAGACGTTAAAAATCTTTCTTTCTTTCTTTCTTTTCTTTCTCTCTCTCTCTCTCTCTCTCTCTCTCTCTCTCTCTCTCTCTCTCTCTCCGTTCAGTTATTGTGAAGTGCTAAAAGTCTGTTCTTTTCAGCTGGCACGTGGTGCCCTGACGTTACAAGAACTATGCTGGATCAACCATTTTTCCATTAGGTTGTTGACTTGGCTCATGATTTCTTCTTGTTGAGCTCTACTCACTTTGTAAGGTGGTCAGGTAGAAGGGGTACTCCCTGTTATCAATTCGATGGTGTGATTCTTTGGTCGCTCCGGAGGCAACTTGCCGGGTAACCCATTTGAGAAACAATCCGCATCAGACTGAATGAAACTGAGACACTCTGACTCGTAACGTCCACAAATTTGAATCCTCAGATTCACTCATAGGCTTGACAAAAATCGAGTGAGCAAAAAAAACTTGATTTCATTAATTTTCCCTTAAGTTTCACATCCAAGACTACATCCTTGCCTTTGCTGCCATTCAATCGGAGCTTCTTAACCCTCGAATCCACTATCATCCTGTTCTTGTGGTGCCAAGACATCCCAAGAGCACATGACACCCTTCAAGGCGCATGATATGAGAGTCTTCGTGCCCAATGTAACCTTGACAAATGCAAGCGAAGCTTGCCAATGAGAGGCATTATGTAACGGGAAGGCACCACGTGCCAATGGAAAAGAACAGATTAGACAACTTTAAGCACTCTGTTACTCCCATAGGGGCCGCTATCTTTACCCTCTCGATCTTGTACTTTAAGATCAAGGCCTCTCGATCTTGTACCTTACCCCATGCTGTGCAGAGCTTGGTACTTTTGTCCTTGTGATCCTTGGCGTCCCCATGAAATCTGCTACAAGTCCTACCTTCGTCTTTCCCTCCCTTGCAGCTTGCTCCTTTGTGGCTTTCGATGTCTCGAGTTTGCCTTCCAGCTTTTTCTTTTCTTTGGACACTCTGCCAAAATGTGCCCGACCTTGCTGTAACCATAGCACTTGCCTTGCTTGAAAAACGTTGCCGAAATGTCGAAGGAATTTCTTGCTAGGTAGAACATTTTGGTTTGATTATTGGCTTACAGGTTTTACCTGCAACAACACTGTTGCAGGTAAAGAAGCCAGGCAAGGCTGTCCCTCTTCATATGTTTTCAGCAGCAACACATGACAAACACAAGCAAAGAAGCCAGGCAAGCTGTTCCTCTTCATATTTTACCTCTCTACCTACCAATCCTGCAGTCATTAGCCTTCAGCAAGGTAATTTGCATGCTGTTTATAGTTTGTCAATCGGAAAATTTTCACTCCTCCTAGGTCTTTACATATTTATCGCGAATATGTTTTAAATTTTGAGCTTGGAAAGGAGAGCTTTGTTTTAGTAGTTTCTTTAGCAGGTCAAGACTCCAAAATTCCATCTTGAAATTTGTTTTGCCTGCTTGTTTCAATGGCTTCCCCAATGTGCAGTAGAGTATGTGGCGTGTCAGAGCGCTATCCAGCAACCCCATGAATAATCCAGCAATGCTTTTCTCTCCCTTTCAGATCGAAGAACATGGGAGTTTTTCATCTTTATCCCAAGTAGTTTCAGACCATGAGGTTGCTGCAAAGAGGGTTCCTGAGAGCATTGAACATATGAAGAGTTTAAATGCAGAAATGCACTCTGTTAGGCAACAAATTCAAGCAGAAGATTTGGCACACAAGGAAGCTGTTATCAACTGGAACAAAACCCTCGTACAGATGAAGCAGGTAATGTCATGAATAGTTTCATTATTACTTTTCACTTGCCTTCATGCATCTTTTCTCGTCTCTTTTCATGCATGTAAATGTATGAGTATATCATATGCATAGCTGCGGGTGTGAAAAAGAGTAAGTCCAAGCGATATGCTGCATGATATAGTGTCCCATTTCTCCAGGAAATAAAGGATCTCAAAGCACAGAACAAGCTTACTGCGAAGTACAGGTAACAGTATGTATTTGATTGATGTCTAGTACGTTTGTAAACGCTATTTGAAACTACTTGTGCCGTGTGCCTAAACATGCTTGATGGAATACTTGTAGGGCAGATATGGCAGTAGCTCAAGCAGATTGTAAGAGAAGACTTAGAGAAGAAAAATTGAATGCATTGAGAGATGAGATCAATCGTCTCACAAATCTAGTTGAGGTATTTCAAAACTTTGGAAAGGGTCATTCAAGTAAGAAAGCAAGGAATAAGGCTGTCTTTAAATTTAACAACATACTGCAATTATTTTGGCAAAGCAAAAGGGCTATTCAACTGAGCAAGCAAGGAACTAGGCTTTCTATAAAATTTTAACACATACTGTGATTATCTTGGCAAAGCAAGAAGTGTTCTAATTACACACTAAGTATGGTAGCGAGGGGATGTCATAATGAATTGTTTGGATAAGATTACCGCTCGCTGCTGCTGCCGTAACCCTCTTGCCATCGCTAAACCCCCCCCCCCCCCCCCCCCCCCCCCCCCTTCCCCGTGCATTGCCTGCCCACAGCTCGCAGCGCGCTACCCACTGCCTGCCCTTTGCCCGCAGCTCACAGCGCGCTGTCCACTGCCCGCCCATTGCTTACTTCCCGTCCCGTGCGCCCTACCCCTAGCCCGCAGCCATTCATTGCGTCCCCCCCCCCCCCCCCCCCCCCCCCCCCCCCCCCGGGTCCTGTCGGCTGGTCTCGTCAGCTCCTTCACGTGCTCGGTCTAGCAGAGGGCCACCGTTCGTCGACGTCACTTCGCCCCCTCTCCACAACAGCAGGCACTGATGGAGGCTCATGCTCCGTCTCAGAGGGACTCTCAAGAAGCCCCCTCACCCGACCCTGCAGAGTTCACCATCCGACTTGCTCTTTCGCCGACAGAGCAAGCGAGCCTTGCAACAAAGGTGGAACACCTTCAGGTAACTTCCGTCATCTGCAAGATTCTTGGCACCAGACCCAGCAGAGGAGAGGTGGGTGATCTTCTTCAGGCCCACCTTCTCGTAGAGGTGGGTAAGATCTTGGATGTTCAGTTCCTCGAAGGCGGCTACTATCCGATAGAGTTCGAGACCTCCGAGATGGCGTCCAAGGTCATCGGATGAGCCCCTTGGCCATCCGAGCAGTTCGAGCCCACTTTCGACAGTGGAGGCATGGTTTTGATCCAGCTACAGATGTTCTGGTAGAGGAGGCAGACCTTCCCATTTCCGCCTGCTTTCCCGGTTGAGGAGGGAGTACCTGTCACTCTTGTCCAGGATAGGCTTAGAGATTGGGACTGTCTTAGAGACACCTCGCATGGCAGCCTTTGAAGGCAGCCGGCATCCCCTCAGTGCGTGTTCTGGTTCGGGACACCCACACTCTCTCGAAGGTCATCCTACTACCTCGAGTAAGTGGAGGTTGGTTCCATCAGAGCGTGGAGTATTCGGGCCTCCCGAATCAGTGTTTCATTTGCAGACACATGGGCCATTTGGCAAAGGCCTGTAGGAGGCCTCGATCCACAGCGCATGTGCAGCCTCCCAGGGCTGAGCATGCCCAACAGCCAGCCACACAGGCTCGTACCTCGATTGAGACCAGCGATCAGACAACTGACGGTTGGTAGCAGGTGCCTGGCCGCCGCCAACAGAGGCAGGCTCGCCCCACTGCTCCCCTGGTGGTCGACCTCCTGCAGCTCAGCAGCACTGGGTTTCAACTGGGAACTGTTTTGACCCCCTTCAGCAGGACCCGCCTGAGGAGGCCCCGTCCACTTAAGTTCCTCCACCTCCACCTCCACCTCCTCTTCCCTCAGACCTTGCTGCTCCCCCCTCCCCCCCCCCCCCCCCTCCACCTTCGACTTCCGTCCCTCCTCTTTCCCCGGTGGGGCCCAGAGTCTCTTCTCCCGACCCCTCCTCCACTCCTCTTGAGACGCAGGGGACTGGACAGGCATCTGCCGCGAGGCGATCTCTTGGTAGTGCTTTCGCTACGAGCCGTGTGGCTTGAGAGGGGAAGCCTCACTTGAGGCCGCCTTTTTTGGTGCAGACTTCTCCTTTTGCACAGCAGTCCCTAGAGGGTTGACTAGCTTTGACATTCGTAGACGTTGGGACTTCTTCGACTACAGCTTCACACGGTTCCTGAGTGACTCTTCTCCTGACCTGGAGGAGGCTTGCTTTCGAGTCCACGTCCTCTTTCTTGCAGCTAGAGGCATTGAGGCTTTGGACACAACGGTGGGTTTCTCCTTGCTGTTGTGTAGTAGGGATTCCACAAAGTGGACCCAACACACAGTTCTTGATTGGCTTCAGATTCAGGCTACTGAGTTCTCACACCACAAAGGGGACTGAGGGGTGATAGATTTGGTGCAGACACTTTGGCCTCTAGCCAAGTTTAGCGTGACGCCTCCGGATGCAGCGGGTTGCAGATACATTGTGGTGCATTTTTTTGTTATCAAAGCACTCCTTGTTATGTATTTGTATATGAGGATTCTGATGTAGCCCTTCGGGTTGCACGCTCGGCTTGGGCCTGGGCGGGACAGTCACTCCTTTCGCGCTTGTCTACAGGTCGTTCGGATGCGGATTAGTTTCCATCCAAACCAGCCTTTAAAAAAAGGGAGGTTGGTTGCTGTGGCAGCATCTGTTTTCTCTCACTGACTCCATGAGGATCATCTCATGGAATGTGCACGGATCAGGAGGGCCTCAATTTCAACGTCAGAGGGGTCGACTGCGTCAGGAGCTTCAAAGATGCCTTGTGGGTGGTGAGATTGACATTCTTATGCTTCAGGAGCATCATCTTTGTGGGAGCCGCAATAGACGGTGTGGTCAGATTTTGCATGGTCACTATGAGATGTTTTGGTCAGCTGCATTTGGACCTGGAGGCATCTAGGGAGGGGTATGTATGACTATTGCGGATTCTTTACAACAGGCCATTGTGGGCAGAGGGATTATTGTGCTAGGCAGGGCTCAATGGATCACTATGCAGGTTCAAGGTTGTCTCATGGGCTTCCTGAACATCTATGCGCCCAATGTGGCGAGTGCATGTGCAAAGTTTTGGTCTCATATTGTTGAGTCTCTGCCATAGACAGAGCAATGGTGCATCGGGGGTGACTTCAACATGTTGGAGCACCCGTCTGACAGGATTGGAGGTAGCCATACTACTGTGCATGGAGTTGAGCTGGCAGCTTGGGAGAGGTTTCATTTGTGTGGCAGCATTCTAGCTTTGTGAGGTCTCCAGACAGCTTGCTGGCCTTCTCTCATTCGGACCGCAAAGTGGGAGGAGTGAATCTATCTCGGATAAGATCGCTTCTACACTAATGACCACTTCTGTGACTTGGGTGGGACAGTTTGCATTCTGGCTGGGACTTCTTTTTCGGACCATGCACCAGTGATCCTCACAGTGACAGATAGACAGAGGAGGGGGAGCACGATGCTTCATATCCCTGAGAGGGTTTTGCTGGACTCTGCGCTTAGAGAGAAGTGGTGGCTCTTTGGACAGAGGGCTTAGACATGCAGGACTCTCCTGCTCATAGAGTGGCCTTTTGACTTGCTCAGCTCAGTCGGCTTTTTCTTCAGGAGTCCATAGCCCGCCTGGCTGCAGCGAGAGAGGAGGAGCAGCGTCTCCGGCAGGGCGTTGCTTCCTTGCAGAGGATGCAGGAGCAGCATCCAGACAGTCCTTGGTTGGA
Organism: Adiantum capillus-veneris; assembly: GCF_014529385.1. NCBI lineage: Eukaryota > Viridiplantae > Streptophyta > Polypodiopsida > Polypodiales > Pteridaceae > Adiantum > Adiantum capillus-veneris. Next base: position 121,922,263 of record NC_140943.1, read on the forward strand.
GGAGCATTTGCAGTAGGCTCGCCATGAGCTTGCCATCACAAAGGAGAGGCGCCATGAGTTTGCTTTCCATCGACAGGCATCTCAGTGGACCCAAGTGGGTGACAGAGTGACAGGGCTTTCTTTGAGATAGTGGGACACCGACATACGTAGGCCATGATCAGCCAGTTGAGGAGGCCTGACGGGTCAGTTGCTTCAAAGCCAGAGGACATGCGCGCGGTTGCTACTGACTTTTATCGTGGCCTGCTATCAGCAGAGCCTCAGTCAGGGCGTCGGGATGCATGCAGAGAGCAGGTTTGGGCACATATGCCTTGTCTTGTGACTGAGGAGATGCGCCAGAGGCTTGAGCTGCCTCTTCAGCTAGAGGAGCTCCATGTGGCCCTCAGTGCACTTCCCCGTGGCAGCTGTTCAAGTGAGGATGGTTTGACTCCCAACTTTTTCTTAGAGTACCAGGACTTGCTTGGCTCAGATCTCTGCAGTGCTTTTCAGTACATCCTGTACACAGAAGAGATGCCTGACAGCATGAGTGAGGGTTTGATTTACCTCATTCCCAAGGAGGGTGGCTCCTTGGATGAGATCCGACAGTGACGGCCCATCACCATCCTCAACTCGGTCTACAAAATTCTTGCCAAGAATCTGAGTTTGAGGATTCAGCCACTTCTAGAGAGCATCATACATGGGACACAGACAGTTTTTGTCAAGGAGCGTAGTATCCTTTGACAACATCTTTACGTTTTGGGAGGCTTCTATCCTCGCTCGCCTTTGTGGTGAGGATGTGGTGATACTTCTTCTCGATTCTGAAAAGGCCTATGATAGAGTTGACTGGGACTTTTTGGAGGGCACTCTACGTAGGATGGGCTTCTGAGATGCCTGGATCAGAGGTGTGTTAGCTCTCTACAGACGGACACACAATCAGGTACTTTTGGCAGGTGGTAGAGGTGATCGCTTCATGCTCACACGTTTGGTTAGACAAGGCTGCCCTCTTGCCCCTTTTCTCTTTCTGTTCTATGCTGAGGCGATGAGCAGATTTTTGGCTTCACAGCAGGTTGGTCTACGTGGCTTATCCCTATTCAGGGCGATGAGCTACTTGATGCTGAGTTTGCAGACGACTCAGCTTTGTACTTGGAGGGCTAGGAGGCCAACCTTCACAAGTGTAAGCAGGCTCTTGAGACCTTTTGTTGTGCATCAGGTGTACGGATCAACTGGAGAAAGACAATGGCTTTCTTGGTTGGCAGTGCTCCTACGCTTGATTGGCTGCGAGACGAGGGTTTCAGATGGATTCCCCAAGGGATTGCAATTCAGTACTTGGGCTGTCAGGTTGGTTTGGACTTGTCTCCTGAGCAGCAGATTGCTTCCCTCCTTCTGTCCATCAAGAGGAAGCTGTTACATTGGAGCTCCGCACGACTTTCTCTGGTAGGCAGAGTTGTAGTGGCCAACCAGGTGTTGTTGGCTACTATGTGGTACATCACATCTTGTTGGATCTTTTCGAGTTCCTGCATCAGCCAGGTAGAGAGGCTGATCAGGAATTTCCTTTGGTCAGGGCGCGACACTCGGATAGCCCGGTGTCCTATGGCACATTAGGTTTGGCTTCGTGTCCTTCGGCTGATGCCAACTTTTTCCACAGCATGACAGTACACTTGGGGGGCAGTTGCTTGGTCCACTCTCACGGACCCGGCACTACAATTTGAGCTATCCTCCACCAGCAGGATGATAGTGATCCAGGGGGGTCGACTTACACTCCAGCTTGCTACAAAGCTTACTCCACAGGAGTGGTGGAGAGAGAGAGGAGTGTTGGGAGCTCATCTGCGGCCTGACACTCTGGTTCATGTGGCGGGCCTCCTCCTTCCGCATCTTCGAGACTTGCCTGTACCACCAACAGAGACAGTTGGCTAGAGCTGATCCATACCCTCAGGGGACAGTTCGAGAGACTCCAGGGCAGCTCTGACCGCATGCGGGAGCATAGAGAGGCTTTCCTTCGACTCTGGCGCCCTGGGCCATGGTCCAGGGTGGGCTCAGATGGCACTACCGTCCACCTGTGTGGCTTTTCCCTCCTCCCATCTCCTGATTTAGCCTCATTGCACATATGCTGTTTTTTCATTGGGAGAGTCTTCCCTTACGATTGCTGTAGACCTCTCTAGTAGAGGTGGTGGTAGACCTATGGGCTTCTATTAGTTTCATTAACTAATAGAAGGATTATTTTCTCGGAAAAAAAAAGTATGGTAGCGAGGGTGCCAATAATTCTTTAAACTAATTTTTAATATGCTGGAGGACCAACAGGGCTATGCATATTTACAACTCAACGGGAGCTACTACGAAAGGTCAGATGTAGTTGAGGGATAGTATACTATGACATATTGGTTTTGAATTTTTTTTTGATGTAGCTCACTTGAGCTTTCTCTTTCAACGAGAAAACATCGTCATCCTCAGTTGTATATCTGTTGTCCCTCTGGCCTTTTTATTTCAAGATTTCACTCCTCTCTCTCTCTCTCTCTCTCTCTCTCTCTCTCTCTCTCTCTCTCGACCTTATCAATCTCCTTCCAATACAATGCCTCTCAAGTCCAAAGGAAGAAGACACACACAAGATATACTTTCACGCCAGAGACAGATTCAGTCTATGTGGAACAGATCTATAATAGGATGTGGGCAGCCGAGCCAGTATATACTGTAGAGGAGATTACTTCTCAGCTAACAGAGATACTACATGGAGCAGCACAAGAGGCATACCCACATACTCAGCCTGATCAGAAGAGAGGATCTGGGAACATGCCTCAAAACAGTTGGTACGACGAGGAATGCAGAGGGACGAGAACCCAGGTCCAGAAAGAGCTTACACTTGGGATCATCACATATAAGCAGTCTCGGATTGCTCTTCGACGTATAGTACGTCGCAAGAAAAGGGCATTTTTAGCCAAACTGGAGAAGGATTTATATCAGCTCTTCTTGAGTCAAGACTCACATGAGGCCTGGCGTTTATTTCACGAGCACTCACCTTCGACAATTACTTCTCTTGAGATTTGGGGTCAATATGTAACATCATTATATACGGTATCTGGACAGCCTCCATTACCAGATCCGCTAGAGCCACGCTCTGCTACTAGTACTTTCTTTACTGCCGAAATGGTGGAAAAAGCCATTGATAAGATGAAGACAAGAAGAGCATATGATCATGAGGGTTTAGTAGCAGAACATCTGATCCATGCAAGGGATCTACTTTCAGAAGTCCTTTCTCGTCTGTTTAATCGGGTCATGTGTGAAGGATTACCTGAATCTTGGAAATTATCTACTATCGTACCTATTTTCAAGTCAGGGGATCCTATGATACCTGGGAACTACCGTACCATTATGGTGGGTCACACATTGACCCGACTGTACGCATCCATTCTGGAACAAAAATTGAGTAGATGGGCAGAGAATGAGGGCATAAGGGCAACAGGACAAGCTGGATTCAGGAGGGGTTATTCCACTTTAGATCACATTCTTACGCTCAGAGCCATTATTAAGGAAGGAAGAGCAAGCGGGAGAAAAGGCCTCCGTACCGCACGCGATTACCCGAGCGGAACTAGCTGCCCCTCCAATAGAAATTGAAGCTCTTACCAGATCAGTGTCCTTTATACATGGTTTATGGGATACAAATAATTGCCGATATACTAGATTGGCCCTCGAATCCTCTCGACAATTAGCAATGAAAGGAGATACATCATGCTGGTATGCGCAACTGTCCTCGTGGTTTCACAGACACGGGTTCAGTATGGAAAGATTACCCCCCTTCCAATACTCTCTTGAGGCTCCATCACTGGCAATCACACGAACGGAGATTAATAAAATCATCCGCCAGGATCTTATACAGTTGGACACTAAGAGGACATGGGTAGACCCTACACAAGAATTGGGCACGAAGATGGCCGACTACAAAGAAAACTTCCTACAGTTATCTGAAGATGGCTTTGTGATTCGCCCGAGCTACATGGATACCCACCTGTCTCATGGTTTGAGATGTGCTATTGGTCATATTCGTACATCCTCACACCAGTTGGAAATTGAATTTGGCAGATTTAGGGGAATCCCACCTGAGAGCAGAATTTGCAAGTTATGTGGAATGGAACCGGAGACAGAATTACACTACATATGCCACTGCACCGTATACTATGAGATACGCGGGCGTTTCCATTGCCTGTTTAAAGAAGGCTTTGGACCTCTAGATAGAGTCATGCAATACCAAGATCAAAGGTGCTTAGGCCTGTACCTATTGGAACTACATCGGCACAGGGATAATCTAATGAGAAGACAAAGAGCACTACAGCCTCAGAGGCAGATCACAGATTTCTTCGGATCGAGAGAAGCAGGAATGGAAGGAGAAGCGAGAGGCCAGCAGCGAGCACAAAGGAGTACCCACATTCATACCAAAGGCACCCTCATTGACAGGGCGATTGAGCTTAGGAAATCGAGACGACCACGACCGAGATGCAGAAGCACACTTCACCGGAGGAGACTACAACAAAGGATTAGAAGCATTCTAGCCAGACACCCAGAATGCTCCTAAGAAGTTTATCTAATACTTTGTATTTAGTTTTTCGCATTTATTTTCACATTTTCACACTTTTCAGACATTGTAACAGACTCATCACTTTTGTATCAGTTTGGTCTCATAGGTCACTCTGGCCTTTTGAAGACGTTAATATAACATTTCATTTCATTTCATTTCACTTCTCTCTCTCTCTCTCTCTCTCTCTCTCTCTCTCTCTCTCTCTCTCTCTCTCTCCCCTGCGCGCTGCCCCCTCCTGCTCTCTGCTGCCCTCCCCTGCGCGCTGCCCCCTCCTGCTCTCTGCTGCCCTCCCCCGCGCGCTGCCCCCTCCTGCGCGCTGCCCCCCCCCCCCCCCGTGCGCTGCTCCCTCCTGCGCGCTGCCCCCCCCCCTGTGCGTTGCTTCCTGCACGCCAAGACGGATACATACCCACACACACACTACACACATACACACACGTTGAGTGCTCTCTTCCCCTTCTCCCCTCTTCTTCACAATATGAAGAGAGGGTAGCTACGAAGACAACCATGTCTTCCCCCATCATCAAGACGCCGACACCGACAACGAAGACAACCTTCATGCTCACGAACAAGAGGCTTGCACAACTGGAGAAGGACATGAAAGAATGGCGGATGGAGAGAGAGATATGGAAGGAGGAGAAAGCCACCCTCATCAAGCTATGGAACGAAGAGAAGGAGGACATGAGAGCGGAAATCCAAAATCTCAAAGAGGAGAAGGAGAGAAGGGAACGGGAGAACGAGAAGGAGAGGGAGAGATGAAGGAAAGAGCAAGAAGAGATGAAGGCACAAATCGATCTCCTTCATGCTTCCATCACATCCCTCACCCCCGAGGAAGGAGAGATTAAAGAGGAGGCTAAGGAAGCCCTCAAGGAGGAGATCACCAAAGCCCTTACCGCAAGCATAGAGGACAAATTAGAGGCCACCAAAGAAGGATGGGTCGAAGTGGTCAAAAAGAACATCAAGAAGGTAGCAAGAGAGGAAGCCCAAAAAGATGAGGTACTCATCGTACACACAACCATCGAAGAGGAGAAGATGCGACAAGCTCGCCGTCTCAATGTGCGAGTGACCGGCATCAAAGAAGAAGAAGGGTCTACACCTGAGAGCGATGGGAAAGCTTTATGCAAGAAAGTGGGATACAAGGAAGAAGAGATCCCTTTCTCCAAAGTTTGGAGAGCCGGCAAAGATCCAAAGAAGAGAGCTCTCATCCTCCAATTCGCCTCCGAGGAGTCTCGAACTTCCTTCCTCCGAAAGAGGGTCATCTTGAGAGGGATAGAAGGCCCCCCGATTTACCTTGATGATGACCTCACAAAGATGCAACAAGATCACCGTCGCGCGTGCATGCCTCGAGTCCACCAAGCCCGCAAAGAAGGGAAGAAGGCAGTATATCGAGATGGTAGGGTTATCATTGATGGCAAGACCATCGCATAGGGACTCGCGGCTTGTGGGACACACGAGGAGATTCATGTCACGGTTTGGAATTGCAATGGAGACCTATGGACACACCCAGAGAGACTTGAGGAGGTGATGAGAGGTCGAGACATCATTCTACTTACAGAGACACACGAGAGCCCGGAGAGAGGGTTACCACGGATACATGGATTCCAGTGGGAGTCTCTACATCGAGGATGTATGCGCCAGCACACCACTCGCGGTCAGGAGGAGTGGCCATACTCTTCAGACAGGGGCTTCACAGCAGACTACAGATTGTTGCCCGGGACCCACAGGCCCGCTACATGTGGATTCGCCTCGAGCTCTCACGAGACAGGATCGTCTACATTGCCCTTTGCTACTTTGCTCCCACAGGCTCCAGATTCGCCCCTATTGAGCAGGAGTCACCGTACGCATGCCTCACGGAGGAGATTATGGAGTACTCCACACTGGGTGAAGTCTTCCTTATGGGAGACTTCAATGCTCGTACGCGCAGTGATCCATTTCACACATGAGCTAGCCTCTCTTTACTCGGCCAAGGTCGAACATGGCCTATGCCTCCTCCACCCATCCACACCACTCTCAGTTCTCACATCACATATCTCTTCCGTTCTCCACACTTCAGCTATTAGCTCTTTTCCACACACCACTCACACAGGACGCACTCCCCCCCCCCCCCCCCCCCCCCCCCGGACTATGCCTCAGAACCGCTGGTATGATGATGAGTGCAGAGAGCTATACCGACGCCTCCGTGCACGGCGAGCCTTAGGAGAGATCACAGAGAGAGAGGCCAGACGGCATATGAAGACGATGACACGCCAAAAGCGGCGAGCATTCGAAGAGGCACAGGAGCTTGAGCTATACCGCCTATTCATGAGCATGGATAGCGCGACGGCATGGCGCACCCTGCGTGAGCCACGTCCGACTACAGCTATTGAGGATCCACAGATATGGCATGATTATGCAGAGCGACTTTATGAGGTGCCAGGGCAGCCTCCTATCCCACAGCCACACGAGCCACGCCCCACGTACTCCTCCTTCTTTACAGCAGAGATGGTAGAGAGGGCCATACGCTGCATGCAGCACAGACGATCAGCTGACCATACTGGATTACAGAGTGAGCACATCATTTATGCGGCCTCCACTATAGCCCCGTTGATTGCACATGTCTTCAACCGGGTTATAGGGGAGGGCTTCCCAGAGGAGTGGACACAGCACACCATAGTGCCTATCCACAAATCTGGCAACACCTTGGACCCAGGGAACTACAGGACTATCATGATTGGCCACACGATGGCCAAGCTATATGGAGCAGTACTTGAGGCACAGCTCAGCTGCTACGCAGAGACCGAGGGTTTACGAGCTCCAGGCCAGGCAGGTTTCATACGAGCTTTCTCCACCACTGACCACATCTTCGTTCTGCGCTGCCTCATTGATGGGGCAAAGGCGCGGAAGAAGAGGCTTTACTGCTGCTTTGTGGACTTCCGCAAGGCCTTTGACACAGTCCCACGCGAGAGACTCTTCCAGCGCCTTCATAGCATTGGGGTACCAACAGAGATGATTTGGGCCATATATGCTCTCTATGAGAGGGTGACGGGTCGGGTTCGTTGCCCAGGCGGTTTTTCAGAGACCATTGCTAGCACCATTGGTGCCACTCTCCCCGACACTCTTTGGGCTCTACATCGACGAGATCTCCGACTACATACTGCGAGCAGGGGGAGAGGGGAGCGACTTGGCAGGTACTCCGGTCCACATCATGTTATATGCTGATGATATTGTGTTGATTTCAGAGTCACCCGAGGGCTTGCAACGCCATCTTGAGGCCTTGGACGAATTCAGCACACACAGGGGGTTGACTGTGAACCTTGGCAAAACCAAGGTTATAATCTTTCACACATCCAGTGCAGTGAGGAGCGCCGCCACCTTCACAGCAGCAGGAGGACAGGTTGATGTAGTCACCTCCTATGTCTACCTTGGCATCACATTCACCAGCCTACCAGGACCCTTCACTATGAGGCAGGCTGCTGTTGACAGGCTCACCCGAGGATATGCAGCTCTGGCCATGCTAGAGCGGAGATGCCACCAGGCACACTTTCAGGAGCCCCGCACGAAGGGGTGGCTTTTCGACACCTTAGTCACCCCGGCCTTGATGTACTCAGCGGCAATATGGGCACCAGGATTGACAGCTGACCAGTGGACACAGCTTGAGAGACCACAGGTATGTATGATCTCACGCTTGCTCCGCAGCAAGAAGACAGTGCCACATGACATTATTAGAGCCGAGCTCGCCACACCACCTATGGTTGTAGAGGCACTATTCCAGACAGTTTGCTTCATCCAGAGGATGAGAGAGCTACCTCCTGACAGACTTACCCGTAGAGCATTTGAGGCAGCTATACAGCTATCAGAGAATGGGCATGAGAGAGCATGGTACTCACAGGTCAGAGCATGGTTTGAGGGACACGGTCTTGACATGGAGAGCCTACCACCATTCCAGTACGACCCCCACTCACCATATGTTCACCTCTCTCGCAGTGAGAGGAACTTGGTATTGAGACAGGATCTGTGGCAGCTATACACTAGGAGAGTCTGGGAGGCACCTGGCTTGGGGACGAGGATGTCAGATTACAGAGACCAGTTTCTCACCATATTGTCTGGGGGGTTCATACAGAGACCACGCTACATGGACACATATATGCCACATAGCTCACGGGTGGCGATTGGTCAGCTGAGAGTGGCTTCACACAGGTTAGAGATTGAGATCGGGAGACATACTGGTGTTCCCAGGGAGGAGCGGATCTGCAGAGCCTGCACAGAGGAGGTGGAGAGTGAGGAGCACTTTGTATGTAGATGCAGAGCATACACTGAGATCAGAGGCAGGTATGAGGCCTTATTCAGAGGACAGCCCACTCTCCGAGAGATCATGGAATCTCGAGATCAGAGACAGCTCGGACGTTTCTTACTAGAGATACAGAGCCATCGGGACACACTACTACAGCCACACATAGCTACACAGACAGAGGGGAGACAGTCGCAGCTCACAGACTTCTTTCAGAGGATTTCCGCCCCTCCCTCACCAGACACTCAGAGGGGAGTGACACTCCCACAGGCGGAGGTGAACCGAGCTAGACGACGACCACGAGTCACAGGCTACAGGGGCGCGAGCTCCCACCACCGACAGATCGAGGAGATCCGAGCCCGGGAGCGCCGTGCCACTGAGGAGCGAGTGGCTCAGATGAGGGCTGACCCGACAGCTTTCATCCGGGTAGCCTTGGCACCAGACCCGCCCATGTACCACATCTTACATCCCCCCATTAGTACAGGATGGAGCTAGATAGCTTGATGCATTCTCATGATTGTACTACCTTGAGCACATAGACATGCATATACCCCTAGAGATAGAGCTCCGTCCCTCCTGAGATACTCCACTACCTTACATTCAGTTCAGTTCAGTTTTGTATCAGCTTTGTTTCATTTGTCTTTCCGATAGACGGATGACATACACACCATGTACATTTGATTTGTCTCATAGGCCGATTTCGGCCTGATATAGACGTTAAAAATCTTTCTTTCTTTCTTTCTTTCTCTCTCTCTCTCTCAAAAGGGGCTATGCAGCATTATGAGGTCTTGAGGGGATGTGTTCCCAGGTACAATTTCAAGATCCTTGCACTAAGTTGTGATTGTTTGATACCTTGGTTACATCTACAACATTATATGGAGTGCAGATATGGGGCCTTAGCATAGGGCGCATGCATGTTGATTTGCAAAGGAATAGCCAAAGTCCATGCGCATGACCTCGTCACACGCCGATCAACACTCTCCACTCCCTGTGAAGCAGCCGAATAATCTCCTTCTGCTCATTTCTGATCTGCAGCTCCACCTCGTCCATAGCACTTGGATCTGCCACCATCTTCACACGTGACCATGCTCCAGACCGAGGGAGTGCTCGAAGGGAGAGCATTCGTAAAGGGAAGCTTCCTGTTCGTTCTTCTCAGAAACGGGCAAACGAGGCTATTCGTCTCTTTCAGGCTTCGACATATGTAGTAGAAGGATGATGCTGGTCAGAGACAAGATAACCTAGATTCGGCACAAATGCCCATGATGGCAGAGCCAGAGTACGACGAAGAGGGCAATGTTCTGATGGATTGGGACTTGCTCTCTTCAGCGGAGTCTTCACCTGCATCTGATGATGACTTTTGAGGATGGGGCCATCACCCATGTCACATGGGCTAGCTAGCTACTGAGTGCTCTGTGCTACTATTTAGACTCACTTTTTGAGTTGGATGGTTTTATTTGTGACATTTGTACGCTCTATGATGAGCCTTTTGTTATAGCCTGTAGGCTATATCACCTATGGTACTTTGAGATTTTTAGTATTGATGTGTTATTTCAGATCTCATTTGAGCTTTGATATTCTTGTCCGATCATCAATGTCGTGTTAACTTTGAAGTCTTTTGTAGTTACACAGTATGTGGTTGTCTTGTTACTTGTAAAACATGTCTTTAAATGTCTTTATAAGTTGTTGCCTTCTCTCTTGTTTTTTATAATGTCCTAGAAAATTTAGTAGATTGAGGTTTTTTTACAAGAGTACGTATTTTTATGTACATAAATTTTTTTCTATACGGAACTATGTACAGTACGTACATACACGCCACGTATAGTACGTTCTAAACCACCTTGCTGGTTATTCACAGATCCATCATCCCCCAGTCCCATTCCTTCCGAATGTCCTTCTCAAAGTAGGCGGAAGAAATTGTTCATAGAATTCAGATCTGAATTGAGTCCACATTTGGGCTTGTGTACCTTCCAGAATCTTGGCTAAACACCAGTTGCTTGCCGTCTCCTTGAGATACATCCCAACATGATGCAACATGGATTTTTCGGTGAAGTTTCCGTTGGCAAAAGCAACTTTAAACTGTCTGATGAAGACAGTGCCTTGGAATGTCTCTCCGTCCTGTATAATTGTCAAACTTGACATCCTTGTCACCCGATTTGAAAACCCCGCATCTTGTGGTGACACTTGCAGTTATCCTTCTTGAACTTGGGCTTCTCTTTAGTATTACATAGAGAAGTAGTATGTGTTCTCTTCTTTGAAAAAGGCTTAGATACTATATGAGAAGTGGAAGTAGTAGTATAATCAAGAGAGTATGCTGGAGAAGAGATAGAGACATTTTTGCTTTCGTTCAGCACAGAAAGTTCTTTTTCTTGGTCCTTACTCTTGGAAGGCCATTTGTTCCAATCCGGAGATTCCTCGTGCACTTCGGTACCTTTTTCTGCATTTTCCTCATGTAGGGTGTTACCACCGACAGGATTTTACCTGACGCCCATTGGCATATGTTCCTTGCAGCTTCTTGATTCTGCGTCCAAAGCCTTCTGGACAGCCTGCAGCATGAGAAGCTGCGGCAATTCCACTAGTTGAACTCGTACTTGTTGAAGTTTGTCTTCAACGGTTCTTCCGTGTCTCGTCATTGTTTTTCGCTTCCTTTCTGCTAGCCATTGGTGGTGTTCCTCTCTTGCTGGTGGCTGCTTTGCTGGCTTCGACACAAATCCTGTTGGTTTCCTTTTTCGGTGGTGTTTTTTAGCGGCTATTTGGTGGTTGCTCGTGGTTCCTTCATAGCTTTCAGCCTCTTCTCCCTCATCCTTCAACCTCTTGTGCACGGGTTGCATCTCAGCACGTCTGCTGATGCTGTCTTGGACTTCTCAAGTAATTCCCCAAACTTGGGTGGTTTCCTCTTCACTGCAGCTTGATGGTGCTTATATTTTCGAGGTTTAGGCAGATACCCTCTCCCTCTTTCCCCTTTCCCATAGTACTTTTTATTCTTTGTAGGAGGGGTCTTTTCCCTTGGCGTGTTTTTCAGTTTTTAAGTTTTATTTCAGTGTGGCCATTGGCCTTGGTAACTGCCTGTGGGCGTCTAACAGTTTTCACTTCCCCACCGTTTTGGGGCTCCAAGGGGGGTCAAGTAATAGAATGTCATCTGTCTTTTAGAGAGAGAGAGAGAGAGAGAGAGAGAGAGAGAGAGAGAGAGAGTCGTTGGCATGGCCTCATTCAATGGTCACTTTTCACTAACTTGGTTGTAATTGGTGTAGCATCGTTATCGTCACCCAATGTGTCACGTGGATGTTCTATTGTCACGTGCACATCTAACCCTACGTGCATGTGGACGAGTTGCAACTCCTACTTCTAGGGTTTAGGTCACAGCCTCTTGTGAGCCTGTATGTAGGACGTGCATGTCCAGGCACTTAGAGTAGTTGCATACCCTTTGATTGCACAACCCATTAGCACCGAGCATAAGCATTACCCCGCATGTGAACCCCAATTCGCATGTGAACCCCAATTCATCGCATATGAACCACCTTTTAGCCGCGTGTGAACCACGTCTTATAAGGTCACTTAATAATAAGTGACTGGCAATCTTAATAAGAATCGTGGGGCTGATTTGTGACCTGCTAGCAACCTGGAAGTATATAAGCAGCCCCTTGGGCCCTAGAAACGTTGTAAACGTTGGCAAGAAAGAGCAGGAGAAGAAGGGCTTCAGCGCAAGCAGCACAAGCGCTCTCTCTTCAGCAGTATCCCAGTGTTTTCTCCATCAGCATGGTCAGAGTTTTTCCATCAGCGATTCAGCCCTTAGCCTCGTCGTACCCTCAACATTCAGCCCTCAGGCACTCGCAGATTTCAGCCATCAAGTCTCAGAAGCCGTAGCGTTTTCAAAGCACCTCAGCCGGTCGCAAATTTCAGCCCTCAAATTAGTTAGCATCTTCAGCGTTTTCAGATTTCAGCACTAAGCCTGGCAAGTACCAAGCATCCTCAGTCTATCCATCAGTTCCTTCGCAATATCTCGCATTTACCGTCAAGCATCTCAGCATCTAGTACCATTGCACCAGCATTTGTGCAATCTAAAGCAAATACCTCTCTAGCAATAGAGAGGGGGCCCTTGGAGGGGGGTTTGGGACCCCATCTGGTCTCTCTCTCTCTCTCTCTCTCTCTCTCTCTCTCTCTCTCTCCCCCCCCCCTTCAGTCTAAAGGAACCTTGAGTACACATTGAGCACTCATCCTGAGCATACACCATAAATCACTTCTGCTGCACTTAACATCTACTGCCAGTCAAAGCCAACTCGTAGACTTGGTAAGCCTAGAGAATTATGTGCCGGCTCTTTTCTGAACCTGTTCGTAAGTCTTGCATGCCGAGAGGATCTGTTACATCAATTAGTACCCCTCCATAGCCCCCATTTTCATAAATAGACTTGTCATGATACCTTGTCAAGGCTGTAAGTTCTTAACATAAGATAATTTTTTTCCTTTCTCCTCTTTTTCTCTCACCAACGTTTACATTGAGTTTCAGGTAGAAAAGAGAGTCAATGTTGTTTGTACGGATTTTCTCAAGAAGCAAAACTTGACATTGATGGAAGAGGCAATCAGTTTGGCAACTGGGCATGAGAATGATGTGCTATACATGGATGTGATGTTGAACAAATTAAGAGACCAAAAAATTGAGGAGGAAAAGTCGTTGTCAGAGTTAGAGCCAAGGTGACTTACTTTCTATCTTGGTCAATTTGGAACTCGTATTGGTGAACGTTAAATATGTGCATTTGACTCTTTGATTGCTTAGGTATATGGCTGAAATGTCGAAAATAATAGCTGAAAAGAAAGAGATAGAGAGACAAAAGACTATGAGCATTGATGAGTTGCGCAAATTTGAGACCCAGACTATGGCTGCCATCAGAATCCAGAGAATTTGGCGAGGCCACATGGATCGTGCAAAGCACACACAAGAGCTCAAGAAAATTGCTAAAAAGCGAAAAGAGTTGAGAAACAAGAGCAAGAAAGAGAAAAAGGAGAAACAAGGGAAGGAGGATGGGAAAAAGGACGGTGGAAAGAAAAAAGCGAAAAAGAAGAAATGACAACATGTAGAATCTCCATCCCTTAAAAATTGTCAGATATTTTCAGGTGATTTAAACAAACAAAAGTTTGCCTATGTTTTTGTGAATGGTGGGTATGTCTCACACAGGATTGCTAAAATTTGATTGTCTGTTGTTGCATACTTTAGTGAACTTTTCTAATGAAAGGTGTCTCTTAGCATTTGAAATCAGCTTAATGTTACATTTGTGAAACAAATTATCATATACAACGAATTAAACTAAGTCACCTAGGTACCTAAAACATATCAACTTAAACTGATGCAGTTTAGTAGCTCATGGTGCAAGGAAGTGACCTCCTACACTCCATTAGGGCCGCTTCTAACTGTGACATACACTTCCTAGGTGGGGCTAAACATGGCCTAGGTAGGTCTTCTAGTGAACTTGTGTATTCAAGTGTCGGCCATCTTGTGGGTTGAGGATTTTCCCCTCAATTGGTCGAATGCAATATCCTTCCTTGGGCCTTTCAAGCAATTCACCCTTGGTACATGTATGAGCAGCTAAAATTCGAAGATCTTCAAACATATCTACAAAATGTAGACATAAATGCCAAAGAAATTTCATAATGCTTACCTTGTCAACAAACAACACATAGCAACATGACCTATCAATACATCCATTGGCTTTGGTCCTTGCATTTGTCTCTCCCAAAGCGGATGTTAATCATGCTCATAACCAAAGCCAAGGCTGGTTGTTGTCTTATGGGCTTAATTTCGATCATTTAAACGTCTCTAGGAATTGCACTGACTTCTTTAGTTTAAAGAGGGTCAATAAATCCAATATACATGTCCCTGAGGTCCTTTTTGTAATCTCTATAACCACTTGTTTGGTTCTCATTCTAGCATCTTGTTGTGCGTGTAGCATGGATGAGTTCCTCTACTGATCCTTATGCTAATCAAGAGCATCTTCTAGCTCCATAGTACCACAAGAAGTTTTGGACAAATTCTCACAATAATTCCTACATTGTGACTTACCTCAACATCATGAGCTTTTGCTCGAGAGGCACTGCATACCTAGCTAGGTACGATTGGGGGCAGGGGACCGCCGGCCCGGTGGGGGGGCCGGGGTCCCCCTGCCCCCAATCGTACCTAGCTAGGTATGCGGAGCTTCTCGAGCAGAAGCTCAGGATGTTTTTTTTTTCCCCCCCGAGAAAAAGATCCTTCTATGAAAAAACAGCATATTTACAATGAGGCTAAGTCAAGAGATGGGAGGAGGGAAGAGCCACACAGGTGGACAGTAGTGCCATCTGAGCACCCCCTGGACTATGGTGTAGAAAGGCCCAGGGTGCCAGAGTCGAAGGAAAGCCTTGTGGCGCTCCCGCATGCGGTCGGAGCTGCCCTGTAGTCCCTCAAGTTGTCCTCTGAGAGTATGGATCAGCTCTAGACAAAAGTCACGAACAGTCTCTGCTGGTGGCACAGGGCGAGCCTCAAAGATGCGGAAACAGCGGGCCCGCCAGATGAACCAAAGTGTCAGGCCACTGATGAGCTCCCAACACTCCTCTCTCTCACTGCACCACTCCAGTGGAGTAAGCTCTGTAGCAGGCTGGAGTGTAGGACGTCCCCCCTGCATCACTATCATCCTGCTGGTGAAAGATAGCTCAAACTGAAGTGCCGGGCCCGTGAGGGTGGACCAAGCCGCTGCCCCCCAAGTGTACTGTCGAGCCGTGGAGAGAGTAGGCATCAGCCGAAGAACTCGTAGCCACACTTGTTGGGCCGAGGGACAGTCCCAAAGACAGTGACGTTGACTCTCCACCAAATGGTCACAAGCTGCACATGTGGCCGAGAGACCACTATGCACTAGCCAGCTCCCTATTGCTGTGGCTCTATGTGCGACCAGCCACTGAAACAAGGTGACTCGCCTCGACTGTCTGGAGTCCCACAACCTCTCCCAAAAGTCTGCCAAGAACTCGACGGTGAGACCCTCCTCCTGCCAATGACGTGCTGCAGCGGGGAGGGCCTCTCTCTGTGCTGCTAGTATATGCCGTCCAAGCCGAACAGTGTACTGAAAGAAGGGGACTCCTGGGTGGTCTGCAGAAGAGAAGGGGTCCCTCCATAGCCACTCACCAGGATCCCAATGTACTTGTGCCAGTGGACAGCACTCCCAAGCCCAAAGCCTCCAGTGTCCAGTCTCAAGAGCTGCTGGGTCAGGGTCTATGACGCAAGTCCTCCCACAGATGCCCACAACTCGGATTCTCTGAAAACAACACTTTGCTACCTGCGGGGCCTCTACTGCAACTCGCTGTAATCGTCCCCCACCCTGAAGCTCGAAGAACAGGGCTGGGACAGTCTCTGAGCAGGCCCTGACTGAAATGAGAACCTCCAGTCGTGTGAAGGCTCCCATCCACCGGGGTGCTACTGGCTCGAGAGGCGTGAGCCACTCAGCTGGAACTGACTCTGAGATGTCCTGACACATGCTCTGCACCCCTCTCATGCCCTGCAGCTGGAAACCCTGTACCTCCTCTGACAAACCTGTTAACTCTAGCCAGTCACCTAGAGAGCGCGTTGGACCTGCTGCCATGGGACCCCAGGAAACATGAGGTCGACTACCAACCATGTGGCCTCTCTGAGTGCTAACCATGGGGTTCTAGACGAGGGGCTGCCGTAGGCGCTCCTCCGTGTACATCGGCTGTCGTTGCTCCAGGCCCCGCCGTAGGAGCTCCCAAGAACGAAGCAAACTCACAGCAAAATGGTCCTCCAGTCTCCTGCTCAAACCAACTCGGCGCATCTCTGTAAAGATCCATCAGGTCGAAGGTTGCCAAGGGCCTCCTGACTGAGGCATCTCTGTAAAGATCCATCTGGTCGAAGGTTGCCAAGGGCCTCCTGACTGAGGCACCCTGGCACGAAGCCTCTGCAACAAGAACTCCTTCCAGGGCTCCTCACCTGGAAGAAGTCCTCTGACTATGAACTTCCCTAGAAGGGATCTGCTTTGCTGTGCTGGATCAATGATCCCAAGCCCTCCCCGAGAACAAGGAAGTGTGATGACCGACCAAGCCACCTTGGCTCGGGCCATCCGAGTGTCTCGTCCTGACCAAAGGAAGTTCCTGATCAGCCTCTCTACTTGGCTGATACAAGAACTCGAGAAGATCCAGCAGGAGGTGATGTACCACATAGTCGCCAACAGCACCTGGTTGGCAACTACTACTATACCAGCCAGCGACAGACGTGCTGAGCTCCAATGTAACAGCTTTCTCCTGATGGACAGGAGAAGAGGAGCAATCTGCTGCTCGGGAAACAAGTCCAAACCAACCTAACAACCCAAGTATCGAACTGCAGTCCCTGGGGGAATCCACCTGAAACCCTCTCCTGGCATCCAATCTGGCATAGGAGCACTACCAACCGAGAAAGCCACTGTCTTTCTCCAGTTGATCAGTGCGCCCGATGCACAACAGAAGGTCTCCAGAGCCTGCTCACATCTGTGAAGATTGGCCTCCTGGCCATCTAAGTACAAGGCTGAGTCATCGGCAAACTCAGCGTCCAGTAGCTCCTCTCCCCGAATAGGGAGTGCTAAGCCCCGAAGACCAACCTGCCGTGACACCAAAAATCTGCTCATCGCCTCCGCATAGAACAGAAAGAGAAAGGGGGCAAGAGGACAGCCCTGTCTAACCGAGTGTGTGAGCATGAAGCGCTCACCTCCCCCCCTGCCAAAAGCACCTGACTGTGAGCCTGCCTGTACAAAGCTGACACCCCTCTGATCCAAGCATCTGAGAAGCCCATCCTACGAAGAGTGCCCTCTAGAAAGTCCCAGTCAACTCGGTCGTAGGCCTTCTCAAAATCGAGAAGAAGAATCACAAGGTCCTCACCACGGAGCTGTGCCAGGGC
Organism: Adiantum capillus-veneris; assembly: GCF_014529385.1. Taxonomy (NCBI): domain Eukaryota; kingdom Viridiplantae; phylum Streptophyta; class Polypodiopsida; order Polypodiales; family Pteridaceae; genus Adiantum; species Adiantum capillus-veneris. The sequence continues at coordinate 121,939,960 of NC_140943.1, forward strand.
AGAAGCCTCCCAAAAAGTAAAGATGTTGTCAAGGATAGTGTGTTCCTTGACAAAACCTGTCTGAGTCCCATGTATAAGGCTCTCTAAAAGTGGATGAATCATCAAACTCAGAGCCTTGGCAAGAATTTTGTAGGTTGAGTTGAGGATGGTGATGGGGCGCCACTGTCGAATCTCATCCAAGGAGCCACCCTCCTTGGGAATGAGGTAGATCAGGCCCTCACTCATGCTGTCAGGCATCACTCCTGTGTGCAAACTGTACTGAAAAGCACTACAAAGATCTGGGCCAAGCAGGTCCCAATACTCCAAGAAAAAGCTGGGAGTCAACCCATCCTCACTTGGACAGCTACCACGAGGGAGGGCCCTCAGAGCTGTGTGCAGCTCCTCAAGCTGAAGTGGCATCTCCAGCCTCTGGCGCATCTCCTCTGTCACAAGACATGGCATCTGTGCCCAAACTTGCTCCTTGCATGCATCCTGCCGCTCTGACTGAGGCTCAGCCGACAGTAACTCATGGTCAAAGTCAGTAGCGACTGCACGCATATCCTCGGGCTCACAAGCAACTGACCCATCGGGCCTCCTCAACGGACTGACCTTGGCATGCGAATACCGAGGCCCCACTATCTCAAAAAAAGCACTAGTCACTCTGTCACCCATTTGAGTCCACTGAGATGCCTGTCGGTGGAAGGCAAACTCATGACGCCTCTCCTCTGTGCTAGCAAGCTCCTGTCGAGCCTGCTGTAACTGCTCCTCCAACCATGGACTGTCTGGATGCTGCTCCTGCATCCTCTGCAGTGAAGCAATGCCCCGTCTGAGACGCTGCTCCGCATCTCTCGCTGCAACCCGGTGAGCCAGAGACTCCTGAAGAAAAAAGTGGCTAAGCTGAGCTAGGCCTGAGGCCACTCTGTCTACAGGTGAATCCTGTCTGTCCATACCCTTTGTCCAGAGAGCCTCTACCCTCTCTCTGAGTGCTGAGTCCAACAAGACCCTCTCTGGGATGCGAAGCATCGTGCTCCCACTCCTCTGCCTGTCTGCCACTGTGAGGATCACTGGTGTCTGGTCCGAGAAGGAAGTCCCTGCCAGGATGCCCACTGAACCCCCCAAGTCACTGAAGTGGTCACTAGTGTAGAAGCGATATATCCGCGATAGATTTACTCCTCCCACTCTGCGGTCCGATCTAGAGAAGGCAAGACTGTCTGGGGGCCTCACAAAACCTGAGTGTTGCCATGTATCCGAGACCCTCAAAGTCATACAAAACCTCTCCCAAGCTGCCAACTCGACTCCATGCACAGTAGCATGGTTGCCACCAATCCTGTCAGAAGGGTCCTCCAACATGTTAAAGTCCCCTCCTATACACCAATGATCGGCTTGCGGCACAGACTCAACAATCTGTGACCAAAACTCTGCATGAGCACTCGCCACATTGGGCACATAGATGTTCAGGAAGCCCACAAGGCCTCCCTGAACCTGCATAGTAATCCACTGAGCCCTGCGTGGCACAATAATCCCTCTGCCTACAATGGCCTGCTGCAATGAGTCCGCAATAGTCATACATACCCCTCCCTGGATGCCTCCAGGTCCAAAAGCAGCTGACCAAAAGGTATCATACCGTCCACGCAAAATCTGACCACAACGCCGAATGCGGCTCACACAGATGGTGCTCCTGAAGCATAAGGAGATCAATCTCTCCTCCCACAAGGCAACGCTGAAGCTCCTGACGATGCTGCCGCAGCAGCAAGACGGGCTATCTTCGAGGCAGGCTTGGATGGGGAGTAATCCGCATCCGAGCGTCCTCTAGATAGGCGTGACTGCAGTGAGTGACTAGTCCAAGCCCAAGCAGAGCGAGCCGTACGTAACGCAACCTCCTCTGTCCAGGAGTCCTCATGAATGTATACATAGCAAGGCAAACACTGCGTATCAGCAAAGAAGTACACCACAATGTGCCTACATCCTGCTGAGTCTGGGGTGTCACCGCAAACTTGGCCAATGGCCACTAAGTCTGCAGCATATCTGTAACTCTAAGTTCTCCCATGTGGTGAGAGAACTCTAAGACCTGTGTATGCAACCATCCCACCACTGAGTCAAGGGACCACTCTGTCTCGGTCCTACCACAGAGGGGGAAGGAGAAACCAACTGCTGAGTCCAGAGCCTCTGTCCCCCTAGCGGCGAGGAACAAAACATGGACCCTGAAACAGGCTGCCTCATGGTCTGCTGCGGAGTCGCTGAGAAAACGAGTGAACCCGTAGTTGAAGAAGTCCCAGCGGCGTCTGATGTCAATGCTTGTCAGCCCACGAGAGATGGCTGCAAGGGAGGATGTCTGAATCTGCAGAGGGGGCTGCAAGAAGGGCTGACCCTCTCGCGCTAGGCGACTCGTGGCAAAGGCGCTGCCAAGAGATCTCCTAGCCGCCGGAGAGGGACCAGTCGCCTGAGCCGACTGAGGAACTGGAGCAGGAGGAGGAGAGGGAGCTGGGGAGAGTGGAGGAGAAGACGGGCGGGATGGGGCGACAGAGGTAGAGGGGCGGGGTGGAGAGATGACGGGAGCAGAAGGCGGAGAGGATGAGGCAAAGGGAGGGAACTCGGGGGGGGGGGGGGGGGGGGGGGGGGGGAGCGGCTGTCGAGGGAGAAGCGGAGGTGGAGGCTGGCGTAGGGATCTCCTCCTGCTCAAGAGGACCAAAACGGTTCCCCGTGGGAACCCACTGCTGCTGAGTAGACACCTGAGGGCCACTCTGAGTGCCAGGCTGACGCTGTGGCCCCTGGCGTGGGGGGCCACGGGCTTGTTGCCACCCCTCCTCCGCTGAAGCCCCAGGCTCGGAGGGTGGCTCTGCATCTATACGCTGTGCCGCTGGCTGTGGCTACGGGCCAGCCTTGGCAGGCTGGGGCTGAGGCTGTGGTGCAGGTCACGACCTCCTCCGTGGATAGGCCTTCGCAAGATGGCCCATCTGGCGGCAAATGAAGCACTGGTTCGGGAGACCCGAGTACTCCACACTTTGTCGAAACCAACCCCCACTCACCCGAGGTAGAAGGATAACCTTCGGGAGCGTGTGGGTATCTCTGACCAAAACTCGAACTGAGGGAATGCCAGCCGCCTTGGCAGCTACTGATGCTGCTGTGCGAGGTGTCTCCAGGACAGTCCCAATGGCGGAACCGATCCTGGAAAGAAGTGGTAGGTACTCCCTCCGTAAACCCGGAAAGCAGACTGAGATGGGGATGTCTGCCTCCTCTACTAGAACATCCGAAGCTGGGTCAAAACCATGTCGCCACTGTCGAAAGTGGGCACGTGAGGCTCGGATGGCCAGTGGACTCATAGCTATGACCTTGGACGCCATCTCGGAGGACTCAAACTCGATCTGATAGTAACCCCGTCTGAGAATCTGGACATCCAAAATCTTTCCCACCTCTGCGAGAAGGCGGGCCTGGAGAAGGTCTCGTAGCTCTCCTCTGCGAGGTCGGGTGCCGAGAATCTTGCAGATGACCGAGGTCGCCTGCAATCGCTCTACCTCGGCGGCAAGGCTCGCTTGCTCTGTAGGCGAGAGAGCAAGTCGAATGGTGGGCTCAGCGGGGTCGGGCGAGGGGGCTTCTGGCGAGTCCCTTTGTGGCGAAGTTGGAGCCTCCATCTGTGTCTACTACTGTGGCGTAAGAAGAGGACGACGGGAGGGTGCTGCAAAAGGGCGCGCCAACACTGCTCCAAGGAGTTGGAACAGATGCCGAAAGTGCCGAATCTGCAGGGAGCAACCGAGGCGGAGGGTCCAAACTGATGGGTGAATGGGCCGAGTCGGGGGGGGGGGGGGGGGGGGGGGGGGGGGGGATAAAGCGGGTTGGGCTGAGGGCTGAGGGCGTGTGGCGGCAGCAGGGGCTGAGGCTGAGGGCGGACTGGCTGGAACAGGGCAGCGTGCAGCGGGGGGGCAGCGGGGGCAGAGGGCAGGCGGGAGGGGACAGGCGAGCGGGGGGGGGGGGGGGGGCGCGGGGGGGGGGGGGGAGGGGGGGGGGGGGGGGGGGGGGGGGGGGGGGGGATCGCGATGGCGCAGCGGGAGTGTACAGCAGCAGCGAGCAAATGCTCATACCAGAAGCTCAGGATGTTATTCATTGTATGAAAAACATTGGAAAAGACTCCGTTTTCCTACATGAGAAAATTTCTAAATCTTCTTGTGTATTGCTTACTTTGGTGAGAACCCTTCAAAGCAGGGTGTTGCTTTTCTACCAACTTTGGTGAAAACCATTTTCTTACCAATGTACATGAGACCTCATGCAAATAAGATATTATCTATTGGTTTATTATCCCTTGTCAATTTCTTTTTTTTTTGTTGGCTCTCCATTCCACTACTGCAAACTTTTCTTAGCCTTCTCTCTCTCTCTCTCTCTCTCTCTCTCGGGCTGGTTGTCTTAGTTCTGTCTTGAATAACACGCCTTGAGTTGAAGACTTATTGAGGTCCTAACCTTCTCTTCTCTTGTTCTCTTGTACGCGAGGCAGTAATGGGACAGGTCGACCCCAAAAGATAATATATAGACAAGCACCGTTTCATGAACAATCAAGCCGTGGGTTTCTTCACCGTTGGTTGAGAGGTGGAAGTTTTAGTTTTGGATGAGATATACGGTTATGAGGTCCTACTATAAAAGGAAGGAGAGAGAGAGAGAGAGAGAGAGAGAGAGAGAGAGAGAGAGAGAGAGAGAGAGAGAGAAAATAAGAAGAAGAAGAGAATTTTAACATTGTAGGAAGCTATCCCAAGAGACGTCAAAGATCTATCCAAGAGTTGAACCCAAGACTTGTTATTCAAGAGGGCAATGGCATAATCAATCGACCACACTAGGGTAGATTGGAGTCTATCTAAACTTTCCAATCTTAATTCTTATAAGGGAATAGAGCATATCTTTGTTTGTTACTCTTCGTGTCATGTTTTGTCTACTCCTATTTGACCTTATCAATGTGGTAAGGAAATGGCTATCGTACATGAAGCTTCCTCAATGTTGCATGCTTTTCTACCTTTGTTCCGCTTTGTGTCATGTTTTATCTACTTCTATTTGAGGTTATCAATTTGGTAATGAAATGTCTATTGTACATGAAGCTTCCTCAATTTTGCATGCTTCTCTATCTTCTCTCTTCAATGGCTCATAACTCACACTCGGATAACCAATGCGTGAGAGAGAGAGAGAGAGAGAGAGAGAGAGAGAGAGAGAGAGAGGCAAAACAAAACATCCTCTCAAGGGTCTCCTTGCTTGAGAGATCCTTCCAAGCAGAAAGAATCAACTATTCAAGGTGTTACAAGAGCTATAATAACCCAAAACATGCACCACATGTAGTTGTCCTTTTCTTCATGTGAATATCAAAAGGAACTTGTGCCCACAACCTTCTTCTGGCTAGTATGGTCTAGATGTGCACCGATCAATTGATAGCAGTACGCAATGCTCCTCCTCAAGTCGAAGAAACTACTAAGAGTTAAAGGACATGTGCAATGTGAACACACAATGTGGGCATATGTAGCCGTTGGTCCACGAGAGACTTGATAATTTTCTTGATCTTCAAGTCACATGATCACATAGCATTCTTTTTTGTATTATTAAATTCAATAATACATTTATTTTTTTCATTGTTCTTAATAACCATGTATGCAAATTTGGTTGTTTGATAGAATCTTCAAAAAGATAGGACATTGTTTTTTTTGAAAGGGGGCATATCTTAAATTTGTTAGGAAAACATGATCATGAAACTAATCAAGGTCACGAACTTCCAAAGGAACTTTTTAAAAAGTGTAATATATCTACAAAGTTTATTAATAGTTCTAGGCTTTGCACTTCAATGCATTTGATTGTCTTTGATCTAACCACTGAATAGACAATCCAATTTACAAACTTGAACAATTGTCATACATTATACAATCATTGCTTTGCAATAAGCCTGGCACTATTTTTTTTCTATGAGAGAAAAGATCTTGCAAGATGTTCTCATTGCTACATGACAAATTACAAAATTGCACTAGTCCTAACTTTCCTTTACTAAAACTAATTCAAGATATCCATTCCAATTCTCTACATCATCTGAAAGAAAAACAAAGTCTCAATTTGGACCAAAGTACTCACATTTTTTGTCTTTGAATAAAATCATGTTTCAATTGAAGAACTAGATCTTCACATAAACCAAGAGAAAAATGATTTATAAACCATTTGCACTTTGATACTAAAATATGATATAAGATGATTATAACTTAACTTTCTACTCTCATTTTGTAAATTTGCAGACAAAAACCTTATATATTTTTATAGCTTAATTTTATTCTCAAAAGAATATTAAACCTTAATGACAAGGTAGGGAATCTACATGCCTATGATATATGACGCCTATGATCCCAAGGCCATAAGTTGGCATATTTTCTTCCATTTTTCAATTATAAAATTTGGCCTAGAATCAACAAACTATGATCCTAAGATCTTTAGCAAGATATTTAGGCCAAACGACAAATTTTTTGAGACTCTTAAAGAATCTTTAGGTCCCCTAGGCTTTAAGAACATAGGGTATCATGTGATATTTTACAAGGTGTGTCCATAGAGAGCCAAGTGATTTGCACCCATTGGCAATAGCACCCTATGATAGTAGGGTCATAGAGTGCCAATTTCCTTTAATACATATACTATGGGCACTCTACAATCTATAGGATTCTAAGGTCATAAGGTTCCCTGAATAGACCCCTAAAATCTTCTCTTCTATCAGCTTCTATTGTAGAAACTTGACATCACTATCTTATAAACCTTTTAGGCATTTGAATGTTTTTACGCTTGGCTATCGTCCACAAGCAGCTGATGCCTGATGCTTCTCCAAGACAATTATCCATCCCACTGGTCATAAGTCTCATCCTTGTACATGACCATGTGTGCTTCTTTTATGGAAAATGATCTATGGTTGGATGTGATGTTTGTCACTTTTACAAAGGTCTTCACTTAAAAATAAAAATAAAATTTAACTTTACTTCAAAATGTATTTGTTAAGGAAATGAGAAGAGGTAAGTGGAACTTACATCCTATGACCGACAAGAACTCATGACTTGGGTTTTAATGGACAAGAGTAGGCAAGCCAATGACCATGGCCATGCTTTAAGACCTCCACATAAGGTTGGTGCTTCATTGTTGTAATTCCCTCTATGTTCTCCATTTTGGATATCCAAATGTCAATATCTTTGGGAGCTATCCTTGTGGTTCTAAACTTGTAGAACTCTTTCCTAGAAGCATACTTAGTTCTCTTGTTATGCAAAAAAGATCTAGTTGCTATGGTGGAATGTTGACCAGAGAGAATCCAATAGTGGTATGCTCCTAGCTTATCTCCATACGCTTCAACTATTTGTAGATACATTTTTATAATTAGATTATATGACATAAGGTTGACTGCATTGGAGACTGGCCTAGAGTGCCTTGCAAACTGCTTCAAAAGGTATCTCCACATACATATTTGACAATGGTCTAAATTTTTATAATTAGATTATATGACATAAGGTTGACTGCATTGGAGATTGGCCTAGAGTGCCTTGAAAACTGCTTCAAAAGGTATCTCCACATACATATTTGACAATGGTCTATATGTTTAGTTATCTAATGCACAATTGCATTGGTCAACTGGGATCAATTGGGTAAATTGTACCCCAAATTTAAACTAGTGTGCAATTCCAAGGTATCCATCTAACCCACTCTTATAAGTTTTGGGAACTTTTTTATCAAGACCTTTTACTTTGAGTTGTAGAATAGAGTCAAGCTTAGCTAATGAGGCTGATTCCATGACCACTACCATTGAGGGGGTTGCAATTGAGGGAGTTAAAATTAAAAAAGTATCTTTTGCTTCTTGATTTTGTAATGGTATAAGTGAAAGGTTTTCTTGGGCCACATTAATACTATTTTCTCCAAGTAAGGGAGTCTCCCTCTCCTGCAGAGTCTTACTTTGGCTTGGTTTACCTATGTCATCATTCTTTTGCTTTTTATTCTTCTTTGTGCTCCTCAATTTGCCTAAATATTGAGTGACGTTTTTGAAGCCCTCAATATCTATACGTATAAAGATCTCACTTGGAGTGTCCTCTTTAAGCTCTACCCACCTTGCTTTTGACATGAAAATCAAACTTCACGAAGTCGTGAGCAAAGGCCATGGGTTCCAACAAGTAGGAATCACCATTGAGTAGCTTTACTCTGAGACATAGAGACATGTAAAGATCTAAACAATATTTCTTTAGCTCCTGAACAATCTCACAGTCTTTGAAGGGCAATTGTTCTTTATCTTGAAAGAACAAGTGGAATCTCTCATCATTGGCACCATTTGGTAAGTAAAAATATAGATCCTAGGGGCTTGATGTTGAGCCTCTTACATCGACTGACTTTTGACATTCTCTCATGAGTCCTTTTCTATAAACATACCAATGTATATTTAGACAAGATGGATATTACTACATCCTATGGCCATTGGGTTGCCAAGGTTCTCTCTAAAAGAATTATGTAGTACTTTAACAAAGAACTTCTAATGGCTGTTAGGTGGCCTAGGTGCCCTTGTAGGTGGGAGTGTGCAAATGCAGCATGTGCACACACACACACACACACAGAGAGAGAGAGAGAGAGAGAGAGAGAGAGAGAGAGAGAGAGAGAGAGAGAGAGAGAACACAAGATGTGGATGGAGCAGCTCAACACACTATGTGTGAGAGAGCCCCTTATTCTTCTATCTAGTAAAGAATGAGGTGTGTGCGAATGATGGATGACCAAACATCTCTGACATGTTTGATTGAGGTAAGAGGCACAACACATTTACCCCAAAAATCTCCCACTTAGACAAATGTGTCATTAAGTAGTACTACTATAGGACCTAGTAGTATGTAGAAGATATATAGGGACGAATCTCATCTCAACTTATGCCCATTGTCTCTCTCAAAGACAATGCATATGGTTGTGTAAGCTCTAGCGATGTGCAAAAGCATATATCCTTGCTAGAATCAACATGCATACCCTGAAGGTATCCTGTAATGGCCTGCACTTCTCTATGATGCATCATGCTAGTGTCAGTCATCGCACAACTAACAATCCCAAATGCAAACGCTCCCATGCAGTTGCTATGTGGGGTCTCAACACTAAGAGGTTGTACAGGAGAGTCCCAAGGTTGACGACAAATACGTAATCTTTGCTAGTATATCCATGCCAATCGCATCAAAGCCATGTGTAGAGACCTTTGCCAATATATCCGTAGTAGGTATCTCAATGCTCACTACATCACCACCAAAACTAGTCACATATGGACACATCAATCCTGACTCCTGGGTAGTCGTCACTACCTCATCGTCCATAGGGACTATATCCACATGTCCTGGCATCACCATATCAGCCTCTAGCATGAGCATGTCAAAGAACTCCATATCGCTCATCTCCATGATAGGAGGCATCTCTGGAGTCTAAGAGGATCAATCCGCTACGCTAGAGCGTGCCCCCTCTTAACTCTACATCTACAATCATGTCTTGCACAACATTCTAGAGCTCATGCATGGAAGGTATGTGTCTAGTCTCTCACTGAGTACATGTATGCAAAGTCATTGAGACTGCACCATCTCGCACATGTGACTCATTGCACAAGAGCATAACCGCTCAACATAATGCAAAAGAAAACCAACTGATCAAACACCTGCCACCAAAATCATGGCAAAGCGCACAACCCTCTTCCAAAAATAAGAACCAATCATGCATAAATCATAACTATATGCAATGAGAGCACAAGAAAAATGACCATCCGTATTAGGCACAAGCCAAAACTTGGCTAAAATAGCTCTCCAGCACCTATCACAAAATGCATAAAACTTGGCAAAAAAAAAACTGATAGAGTCTCCTCTTTAACTGGAGCAAAATGTCACTAGTAAACAAGAAATACACAATGCCAAAATACTATGGCACCATGCCAAACACAATGGCAAACAATTCGAGAATCCCCGGACTTGAATCAATGAGTGTAAAGCTCTCACAATGTCAATACATGAGTTGCACCTGCTGCAAAAAATGCAAACCTGTGAGCTAATTACCAAGCTCACCTAGTGCAGTATCGAGGCATACATGCACTGGTATCCCACTTGCAGAGAATACAACACAAAATCCATGAGTGCAACCTGTAATCACAACTCGATGAGGCGGTCAGGGATGGGAAACAAGAGAAGTGACCTCTAAATGCTCCTCAAGACTTCTGTGCTGCTCAATTGGGACTGGGGAAACCACAAGCACAAAACACAAAAACAAATCCACAGCCAAACCCAAACAATAAAAGGGACATTATCTAGTTATGGGATGCAAACTAGGATACAAGAGAGTCACTGTGTCACGACCAAAAGAGGCCCAACAAAACACACACAATCAATCTTATGCAAGTAGCATCAAGCTCCTGTTTCCCTTAGTCAAATGAGGAAGAAAAGTAGCACTTTAAGTTCATCTCCTTGCTCTTGTGATCAAGTGACAGGAGACGAAACTTGTTGTTTGATGTCCCCCAAAGCACAAGTATGCAGCTTGTGAGCAACTTATTTATCTCATTGTAGGCATGCTCTCTTGTCTCTAACTACACTTGCTCGTCTAATTTGTGATGGTTGAAAGCTAATTTTCTGGCCCGAGCTGGTCATGTTGATATGACAAGTACTTGGCTTGATTAATGTTTACCGTATTGATAGTTTTAGTAACTTGGATTGTGCATGTATATTCCATGTAGTGGATTATTTGAGATTTTCTATAGCTCTTTTATGTCCAGTCAGAACACATGCTCGAAGTAAGTTGGCTTGCTCTCAGTTGAACATGTGTGCATGTTTTGTGACAGCCATCTTAAAGCAGACTGAGGTAGTCATAGAGCGGTTCCTACCAATGATCAAGTGAGTTGAAGTTATCTGCAAAGTATTGCATCATTTAGCGTCTTTTTCAAAGGCTATGCCATTTTGATTTCTGAGAATTAGCTTCGTTTTCAAAGGTCATGCTTTCAATTGCTAAGAAGAGCTATCATTTCACCTTTGGGGCCAACGAGATAGATAGTAGTGCTCTGGCGCTAAAGACTAGATAAACCAAAAGGAGGACCTAGCTATGAATTGTAGAGCAGCATTCTTGGAGCAGACCAACGAAAGACTTCAGCAGGCTACAAGCAATGTTTTGGAGATGCTTGGCCTCACAGCTTCCATGCTTGTGGTGAGAGTTAAAATTATGTTAAAGTACAATGGGACCATATTCTTGTTAAAAATTCCAATGCCCATGCAATTCTTCAGTTGTTGATACAACATGCAATGGCTGGTTGTAGCAAAGTTGATTTCTCTTAAGTCAACAACATTCTTACTCTGTATATTTATGAAAGATGCCAAATGAGACAATTTTGCATATATTTGATAGTATCTGAGCGTTTATATCACCCTTTTTGGTTGATTTTGCATTTTTCAGGAGTCTGGTGAAAATGGCACACAAGCCATTCCTTGAAATTTTTTCACATGTGTACAAAATCTTCTATGGGCAAAAATAGCTACTGATTGGTAAGAAATGGTTTATCTACCAAAGGGCATGAGTCACATGCTCTTCTATGGGAAAAAATAGCTAATGATTGGTAAGAAACAGTTTAGCTACATCGTGATGGCCTAAGGAAAGGGCAAGAATTACATGCTCATGAAAATTCTATGACCATGTAAGACTGTTGGTGTATTCCATTGTCCACAAAGGACTCATATGTTTGTAGACTCTCTCGTTAAAATTGTTTCTCTTAACAACCATCTAGAAGGTGTTGTAAGAATTTCAATACATAGCCAAAGGCCTGTTTTAAAGGTGGTGGTAAAAAAAGACAAGAAAGACTTAAGGGTATCTCAAAATGTGACCCTTCATTTCGAAGGTAGTTTTATTGCGTACAAAAGCTTTAAAAGTAGCTAGCTATCTATAGTCCATGTCATCAAAGGTTTTATGGATAAAGTTTGGAAAGCCGCCATATAAGTTCGGGGTTCATGTGAATAGATTTATTAGACAATTTTGTAAAAATAATTGAGGTGAAGCATATGTATTTGGAACTGGTAGGTCACAACATGCTAGGTTGGTCATGCTAAATCTCACAAGTACTTAGTTTTGATTAATGCTTACATTGACAATTTCAGTAACTTAGATTATACGTGTGTAGTCCATGTAGTGGATTATTGAGATTATTTATAGCTCTTTCATGCCCAGTCAGAAACACATGCTCAAAGCAAGTAGGCGATTTCTCTCCATTGAACACATGTGGTGTTTTGTGAGAGGCATCTTAAAGTAGGATGAGGTAGTCATGGAGGAGTTGCTACCAATGATCAAGTAAGTTGGAGTTATCTACAAAGTCATGCCTCATTTAGCTTCTTTTGTGAAGGTCATGCTTTCAATTGCTGAGAAGATCTCTCATTTCACGTTGGGGCCCCAGTGAGATAGATAGCAATGGTGTGGACATTTAAGACTAGATAACCAAATGCTTCATTGTCTATGGATCATAGAGCAGGCTTGGAGCAGACCAGAGAAAGATTTCAATCAGCAACAAGCAGTGTGTTGGAGATGCTTGGCCTCACAACTCCCATGCTTGTGGTGAGAGTTTCAAATTATGATAAGTACACTGGGGTCATAGTTCCATTAAGGAGTCCAATGCCCATTAAATTCTTTAGTTGTTGATACAACATGCATTGGCACCCTGAGAAATATTTTCCGAGTGAACCCTAAACCCGAGCTTCCTTTGTAAACATCACATGGCCCATTGGACACATCACATCAAGATTTCAAAATATTGACTTCTAAAATCGAGAAAGGAATTATAATATATCTAAATATCTAATACATCGAAACACTCGCTAGAAACTCTCTAGAATTTATGAAAGGCTGCATTTGTCGTCAAAGACAACATTGCATGTACGATGCCTCTTGTAGATCTAAGATTTATGAGGGTACATATTGGCTTGCCCTCAGTTTTATTCATTCGTTCCAAGATTCCTCCGAATCCAACCCTTGGAACTTATACCCCTTGACAGAGGGTCACCATCTAAAATGGAATGGAGATTCGAATGCACGTGCGTGCTATAGATCGATGCTATTGTAGACGACAAGCACAACATCGTTCATGTGCCAAGAAACTTGCATATTACTTATAAAAAGGAACATTTTTTTCCGCCCTGCCCACCTAACACCTCCATCACGCCCCCACCCCTCCGCCCCACTTGTTTTGCATTGCACCGCCCCCCCTTCCCTTACGCGATCTTCCCCCATGGCTTCTCTCCATCCGCTAATGAATGGTTTTTGGAATTTCCCCTAGTTGGTACCCCCTTATACTACAAGTCCATTGCCATCCTCTGTGCAGAGATCGATAAGACACTTCCACAAACAAGCAAATGTGTACATAATAAATACATATAAATTCCAAAATTCTGTTTCTAGTTTCAGTCCTCAATGAGATGCAAGAATCACTCCCCAAAGCACACCCTCTTTGAAACACATTGTGTATGAGTAATCCTCATTTATTTCCTGAATAATTGTGAATGACGGACCGTCCCACAGAGAGCCTCATTGAACGGGCATTGAACATCATCCTTTGTAGCACCATAGAAGAACTTCTAGTACTCATTGTTTTCAAATTGGTTTGTCTGTCTGTGTCTCTCTCTCTCTCTCTCTCTCTCTCTCTCTCTCTCTCTCTCTCTCTCTCTCTCTCTCTAAAAAAGCAAAAAGAGCAACCTCGATCCAAACAATACGACTCTAGATCTTTCATCTAACAAGATTTCTAGGTAGGTTGATTGTCAGTGTTAGAAAAAAAAACTAGGGTCCAATGTATTTTAACCGCCTGAAATTGTAAAATACAAAAAAATTACATAGGTATTAGTGTAATTATCGGCAAAAGCTTCAAATTTTGACGTAAAACCGGGAGACTTTAAATTTGCCCTTATTTTCACCAGTTAGGTAAAATTGTATTTTTTTAACTCGGTGGGAATTGGGTAGCCCCTACTGGCTCGTTCATTGATTTATTCATTTCTTTGCAAGATTCCTCCCACATGAGGCATACATCCAGGCTCGGTATTCCTACCCTTCAAAATTCAGAAGCAGGTATCTGAGAGTGGGAAACTTTGCCTAAGAATGTGAGAATGCGCCAACGTCCAATTGCCATCTCAACTTCCCTCTGATTTGGGCTGGTATCCTTTCAGATTCGGTGTTTTTTGCCCTTTTTTAACAGCTGGGTACCCGCTATTCACCGGCGGTGCTGGTGGGAATATCTGCAGATGCTATTTAAAACAAAATGCGGTCCGTGCTGTCGGTGCCCTCGCAAACCTCTGGAGCCTGCAACTGTGGTCTACCCCTCTTGATGCCCTGATATGCTCGTTCCACTCCATGTGCCAAGCCATGCATTTGACGCCTTTGGACAGCCTCGAGCTACAAAACAGTGCCGCCAGCAAAGCACAAGTGCACACAAAGGGTGGAGCAGGACCGGTAGATCAGCTTAAGCCTTATGGAAGAGAGAGGTAGGGAGGTGAGAGAGCGAGAGAAAGATCGCAACAAAGCAGCCCAGGCCCCAGGGACTTCACCTGCATCACCTGATAAGGGGCGCACGGCGCCGTGTAATCTCATGGGGCAGGTGGCCATCTGCTGTATTATTTTATGGAAAATTATTGAGATATGTGGAAATCCCCGCTCCATGTGCCAATCCATGCATTCAATGCCTTCGGACAGCCTCCAGCTGCCAAACAACGCCGCCAGCAAAGCAAAACGGCACAGAAGAGGAGCAGCAGGGCGCTGGTAGATCAGCTCATGGAAGAGAGAGAGGTGGGGAGGTGAGAGAGAGAGAGAAACAGCGCAAAAAGGCAAGCCCATGCCCTGCACCTGCATCACCTGTAAGAGCTCGCCATCTGTAGGAGGGCACCAGCGTTCACCAAAAACTTTTTTAGGAACCAATGGAAAAAAGGAAAGCTTTGAAAATCTATCAGTTTTTAAAGAAATTTAACCGCTTTTTATTGTTTTTTACACTGAAATCCTCAAAATTTAGCCAGTTTCCTTCAAGGCAACCCTCAAAAGTAATAGGTATTTTCAATTTTTGTCCTTTTAAAATACACTAAACGTCGGTTTTCTGTTTAACATGGAGCGCACGCTGTCGTGTGGGTGTTGGCTACAGTATTTTATGGAAATTTAGCAAATTATGTGGAACTCCCCAAAATACTCCCAATCATCAATGTACTCCTCATATTCGGCCAAAAATTTCCAAAATGCCCTTCAATTTTACTAAAATTCCCCTCGCAAAGACCTTTACAAAAATTTTTGGCCTGCTAAAAGCCTTCGTATCCATATGGGTGAAGGTAGTTCAAATTTGTTTGCTTGACATGTGTCCCTTTAAAAATTGAAGAGAAAGAAGGTATTTACTTTCAAATGCTATTTCCCAAAGCTGCTTTCATTTCTTTTGGTATGCTGAAAACGATTAAAAAGCAAAGGATTAAAGAGTCTTCATGGAAGTTTGATCCATATATGATGTGAAGTATTGATTCAAAATTTTTAAATACTCTCCTTGTGAAGAGTCCTTTTATTTAAAGACTTCACCAAGATTCATTTTTATTCTTTTGTTTCAGTTTTCAATGTGTTTTTTAATTTTATTGCTTATATATTTTTTCAAATAATAATGTGTAATGTGCATCTTTCACCTTATTAATTAAGTGGAGTTTTTTAATATATAGAAACTATTCGAGGTTATGGTTGGGTTCATGAGAGCCGATGAAAGACATTAAAAAAGGAATGTGCCTTCATCACAGAGGCTGTCCATTGGCACAAAAGGAGATTATACTTCTTTGGACCCACAAAAAAATTAGCAAGCGTTCTCCCCGTCGAAATTCTACCGTCTACTTTGTAGCATGAAATGTGGACTGTGTGATTGAATTGAATCCAACAGCTACATACTCAACAACACTACCACTACACTATAGCTCATTGGACGTCAAAATCATACAGAATAAATTTTATAGAGCTACCTTACGTCCCTTGTGAATGAAGAGAGAGGTTGAAGAAAGAGTACAAGATTTTTGTCGCTAACTCTTGTGAATTTACCTCGTGTATGTTTAATGAATAATATAATGTATATTTTTATTTCATTTTATTTTGTTTTCAAATGATAATGTGTAATGTACATCGTTCACCTCATTATTTAAGAGGGTCCTTTTTTAATATATAAACCCTTTGTGACTATATATGTATAATGGATAATATAATTTTATATTAAAATAAAAATTTCACTTGATTGTAAACACTCATTTATACTTACTTTTCATAAATCTCATTCCTCCCTTAACTTAGCATGCCTTCGTGCCTCTTCACCTTGTTTTTACAACTCTTCAGAAGAATCTTCATAAGAGGATTGGTTCTCCTCAGAGATGACAGAACTAGGATTTTAGAGGTTATTGAGAGCTTTTCACATGAAATTGTTCATCATTTCTTAAACAAATATGCCTCTAATATTGGTGAGCTCATTGGTGAATAATTTGGTTTAAGATTGCAAAAGATAGATCTCCATTGTCGTAAATATTAGACTATGCAAGGGTATACTATGAATTTTTGAAATTTGAGGGATATTTTGAGAATTTCCACAAATTACACAGTTATTTTGGTAATTTTCCCACTATTTGATTATAAGTTAGGAATTACTATTCAAAAATATCCTCAATTCGAGTATTGAATAACAAAATTTTCCAAAATAAACAGCATTTTAAGGTTTTACCGAGCCTATTCTTTTAACTGATCATCCAACATAGCTTGTAAGACATCCCTCTAAATTTGATTGTCTTTTGAGGTGTCATCTATATTGAAACTTCATTGGGTCGCTACATCACTGTCCATAGTCTAATCCATGGTCAGGAGCTTTTGTTGCTCTTTGATAGTAGATTCTACGTGTTGCCCTTGAGGTTAGTGAGATAGAATTTTTGCTTGGAGGATTAGAGGCTATCCACGATCTCGAGAGCATGTGTAGGTATCCATTCATTCAAAGAGTTATTTTCCTAGACAACTAGGAGGCTCAGAACAGCTGGCGCCATATGATGTGTTCAAAAATGTTAGTCAAGGTTCAAGTAGTGGAGTTGACTTGGAGAGTAGGATACATCCAAGATGAAACTTACAACACATGTGGGCCCACTTCAATCATGCGCACCATGTGCAAGGGTGGCCTACTATGTCGACTCATCTATATGATCCATTTGTGCATGAATTAGTGACACTTGCCACTTATGAGTTGAAAATAATCATGCTCATATAGAATATTGGAAAATGTTGAATAAGGTAATAGCTCTTATTGACTTTCCTTGAAAGTGACTTGTCAAGCTTAGTGTGAGACGGACCAGGGCCAAGGGCCAAAGCACACATGCGGTATAGGGGTGCCTATATTTAGTAGGCTAAGCTTCTATATTAAGCATGGTTGGGTGGAGAGTTGCATGTGCTAGTCCCCAGTCTCTTATATTGATCTAAGATCTAAGGGGAGCACTGTAACCATTGAGGAGGGGGAGAAGTGGTGTGGATTCTCTGTCTCCCCCCCCCCCCCCCCCCCCCTCTCTCTCTCTCAAGGCTATGGTGAAATTCATCAAGCGAATCATGGGCAATAGGGTGGTGGAGCTCAATCTGTGATAGGTGCATGGGCATGCAAGAAGACAAGGTGGAGATGCATGGCCATGGGAAGCGACCCCTGCAGGTCTAAACGAGGAGATTTCTTTTCTTAGGGCATAAATGATCGCTACTCATATGGAGGTAAGAAAGAGATGGCACAAATGGGTGCATGCTGTTGGAATTAGGGTTGCAGAGAAACACACACTGCTTGGAGAAGACGAAGGAAGCTCAAGGCACACAATAGATAGTGTATTACTTAGTGTGCAATGGAAAGATAGATAGCCCTAGAGTGATGGGTGTATATACAATGCTTGGGGGAAAAAACCTCCTAAAGAGGGAAAAAATGCCCCGGCGGTCCTAGTGTGTTCACACACATCACTACCACATGTATATGGTAACAAATCCCCCCTAGAATGATGCGGTGAACGAGAGCTGGCACATGAGTAAAGGGAAGTGCCATGCCCTGAGGACATGATCAATCCACAAAGGGGAGTAAGCCCAAATATTTGCGGAAAGCTTCAAGCTTCAAGCTTCTCATGAGACAATGCCTTTGTGAAAAGATCTGCAAGGTTGTCCTGTGTTGGCACATAAGCCAAGTTGATCTCTCCTGCTGAGAGCCTCTCCCTGACATAGTGGTAATGCACCTCAATGTGCTTTGTGCGAGCATGAAAAACTAGGTTCCTTGCAACTGCCAATGTGCTCTGACTGTCAGTGTAGATAGTGTTGGCAGTGTCCTGTCCAACACCCAAATCAGCCATAAGGTGCCTGAGCCATACACACTCAACCGTAGCTGTGAAGACTGCCCTGTACTCAGCCTCACAACTCGAGTGGCCACAGTAGGTTGCTTCTTGCGCAACTATGATATACATGAACTGCCAAGCATGAAACAAAAACCACTTGTGGACACTCGCATGTCAAAACAACCAGCTCAATTTGAGTCCGAAAAAGCATGTAAGTCTGGCGGCAATGATCCCCCCTTGGGATAAAATAAGCCAAGATGTAAAGTGCCACTAAGGTAGCGGAAAATCCTCTTGACAGCCTGCCAATGCTTAGACCCTGGGCTATGCATAAATTTGCTGACCTGTGAGACTGCAAACTGAATATCCGGCCTCGTGTTGCATACATAAATGAGGCAGCCAACAACAGTTTGATAAAGAGTGACATCAGCAGGATTGCCAGCATCATGTAGACTCAACTTCAAACCTGTTTCCATGGGAGTGGCAATAGGTTTGCAATCCTCAAGTCCAAACTTACATAGCAATGTCTCTATGTAACTTTTCTGACACAAGGCAATACCACCATCACACTGCTTAAACTGTATACCCAAGTAATGATGCAACAGCCCCAAATCTTTCATCTTGAAAGTAGCATTCAAATCAGCCTTAAATTCAACAATATGTCTCTCATTTGGTCCAGTGATCAGCAAATCATCAACATAAAGAACCACAACGAGAAGTACATCATCCTCACGCTTTACATACAATGTGCTTTCTGTTGGACTGTTACGAAAGCCTCGTTTCCCCAAATGAGTGTCAGATTTCTCATACCAAGCACGAGGAGATTGCTTCAACCCATACAAAGCCTTCTTACATCTGCACACTTTGTCCTTTTATGACAAAACCGCGAGGTTGTGTTACATAAACTTCCTCAAATATGTCACCATTCAAGAAAGCAGTAACAATGTCTGATTGATGTACATCCCAACCAAAATGAGCTACCAATGCACATAGAAAACACACAGTAGTCATACGACAAGTGGGAGCAAAAGTCTCTTCATAATCTATGCCTTTTTGCTGTGCATAACCCTTTGCAACAAGTCGAGCCTTATGGAGATCGATTTCACCATCCGGCTTGCGTTTCAACTTGTAAACGCACTTCGTACCAATGGCCTTTTTGCCAGGAGGCAAATCACATAAAGTCCATGTGTCATTTTCTATAAGTGCATCATATTCTGATTGCATGGCAGCCATTCAATTTTCTGAATTTTGTGCTTCATTAAAGGACAGAGGCTCCTCAACATCATGTAAACTAGACACAGCCAAAGCATAACAATCTGATGCATAAGATGCATGGAGAGAGCCTGAACGAGTACGACTAGACAAAGGTGCATCCAATTTACTGTCACGCAAAGTGTGCACCAGCCGTTTTTGCATACCTCTAGCCTGTTCATTTTCAGCCCTTTCCTCATCAAGTACATTATGTACATCTGCATCAGTGATAGGCTGATCTAAAACATTTTCAGAAACCCCCATAGGCTGTACATTTTCCTCATTGGAACTTACATTCGTATTTCCACCACTGAAAAGAGGCAACAAAGTGTCATAAGTCTCCTGTGAGCTTACATTACTGTCTCTACTACATGACATCAAGGGCTGAACAGAATCTTCCACAAACACTACATCCCGAGAAACTAGAATATGTTTTGTTTGCGGATGATACAACCTGTAACCTTTGCTTTCAACACTATAACCAACAAAAATACATTTGATAGCCTTATCATCCAATTTTCTGTGCTACACTTGTGGCACCAAAGCATATGCCAAACAGCCAAAAACACGCATGTGCTCAATAGAAGGCTTTCTATCATGCCATGCTTCATATGGAGTAATAGACTGCAAAGATTTCGTAGGACACCTGTTAAGTACATAAGTGGCGCACATGATGGCCTCAAGCCAAAAAGAATGCGGAAAAGCTTGACTTTTGACCGTACATCGTGACATTTCCGTCAGTGACCTGTTTTTTCTCTCAACAACACCATTTTGCTGAGGTGTATAAGGCACTGTACATTGGTGTTTTATCCCGCGACTAGCCAGAAATGCATTAAATTCATGAGACATATACTCCCCCCCTCGATCGGTACGGAGGGTGCCCATAGTACATTTCGAGACATTTTCAGCCATAGCCAGAAATTGTTTGAAGCACATAAAAACTTCAAACTTCGCTTTAAGCGGAAATACCCATGCATGCATGGAGTAATCATCAATGAAAGTCACGAAGTACAGGTAATTGCCCAAGGACGGAGTTTGCATGGGCCCACAAACATCACTATGCACAAGCTGCAACCTGCATGTGGCCCGAACTGAACCATCCTTTGGAAACTTAGAACGCTGCATCTTACCCAAAATACAGCCTTCACAAACATGTTTGACAGGTGCCTCAAGAGGCGGCAAAGAAGCAACCATGTCAGATTTTTGCAAACGCAGCAAATTGGCAAAATTCAGATGACGAAAACAAGCATGCCAAAGTTTTGCATCTGAAATAGCCCTTGAATCTGCAACAGCATTTGCAAATTTTTTTCCACACTTGTCATACAAAGTGAGCTTATACAGCCCACGGCACAAAAGGCCAGATGCAATAATTTCATCACCAAAACCGAGATCATGAACTGTACATCTGTCATCCACAAATTTGACTACAAGTCCAAGTCTAGCAAGTGCGGATACAGACAAGAGATTCTTCCTTATCCCAGGTACATAAAGTGCATCAACAAGTGTGAAAGAAATGCCATTAGCGGCAGTAAGCACAATCTTTCCAACTCCCTGAACCAGATAAGAGGCATTGTTGGCACAAGTGACTGAATTCCCACGAGGGACACACTCGAGAGAGGTAAACAATTCACGATGTGAGGTAATGTGCTTTGTAGCACCACTGTCGAAATACCACACATGTGAATCTGCAGCAACTGACAAGCATGCATCATGGACATCAGGATTGTAAGTGCACTCTATGCTAAAAGCCCATTCTGCATCAACATCAGCATTACAATCTCCTTTCACAGAAGACTCAACAATGGCCACGTTTGTAGTGGAACCACCCTCTTTCTTCTTAGCCTCTTTGGCCTTCCGCTTAGGACACGACTTGATCAAGTGATCATTAGCTTTACAATAATGGCAACGCATCTTCTTTTTGCCCTTATCACCAGAATTGCCAGACGAAGTGCTGCCAACAGAAGCATTAGGAACAGAATTTTTGCACTCGCAGCAGAACCATAAGAAGTGGCTACATTACTGTTACAGCCCTTTCTTTGAGAAGCAATAAAAGCCTGTTCAACTGCACGCTGCCTAGTCCTGTTTTTTCTGGAAAGTGACTCTTGCAACAGCAATGTGCATAATGCATCAAACTTGACAACTTTTGGATTTCCTTGGGTCATCAGTCTCCAAGTACTAGCAAAAGTCTGGTAGAAATTTGGTAAAGCATCAAGAACAGTCTGCACAAGGGAACTGTCTGAAATGACTTCTCCTGCAGAAATAAGTTGCTCATTGATATCCTTGACACTATCAAGGAAAGTGTCCATATCATCTTTCTCATGCATAATCTTCGACTCCAGCTCTTTACACAGCAAAGCAATTTTAGCCTCATTGCGACTTGCATAAAGACCAGCCAAAATATCCCATGCCTGTTTTGCAGATTTTGCAGAACGGATGTGAGGAACAATGGTGCGCTTCATAGACAATGCAATCAATGCATGAGCCTGCGCATCCTTAACATCCCAACGAGCTTGTTCTGCCGTAGGCAAAACAACTCTAACAGCAACAATCCTTGCAGCAAGACCTGCAACATCCTCAACATCGCTTACATCCTCAAAACCAGGGCGTACATCAATGCCCTGCACAATGTTCCAGACGCCCGTTGACACAAGAACATGTTGCATCATATAAGCCCACATAGGGTAGTTGTCCCCATCCAACCTGTCCTCAGCAACAAACATCTTGAACACATCTGTGTTGTTGTTGTCAGCCATGGTAAATGCTGCACCTGATGTGAAAACTGCCCGAAAATAGGAGAAACGGAGCGGGAACAACACGTACTATATAGCACAAACCGTAGAAGACGATAAGGCACCTATTATGAAGAAAACGGCACTAACAGAAATTTTGCACAAAATGACAAAATAGCTTGTGCAGTACTGCCTGTAGTGGAAATGGAGGCCGAAATGAGCCCAAATAAAAAATTTGAGTAGATCGAGCTCTACGAGTTCACCCAAAGTATTTGTCGACCTGCGAACACTCGCCAAAGCTCACTGAAATCGGAGAAAGTGAGCAGGCGTGTACTGGAGCAGCTGACGACTAAGCCCGGGAGGACGCAACCTGCTCTGATACCAATTGTTGGAATTAGGGTTGCAGAGAAACAGACACAGCTTGGAGAAGAAGAAGGAAGCTCAAGGAACACAATGAGAGTATTACTTAGTGTGCAATGGAAAGATAGATAGCCCTAGAGTGATGGGCGTATATACAATGCTCGGGGGAAAAAAACTCCTAAAGAGGGAAAAAATGCCCCGGCGGTCCTAGTGTGTTCACACACATCACTACCACATGTATATGGTAACACATGCACGACATTGAACTGGTGCACCAAGTCTTGCTGAGAATTTTCATCTTCATGGTCATAGGTAATAACGACCTCTTTCTCTTTGCACGGGCTCTATTTTCCCAACCCTTGCTATCTGCAATTTTTTTTGTTTGCCCCTCCATGGCCTTAGCCATTCACATTGCGAGGGTGCCCGTTTTGGGTTATTGAGTGTCCAACGTGGCCACTCCCTTTACACAAGCCCTCTTCCCACAGGCTCAAACATCCCAAGTGCTCTAATATTTGGAAAAGAGTGTTGAGAAGTCAGCACATGCGTTAGCAAACAAGGATTTTGATCAGCTATGTGGTGGAGCAAAAAGGTAATCCATGCGAAGGATTCTCCGTAGCCATGGAGATCAAAGAAGAAGGGATGGAAAGTTTGTGGCTTGGGTTGACAAGAAAGGCTTGTGTGCATGGAAATACCTGCAAATACAAATCAGGTATACCTGTCAAGATATATCCTAAGACATGGCGGCTCCTAAAAAGAAATTTTGGCAAGCATGGCTAAGCACAAAAACTGTGCAGACTCGATAGGCACAACCCTTGTCGTAGAAATTTTCAAAGTCATAATGCATGGTGTTTAAATACGAGCCTGGGGAGTTCACTATGTAAAAATAACATGCGAACAACAGGTATTTAAATAATCCCTTACCTGTATATTTTTAAGTATCAACATTTTTCTAAAAAAAGTAGCCCTTATATTTTAAAATTTTCACTTTCTTAATTAAAAACCCTATATGTAAGTACGTGCTATCTTACATATTTCTTAGTGGATGCCCCAGGAATATGAGCAAGCAATTGTTTTCAAATGATGCAATCACAATAGTCAGGGAAAAATATTGGTGCACTCGACAAGATTCTATGGACCCCTTTTGAAGTTTCAATTTCAATTTTGAATTGATTATGCAATCATCTGCATCTCATCAATATGAATCCAAACTTGTGCAATGATTACCACCCAAGGGGTATGTATGAGCTTATCAAGCATGTCTTGATCGTTTGTTATAGTAAGAACGTTATCAGACTTTGCATAGATGCATTTGATAGTATGCATCTATAGTATGCTTGAAATTTGCAAAGCATTTAAGACAAGCATCGCTTGCATTCAATCATTGTATGTTTGCATAAGGTGATATGTAAGATAGGGGTGACTAGAGCCTGAGAGTCCACCACCCAACCACCCTTTATATAGGCAAGCCCCTGGCCCTTTGCCCTAGTTGGACTCACGTTCCACACCACCTAGCCCGGCCCTGCCTTATCTAGTCCGGCCTTGCTAGTGTCCTGACATTACTCCCCCCTTAAGAAGAGTTTTCATCCTCGAAAACAAACACGGGAAACTTCTTCTTAAGAACACTAATGTTTTCCCAAGTGGCACCTTCTTCAGCTCGGTCTTTCCACTTGATTAAGGCTCGTTGACGTACGTGATGACGTGTACACAACTCATGTTAATCAAGAACACGTTCAGGTTCATGCGGTAAGGTAGGAGGTTCAATGTAATCAACCAAAACCTGTTGGTCAATGATATTGTCGTGCCCATGTAACCGCTTACGTAGACGTCTTACATGAAACACTGGATGAATGCGAGAATGTGAAGGTAGTAATAGTTTGTAGGCATGATCACCTACTCGCTTGAGTATTTTGAAAGGCCCACAATATCGGGGAGATAATTTAGGCGTCGGTCCAGTTTTCAGACTTTCTGAATGTTCTGGCACACGTAAAAATACTTCCTCCCCTTCTTCGAAGGTAACTTGCCGACATTTCTCATCATCATATTTTTTATACCGATCCTGTGCTTGCCGGACATTCTGACAAGAAAGTTTCAGCATATCCATGTGGTCTTGGAGAAAATCCTTAACCTATTGGAGTTTTTTGGTTGCCAACCCCACCGTAACTGGTGACCTAGGTTGAAACCCGTACATGAGCATGAAAGGACTAAAACCTGTTGTGACACGCTTAGCACTATTGTAGGCAAACTCGAGAATAGGTAAGTATTCTTCCCAGTCTGACTATTTTTTGCTGATGTATGCTCTTAGCATATCCTCTAGCACCTGGTTAACCAGTTCCGTTTGACCATCCGTTTCTGGATGATCAGCTGTATTAAGGTTTAGTTGTGTACCCAATCGTTTAAATACAGCTCTCCAAAAGTGGTTGTTAAACTTGGGATCACGGTCACTAACAATGTTACTTGGCAACCCATACAATTTGTATAGATTGTCCACAAATAACTTGGCTAGTTCTGGTGTCTTAACCGCCGTTGATTTGGTCGGAATAAACTTATATAGTTTAGTCAACCTATCTACGACCACCTATACTGAGTCATGACCTCGTATAGTGGTTGGTAAACCTACAATAAAATCCATAGAGATACTTTCCCTTTCCATTGGGAATATCCAAAGGATGTAAGAGTCCTCTTGCTTTCAGGTGGCTCTTCACGCCCTCAAGGAGATGAGCATGCAAAAAGCCCTTAGTGGCTCCACGCCCTCTTGCCGAAAATAGACCATGCTTTGATACCAACGTAATACATGGGTGACTAGAGCCTGAGAGTCCACCACCCAACCACCCTTTATATAGGCAAGCCCCTGGCCCTTTGCCCTAGTTGGACTCCCCGTTCCACACCGCCTAGCCCGATAGTTTCATATGTTTTTCTCACCTATGTCAAGCACGGCTTGCATCTGTTAACAGCAGGGCTCTAAATTGCTTAAGAAGCATATTCTGTACATGGAGGATCATCCAGACATAGTGTTCGAATTTGAGGATCCCGACAAGTATATACGATATACTAAAGGACATTCATCATTTTCTAGAGGTTTTAGATATGAGCTCGACAAATTGTAGGATCATTTTAGGCAATTCATGTCAGATATCATCTTCTGAAGCACAAAGTAGATAGCCATCAATCCTAGGTCATGAGGGAATAGGTTCCCCAAGGGGGTAATTCCCAATAATGGGCTCGTTGTGGAGGACAACGATGTTTAGTTTCTGCCACAGGTAGTGGGGAAGTCTGAGCAAGATAAATTTTTGGATGGAATTCTATTGAAGAATAGACTATTTGATACAGAATTTTTAGAGGGCAAGGTTCCAAAACCTCTGCTTGAATTGATTGGGACCACATCAGGGAAAGCATTGCCCATAGGCAAGGCATAACATTGGTCAAGCATGTTTGTATATATAATTGTACATTCTGGTGCTTGCTAACAAAGACCAAACATAACAATAAAAGGAACCTTAATCAAAGAAACTTAACAAAGGGGCAAAATGCCATAATTAAGACAGCCTGGTATAGTCATGACCACACACAAGGTAGGTCGGTCAAGATGTATGTTTTTGCAGGCACAAGGCTTCTACCCCATGCCAACATATTGCTCATGGACTTGGGATTCAGGGCAATGGCCAACATAATTGCGACATTGGAAATATGAGAATATAAGCTCACATTTTATGCATGCCAATGTTGAATTGTGATGTATCCATGCCAATATAGCTAGTGCAAGGCACTTATGGTATCGGCCCAAACTATTGAGACCATAAGTAATGCCAAGGGTGTTACCATATACATGTGGTAGTGATGTGTGTGAACACACTTAGGACTCTCAGTTTCAGTGAGCTTTGGTGAATATTCGCAGGTTGACATAAATTTGGGGTTGCTCGTAGAGCTCAATCTGCTCAGATTTTTGATTCAGGCTCATTTTGACCTCCTTTTCCACTACAACCAGGTCTACACATCAAATTTTATCATTTTGTGCAAAATTTCTGTCAACACCAATCAGTGCATAATAGGTCCCATACAGTTTACTCTAGGTTGTGCTATATAGCACGTGCTGGTCTCACTCAGTTTGTCCTTATTTTGGGTAGTTTTCACATCATGTGCATGCATTTTCCATGGCTAACAACAACACAAATGTGTTCAAGATGTTTGCTGCTGAGGACAGGTTGGATGGGGACAATTACCTTACGTGGTCTTACATGATGCAACATGTTCTTGTGTCAAAGGGAGTCTAGAATATTGTGCAGGGCATTGATGTACGTTCTGGTTCTGAGGATGTAGGCGATGTTGAGGATGTGGCAGGTCTTGCTGCAAGGATTTCTACTGTTAGAGTTGTTTTGCCTACAGTAGAACAAGCTCGTTGGGATGTAAAGGATACGCAAGCTCATGCGTTGATTGCCTTGTCTGTAAAGCGCACCATTACTCCTCACATTTATTCAGTGAAATCTGCAAAACAGGCTTGGGATATTCTGGCTGGTCTTTATGCAAGCCGCAATGAGACAAAAATTGCATCTCTGAAAAGAGCTGGAGTCAAAGATTATGCATGAGGAAGATGATATGGACACTTTCCTTGCTGGTGTCAAGGATATTAATGAGCAACTTATCTTTGCAAGTGAAGTCATTTCAGACAGTTCCCTTGTGCAAACTGTTCTTGATGCCTTACCAGATTCTTACAAGACTTTTGCTAGTACTTGGAGACTTATGACCCAAGGAAATTATGAAGTTGTCAAGTTTGATGCATTGTGTACATTGCTGTTGCAAGAGTCACTTTCCAAACAAAACAGGACTAGACAGTGTGCAGTTGAACAACCTTTTTTTGCTTCTCAAAGAAAGGGTGGTAACAGCAATGCAGCCACTTCTTATGGTTCTTCTGCGAGTTGAAAATCACCTATTCCTAATGCTTCTACTGGTAGCAATTTGTAAGAAATTGTGGTGATAAGGGAAAAAAGAAGATGCATTGCCATTATTGTAAAGCTAATGATCACTTAATCAAGCAGTGTCCTAAGTTGAAGGCCAAAGAGGCTAAGAAGAAAGAGGGTGGTTCCACTGGCAATGCAACCATTGTTGAGTCTTCTGTGAAAGGAGACTGTGATGTTGATGTTGATGCAGAATGGGCTTTTAGTGCAGAGTGCACTTACAATCCTATTGTCCATGATGCATGCAAGTCAATTGGTGCAGATGAACATGTGTGGTATTTTGACAGTGGTGCTACAAAGCACGTTACCTCACATCGTGAATTTTTTACCTCTCGCTCGTCTGTCCCTCATGGAATTCAGTCACTTGTTCCAACAATGCCTCTTATCCGGTTTAAGAAGTTGGAAAGATTGTGCTTACTGTTGCAAATGGCAGTTCTTTCACACTTGTTGATGCACTTTATATACCTAGGATCAAGAAGAATCTTTTGTTTGTATTTGCACTTGCTAGACTTGGACTTGTAGTCAAATTTGTGGATGACATATGTATAGTTCATGATCTCAGTTTTGGTGATGAAATTGTTGCATCTGGCCTTTTCTGCCGTGGGATGTATAAGATCACTTTGTATGACAAGTATGGACAAAATTTCAAAAATGCAATTGCAGATTCAAGGGTTGTTTCAGATGCAAAACTGTGGCATGCACGTTTTGGGCATATGAATTTTGCCAATTTGCTGCGTTTGCAAAAATCTGATATGGTTTCTTCTTTGCCGCTTCTTGAAGCACTTGTCAAACATGTTTGTGAAGGCTGTATTTTGGGTAAAATGTAGCATGCTAAGTTTCCAAAGGATGGGTCAATTTGTGCTACATGCAGATTGCAACTTGTGCATAGTGATGTTTGTGGGCCTATGCAAACTCCGTCCTTGAGAATTACTTGTACTTTGTGACTTTCACCGATGACTACTCCAGACATGCATAGGTATATTCGTTGAAAGCTAAGTCCAAAGTGTTCATGTGCTTCAAGCAATTTCTTGCTATGGCTAAAAATGTCTTGAAATGTACTATGGGCACCCTCCGTTCTGATCGAGGGGGGGAGTATATGTCTCATGAATTTAATGCATTTTTGGGTAGTTGTGGGATAAAACACCAATGTACAAAATGGTGTTGCTAAGAGGAAAAACATGTCTCTTACGGAAATGCCAAGATGTATGGTCAAGAGTCAAGCTTTACCACATTGATTTTGGCTCAAGGCTATCATGTGCACCACTTATGTACTCAACAGGTGTCCTACGAAAGCGTTGCGGTCTATGACTCCATATGAATCTTGGCATGATAGAAAGCCATCTATTGAGCATATGCATGTTTTTGGCTGTTTGGCTTATGGTTTAGTGCCACAAGTGCAATGCAGAAAATTGGATGATAAGGCTATCAAATGTATTTTTGTTGGTTATAGTGCTGAAAGCAAAGATTATACCATCCGCAAACAAAACGTATTTTGGTCTCACGTGATGTTGTGTTTGAGGAAGATTCTGTTCAGCCTTTGTTTCCATGTACTAGAGACAGTAATGTAAGCTCACGGGACATTTATGACACTTTGTTGCCTCTTTTCGGTGGTGGAAGTACGAATGTACTTGATGATGAAAGGGCTAAAAATGAGTAGGCTAGAGGTATGCCAAAATGGCTAGTGCACACTTTGCGTGACAATAAATTGGATGCACCTTTGTCTAGTCGTACTTGTTCAGGTTCTCGCCATGCCTCTTATACATCAGATTGTTATGATTTGGCTTAGATGATGTTGATGAACCTCTGTCTTTTGATGAAGCACATAATTCAAAAATTTGGATGGCTGCAATGCAACCAGAATATGATGAACTTATAAAAAATGACACATGGACTTTATGTGATTTGCCTCCTAGCAAAAAGGCATTGGTACAAAGTGGGTTTAGAAGTTGAAATGCAAGCCGGATGGTGAAGTTGATCACCATAAGGCTCGACTTGTTGCAAAAGGCTATGCGCAACAAAAAGGCATAGATTATGAAGAAACTTTTGCTCCCACTTGCCGTATGACTACTGTTTGTTTTCTATGTGCATTGGCAGCTCATTTTGGTTGGGATGTACATCAATATGATATTGTTACTGCTTTCTTGAATGGTAACATTTTTGAGGAAGTTTATGTAGCATAGCCTCGTGGTTTTGTCAAGAAAGGACAAGAGGACAAAGTGCACAGATGTAAGAAGGCTTTGTATGGGTTGAAGAAATCTCCTCGTGCTTGGTATGAGAAAGTTGACAGTCATTTAGTCAAACGAGGCTTTTGTAACATTCCAACTGAAATCACATTGTATGTCAAGTCTGAGGGCAATGCACTTCTCATCGTTGTTATTTATGGGATGATTTGTTGATCACTAGTCCCAATGAGGCACACATTGCTGAATTTAAGGCTGATTTGAATGCTACTTTCAAGATGAAAGATTTGGGGTTGTTGCATCATTACTTGGGTATACAGTTTAAGCAGTGTGATGGTGGTATTGCCTTGTGTCAGAAAAGTTACATAGAGACATTGCTATGTAAGTTTGGACTTGAGGATTGCAAACCTATTGCCACTCCCATGGAAATAGGTTTGAAGTTGAATCTACATGATGCTGGTGATCCTGTTGATGTCATTGTTTACCAAACTGCTGTTGACTGCCTCATTTATGTATGCAACACAAGGCCGGATATTCAATTTGCAGTCTCACAGGTTAGTAGATTTATGCATATCCCAGGGTCTAAGCATTGGCAGGCTGTCAAGAGGATTTTACGCTACTTGAGTGGCACTTTACATCTTGGCTTGTTTTATCCCAAGAGGGGTGCATTGCCGCCAGACTTACATGCTTTCTGAGACTCAGATTGGGCTAGTTGTTTTGACACATGAGTGTTCACAATTCGTTTTTGTTTCATGCTTGGCATTCCATGTATATCATGGTTGAGTAAGAAGCAACCTACTGTAGCCACTGTGAGTTGTGAGATTGAGTACAGGGCAGTCTTCACAGCTATGGTTCAGTGTGTATGGCTCAGATGCCTTATGGATGATTTGGGTGTTGGACAGGACACTGCCAATACTATCTACATTGACAGTCAGAGCGCATTGGCAGTTGCAAGGAACCCAGTTGTTCATGCTCGCATAAAGCACATTGAGGTGCATTACCACTATTTTAGGAAGAGGCTCTGAGAAGGAGAGATCGGCTTGCCTTGTAGATTTTTCACAAAGGCATTGTATCGTGAGAAGTTCGAAGCTTTCCACAAAGCTTTGGGCTTACTCCCCTTTGGACTGATCATGTCCTCAGGGCATGGCACTTCCCTTTACTCATGTGCCAGCTGTCGTTTACCAGATCACTCCAGGAGGAATTTGTTACCTTATACATGTGTTAGTGATGTGTGTGAACACACTTAGGACCGCCAGGGCATTTTTCCCTCTTTAGGAGGTTTTTTTCCCCCGTGCATTGATATATACGCCCATTCATTCTAGGTCTATCTATCTTTCCATTTCACACTAGGTAATGCACTCTCTGTTGTGTGCCTTGAGCTTCCTTTGTCTTCTCCAAGTTGTGTGTGTTTTTCTGCAACCCTATCCAACAAAGGGCTTATTACTCTCTTTTTTGATGTGCATGCATGGTATGCCAATATAGTGGGATTACTTCCATTGAACCATTGTCTTCACTTCCACTATAACACTAGCTACTTTGTCAATGAAATTTTATCCACCTCATAGTCCAATGGATTCCACTGACTATGATGTCCACATGCATAAGACTCACATGATTTTTAAGAGGAGGTAGGACCTTATTTGTTTCAATGAGTTTTCTCAAAACTTCTCCTATTGATCTTGTTACAAGGGTTATCCAGTTGAGGTTGCTATATTTGCTTGTGATCGTTGTATATGACTACAACGGCGGGCACTTTTGGCCCATGCACAAGGTGCAACCAATCTAGATGATGCTTTCTATCGGTAGAAGTAGGCATGGCCTTGCTATCAAGAAACTAGTCCATGGGACGACATGCAAAGGCTAAGGGATACTCAATGCATGTAATCTCTTGTTTGCGCACCCAAGAAAATCTACTATAACTGCCTTGTTTGGGTGTCGGGAATCTTTTTTTTCTATTCATAAAGAGATATGATTATTTCAAGATTGAGTTGTAAATAAGATTCCAACTTGAGAGAATCTGTTGTCGTGCCGCTCCGTTCCCATGACAAGAAAATGAACAAAGGAATGCCAATCAAGAGTATTTGAATCCTACATGATTAATTAGCAGTTATAAGGGCTTACTAACAAGCCAATTTTAAGTTGAAAGTGTGCCAAATGCGGCTCTAAGGGCCAGAAGATGTCTTGGTAATGCTAAACAGTGAGTAATCTTGAAGTGGTCATAGCTGGGATTTTATGAATCCAAGTTCAAGTACTCGATGTGATCTACCGGCCTGTCTTTACGGCTCGTTGATTGGAGCTACGATAAAGAAGTTATGGCAGCTTAAAATTCAAGTCGATTGTAGATCCGTACCGGATTGGGCAACTGCAGCTAAGGTAACAAAATTGGAATGAATGTACGGGCCTGAAGTGCTCACTCTGAGGAGTGCATCGGTCTTTTCAGATCGGTGATCGGATTTACGGTTTCCAAGTTATTGGCCGTTGAATTATCGCCGGGGGCGGGTTCAAACTGCCCTGGACGCCCTGAACAGTCAAATTCGTCTGGCTTAAAGCAGTGCGGTGCCCAATATGCATGCCAACTGTGGTGCCGTTACAAGAGCACAAAAGTACTTGTTGAGGTCTTAGTCGGAACTGTCGTCTTTTGGAATGCAATGATTGCAAGCGATCCCTTGGTCGGTATGTATACAAAAGTTATACGTGAATTAAAATTCTCAATAATATTATCGTGCTTGGCATTGCCTTAGCCGAAATGTATGCCCAAGTGTGGCTCCCCATTAAAACCCAATGACCACCCATGCTCAAGGGCCAACCCAAAGCAAGGCCGCTCACCAACTTCAACCGGTCGCCGAAAGGCCAAGGGCCATAGCCTAAGGGCCATTAAAAAAAAGCCGCCCAATACATCTAAAGGGCACCCGCCCAATGAGGGTAAAAAAAGAGGTTTCTAGTATGAAGAGGAAAAGAAAAAGAAGGGTCCATGGAGTTCAATAGCAGGCAGATGGCGCAGGAAAAGAAGAAAGGCTCACGCTGGGGGACTATGGTGCTCGGACGAGCCCGCTGCAGAAGCGAAAGATGATCAGGCCAGCCTCGCGATCATTTTTGGAGCTACTCCCGTGAGCTTTCATGCTGGTCAAATTAGGGCCTGCCACATCACCAAGGGGTAGGACCCATTAGCGACGTCGCTAATGGGTGCCTAGCCTTTTTTAGCAAGTGAAAGCCATGCAAGGAAAGGAGGGGCTCTAGAAAAAGGGGAATCGTGTGATTAAGCTCTCCTCCTCCTCATTTTTCATTAAGCTATCTCTATCCGGGAGAGGAAGGAAAAAGCTCTTAGGCTCTCTTAAACGGATCTTAACCTCACGAGCTCTCATTAACCTCAAGCTTAAGCTCATAAGCTCTCTTTAACCTCTCTTTACCTACTCGAAGCCAAGCCTAATCGAGTTGCTATCTCCATAAGCCAAGCCTAATTGAAGGTATTAAAAACCAAGCTTGACCACTAATCTCGCTTTATCCCAAGCTTTGATTCTTAGCCTCTTAAGCCAAGCTTCATAGCCTAATCTCGTCCTTAATCAAGCTAATCCTATTATCCCTAAACTAAGCCTAAGCTTCTAAGCTCTCATTACCCGAGTCTTAAGATCTCATAAGCCGAGTGAATCCTAATCCTTAAGCCAAGCCAAAGCTTTCAAGCTTGATTAACCATTAAAATCTTCAACTTAACTTCCATTAGCCATCCTAAGCCTACTCGAATCTCATTAACCATTCGAATCGTAGAGCAGAAGACAGAGTAAGCAGAACATCATCACTTCCTTGTTTAGCAACTGGATTAAGCGAGGTTTCTTCTTGTAAAGAGCATTTAAGCCTCCATAGTGATTGTTTAACCATGGATTCTGTTGATTAATTGGAAATTAGGCGAACTACTTATTTTAAACTCTGTTGTCGTTAATTGTGTTTTCTACACCTTTTTTCCCCGCACCTCTCACAGCCAGGGGCCCGATGCCTTCCCGGCTCACCATTCGCACAATTATCCCCCGACATTCTTGGTGAACCCGACGCGAAACGAGTCGGCGTGGGAGGTGAGGATGGAGATTCTAGCAGAATTGAAGCAGTTTATGAAGATTACAACCTCAATAGATCTGATTAAAATCTAGCAGCAGTAGATTTGTCAAAAATGTTGGGCTTAGTTCAGAGATGTTTGCAAGAAGTAAAAGCTATGAAGATGAAAAAGCAATTTGATGATGCAGTGGAGATGGCACTTGATGTCGTGCATGAGCAGTATGGAATTTTTCAAGGACATGATCCAGATGGACTCCTTGCATGCTATCAAGCAGAGATGAAGAGCCGAGGAATTCCAGAAGATTGGATGATTTCAACCTTTGAAGAAGTTGTAACCTCCGACTTTAAAGATAAGGTACGAGAACTGGCCGAAACATATCCCACGCAGTGGGACTATTTTGCAGATGGGTTTGCTCACGAAAGCTCAAAGATTATTGAGTTGGCAATGAAGGAGATTAACAAATGAAGCTAGATTATTTTCTTTAAAGAAGAAGAGGAGTAGGTGCAGTTTCTTAATTATGATCAATTTTGGGATCATATTTCTGCAAGAAGTAAAGCCAAGGAAAATACAGTTTTGGAAGAAGAAGATTCAACTTCAAAGGACCATATTTTGAGCAACCAAGCAAAGGTACATAATGAATTTACTGCTGAAACACAAATGTATGAATTTTTTTCGAAGATTGCTCGCATGGAAGTTACTTCGAATAATGGTTCTAGTGAAGAGCTAGACTGTACAACAAAATTTTTTCAAGCTACTAACCTTGGCATGGGATGCTCTCAACAAGTCTATCAAGAAGATGAGCCACTACAGGCTTCTAATGGTTGGATCGACACTATAGCTGAGCAGGGCAGTAGATTTATTACAAGTGATTGCATAAACAAATCTATTATATATACAATAACTGATGAAGTGACGGAGATTGTGAACCTAACACAGGATGTACCTGATAATGTCATTGAACCTATGGTTTCTTCTGGCAATATGTTTGCTGATTCTATTATTACAGAAGCAGATTCCATAATTGATGGGTTTGGCCCAATCTGAAGGAGAAGTTATAGCAGTTTGGGAGAGCTTTGTGATGCATGTACCCCTTTAGAAAGGGTTCCTGATGAACCTTTTCAAAGTTAATAATGGCTTGCTAAGTAGCATGGATGCAGATGAGGAAGCAAAGGATGATATTGAAGATTGCCTACATCGTGCTGATTGGGAACATGATATTGACATGGATTGTACATCTATGCTTATATACGGGCAGCAAGAGGAGCCAACTCCTATAGCTTTGATGAATGTTGAGACTTCTAAGGGTGATTTTCCCAAGGATGTTATGGATGAAGATTTTCAGGACAAAGCTATTATTCATTATCAACCTCAAGATCCAGGTAAAAATCTCTCTAATGGTACAAGTCCAAGAAGTCCTAAGGTTTTTTGTGATGGCTATGAAGCTAGAGGGGGTGACGGTGCCTGATACAGCATAAAGTGCTCAATATTTTTTGTTTTCTTGGACAATGTGCCAAATGTGGCTGGATTTGGATACTATTCTTAGTAATTATTATGTCAACGATGTCCTGGCTACCAGTAAAAGGGAGTTAGAATTCTTTAATTCTTGCTGGTAACGACCTTAAGTTACCAAAAGTTTATGAGATGTGGCTGTTGCACTATGCTTCAAGTGAAGCTCTAGTATATTGCGGAGGCCATCAATGCTATGTGATTTTAATGGTATTTGGTCCAGGTGATTCGAAAGATTTTCAAAAGCAAGTTCACTATGGATGGGTATTTTTGAGTCTACATAGTGGTTTCTTTCTGCTAGATCCAGGAATAGCATATTTGGAGCAGAAATTCTTGAAGTTGATTGATACAGTATGTGTGAGCTTATGTGGATATTATGTTGCTCCACTATTGGGGCAATTCCTTATTATTCCATTTGATCCTGGGAGCTATTGAACAGCACCTTGCAGATTCAGAGAAATCATTTGTTTTCCTGTAGAGTAGATTTATTTTTGGATGTATGCTAAAATAGAAGTGTTTTTGGTTATATGATCAATAAGCTTACATGGCTAGCTTTCAGTTGACATCTTTGGACAATTGCTATAGTATCTTCACATCTTTTGAGATGCATTTGCTACCAGAACTTGAAGCAAAGGACTTGATGGCCATTCCGTGTGCAGATAGAGTAAGGCATACTTGAGCTTGATAGGGTTCCCTAAAGAGAGCTGATGGTCAATCCGTGTGCATAAGTAACTGGAGCACTTGAGTTTGGTGGGGTTCACTAAACAGATTTTTTTAATAATTGAAAGCTTTGGAGATACGACCACTACGGTTCAAGGATTGTGATGGGACAGCTACCAGATAATTGGGCTAGACTATTCATGTTATGATTTACACCTTATTTTTGTTTTAAATACCTTTGTCAACTACGTGAGCTTGATGACAAGTAGCTTAAGGTATTTATAGAGGATGCAACTTGAAGACCGGTTGGCACAGACCGGAGGCTGTGCAGGTTCAGAGGGGGTGAATGTCGTGCCGCTCCACTCCCATGACAAGAAAATGAACAAAGGAATGCCAATCAAGAGTATTTGAATCCTACATGATTAATTAGCAGTTATAAGGGCTTGCTAACAAGCCAATTTTAAGCTGAAAGTGTGCCAGATGCGGCTCTAAGGGCCAGAAGATGTCTTGATAATTCTAAACAGTGATAATCTTGAAGTGGTCATAGCTGGGATTTTATTAATTCAAGTTGAAGTACTCAATGTGCTCTACCAGCCTGTCTTTACGGCTCATTGATTGGAGCTACGATAAAGAAGTTATGGCAGCTTAATGTTCAAGTCGATTGCAGATCCGTACCGGATTGGGCAATTGCAACTAAGGTGAAAGAATTGAAATGAATGTACGGGCCTGAAGTGCTCACTCTGAGGAGCGCATCGGTCTTTTCAGATCGGTGATCAGATTTACCGTTGCCAAGTTATTGGCCGTTGAATTATCGCAGGGGTCGGGTTCGAACCGCCCTTGACACCCTGAACATGTATACAAAAGTACTACGAGAATTAAAATTCTCAATAATATTATCGTGCTTGGAATTGCCTTGGCCGAAATGGATGCCCAAGTGTGGCTGCCCATTAAAACCCAATGACCACCCATGCTCAAGGGCCAACCCAAAGCAAGGCTGCCCACCAACTTTAACCGGTCGCCGAAAGGCCAAGGGCTATTAAAAAAAAGGCACCAATACATCTAAAGGGTGCCCGCCCAATGAGGGTAAAAAAAGAGGTTTTTAGTGTGAAGAGGTAAATAAAATGAAGGGTCCATGGCGTTCAACAGCAGGTAGATGGCGCAGAAAAAGAAGAAAGGCTTGCGCTGGGGGCTATGGTGCTCGGATGAGCCCGCTGCAGAAGCGAAAGATGCTCAGGCCAGCCTCGCGATCATTTTTGGAGCTACTCCCGTGAGCTTTCGTGCTGGTCAAATCCGACCTTGCCACATCACCAAGGGGAAGGACCCATTAGCGGCGTCGCTAATGGGTGCCTAGCCTTTTTTAGCAAGTGAAAGCCATGCAAGGAAAGGAGGGGCTCTACAAAAGGGGGAATCGTGTGATTAAGCTCTCCTCCTCCTCATTTTTCATTAAGCTATCTCTATCCGGGAGAGGAAGGAAAAAGCTCTTAGGCTCTCTTAAACGGATGTTAACCTCACGAGCTCTCATTAACCTCAAGCTTAAGCTCATAAGCTCTCTTTAACCTCTCTTTACCTACTCGAAGCCAAGCCTAATCGAGTTGCTATCTCCATAAGCCAAGCCTAATTGAAGGTATTAAAAACCAAGCTTGACCACTAATCTCGCTTTATCCCAAGCTTTGATTCTTAGCCTCTTAAGCCAAGCTTCATAGCCTAATCTCATCCTTAATCAAGCTAATCCTATTATCCCTAAACTAAGCCTAAGCTTCTAAGCTCTCATTACCCGAGTCTTAAGATCTCATAAGCCGAGTGAATCCTAATCCTTAAGCCAAGCCAAAGCTTTCAAGCTTGATTAACCATTAAAATCTTCAACTTAACTTCCATTAGCCATCCTAAGCCTACTCGAATCTCATTAACCATTCGAATCGCAAAGCAGAAGACAGAGTAAGCAGAACATCATCACTTCCTTGTTTAGCAGCTGGATTAAGCGAGGTTTCTTCTTGTAAAGAGCATTTAAGCCTCCATAGTGATTGTTTAACCATGGATTCAGTCGATTAATTGGAAATTAGGCGAACTGCTTGTTTTAAACTCTGTTGTCGTTAATTGTGTCTGCTACACCTTTTTTCCCCACACCTCTCATAGTCAGGGGGCCGATGCCTTCCCGGCTCACCATTCGCACAATTATCCCCTGACACTGTGTTTAATTTATAGCACTGTTTGTGCCTATAAGAGTGGTATTTCTAGGGGTATGATGCAGATGATACCAAATCACTCCATTGATTGGCCTCTTTACAGTTGTACTTTCAAGGCAAGAAGTCCTCACTCTACCAATGGATAGTGGCTAACTTCAACTTTGCAAGATGATTACAATCATTATTGGACATTATAGACTATGTTGGTCATAATTTCCATGTAGAATCTAACCAAGAATTTTAAAATTGCAAACTTTAACCAAGGGGTTTGGATTGCCTAGGCAATGTCTGGGGTTACCAATTCAATACTGCTTGGTCTTTACTAATGTCTAATTTAGTGTTTAACAGGTCAAAGACAAACCGGGCCTTTTGAGGGTAGATGTTTCTTTAGTAATGTATCTTTTAAGTACCTTTCAAGTTTGGATAGAGCATGTGACTTTCGGTAAGTGGATGCTATTTTGAACCTCCAAGTATGCCTATGATTTGGTTTCCTTTCATTTTTGTACATGCTTTGATTGACTTTTCTAATTATGATGTATAAGCCAGAATGTTTTCATCCATTTTTCTCTTTAGACACATGCAGGGGCAAAGAATTTTGGGACAGTAATGTACTAGGTACATTTATGCACCCTGCAATAATGGACCCACATCATCATAGGGTTTTATTTGACACATATTTTCACAAGGGATATAACATGGTTCAGGAACTCATGGAGTTTGGTTTAGAAAAATTTGTGAAGAAAAGTTTAAGAGGGTCCCTCTCACTCATGTTGTTGAGTGATTACAATTACCTTTACACACAAGTACATCTCGCACTTGAAGGATTTCATTTTTTTGGACATCCTTATATGAGACATAGTCCACATGTGGAGAATATGAGTATCTGGGACTAACATGGCACCTATTATTTCAATTATGTCTCATGGCAAAGTCCTTAGGTGCTAGTTAGATTCGTTAATTAGACCATTATATCGAGAACAATTTTAGTGGCCATAAATTTTCACATACCTAGTAGGACTTGTTAATGTTACAGGTATGGTTAAACAATTTTAAGGGACGGTTGTTTACACATGTAGCAAATCTATGTTTTGTTAATGAACATGTTTCATTTGGTACCTAGATGTGATCGATTTTCACATTCTATTATGGTCCAAATATGTTAGCACGATTTTCACGTGATTGCAAGGGAAAATGTTTAGTTCTTTCCCAGTGGAAAATGAGCATAACATTAGCCATAAGCATCAAAAAGTATGGTCATGGAATTGCAAGTTCGGATCTGTTTTTGATAAATACATGCACACTAGGTGTTGTGGGCCCTAGCCTTTAGAAAAGGCTGATTTGGTGCGGCATGTAATTTCATGAAATTGATAGCTTCTAAAGCTCTTCACACTATATGTGCAATATTTCTATGAAATTAATCACCATCAGAGGTCATGGATCATTGTGGGTGCTTGTAAATAAGTTGAGTAGACTTTGTAAAGTTTATTCAATCCGCTTTTCCAATATCTCAAGTTAACCAAGTTG
Organism: Adiantum capillus-veneris; assembly: GCF_014529385.1. NCBI lineage: Eukaryota > Viridiplantae > Streptophyta > Polypodiopsida > Polypodiales > Pteridaceae > Adiantum > Adiantum capillus-veneris. The sequence goes on from NC_140943.1 coordinate 121,979,646, forward strand.
GTTGATCAAAACATTGTTGATTACTCACCAATGTTGCAAGGAATTGTGATCTCAGTTTACCATTCATTTTGGTGTAAATGGTTGGGAAATACACCTCATTACTGTCAGCCATCTAGAGACGGGTAGGTAGCTTACAAGTGTTTATCTTGTGCTAAAGGATATACTAATCACGTACGTTAGCACAAAGCAATCTAATTGGAAATGTTATCTCTCTAGTTGGAGTTTTCTTGCCATGAGGCAAAGCATGTTGCTACGAGGTTTAGTCCCTTCATGTTTAGGTCAGGTTATCAACCTCGATCACTACTTATAGTGGGGTGGTTTGCTGAGGAGAAATGATAATAAGTCAAGGACTTAATCTTTGGTAATGAGTTATGTTAGCATGTTACTTTCATGGAAATGTGAAGAGTGTTGGGATTCAGGCCAACTGGCCGGACATCCCACTTACTACTAACCCATCTACTAACTTAACCTATATACACTTATTCTTTAATACACAAAAGAATAAGGAGCTGAAAGAGGATTACATTGCTCTGTGCCCTCCACCCAAAGCAGGTCTCTCTCTCTCTCTCTCTCTCTCTCTCTCTCTCTCTCTCTCTCTCTCTCTCTCTCTCTCTCTCTCTCTCTCTCTCTCTCTCTCTCTCTCTCTCTCTCTCTCTCTCTCTCTCTCTCTACTCTCGCACTTTCACTCGCACACACGGCACCTTCAACTGGTATCAGAGCAGGGTTTGTGCTTGCTGTTTTTGCGTTTCGCGCGCGCGTACTTTCAAAAGTAAAAACAGGTTTCCAATTTTGGCATCGGCAAATTCAGCGCTACAAGAGCGTTTCCACCAGGTGTCCTCAAGTTTTAGCCCCCTTTCGAAGCTGTTCGTACAGTCAAAAGCTTCATCTGAGCTACGCTTTAGAAGTTGTATTTTTCAACTTCACTTTTGCTAGAGGTACAGGTACAGGTACAGGACATAGGTGCAGGTTGTTGAGAGACTATTTTGGGATTCTATATAGCCGTTTTATGGCTCTTATGTGTTATTGAGATGGTGTTAATGGGTTGATTAGGAGCACTTTGTGGCATTGACATTGTCTCGGGTTTTTCAGGCATCCATCTCCTTACAGGTTCTTGCATACATACAGAACATCTAGGTTTCTTACAGGTTGCAGTGTTTAGCATCAGCACAGATTTCAGTGGGAGTACTTGATGCACATATGCATTGTTTTGGCACTTTTGATAGTTCTTGAGAGCGGTTTAACTCCCGGCAGGGATTTGTTTACTGCTTGCACATTTTGATCGCCGCCTGTTTGAGCGCGTATACTCCACCTTGCAGTATTGTTGACAATGGATGTACGTTGAGTTGCAAAAATTGCCATATGTACCTTTTGTGGAGCCGATTTGGCTTGTTTCTGGCAGCCTCGACTGTTTCTGTGACTCGGTTCGGAGGCCCTTTCTGAGACTTGGCTGGTTTCTTGTCTGCATAACCTTTTGTGAGGGTCGATAACATGATGTTTTCTTGAGCTGGGGGATTCTCGAATGTTGAGATCCTTTTGGTGATACAAGTTGCTGGAGTACCCCTTTTTTTATGGCCTCGCCATAGGACATGTATAGAGAGGGCTAGGTGCATTTGACGTCGTTTTGCAGTCTTGGGTCAGCTTTTGATTTTTAATGCATAGTTAGTGGTTGATGCGCCTGTCTTATGCTCTAAGAGCATTACTTTTGATGCATTACTGATATCTTGTGATAGTTTTGGATTGAGATTCTATCAGTTTTTCTGGAGAAACTTTGCTGAATTTTTCCCATAATTACCAGTGTTTATCGCCATATTATCTTTAGCTTGCAGCCATGTCATCTAGTGGTGAAAAGGATATTTACAATATTTGGAAATTTGATGGGACAAATTTTGCTATCTGGAAAGAGCACATCAATATGTTCTTATACAAAAAGGCCAATTGGATCCTATCATGGAGCGCTAAGAGGGCAAGTATATAGATGTTGAGCAGGAGAGACTTGATGCTAAGGCCAAATCTACCCTCCATTTGCATTTGGCCGAATCTGTGTACTTTACTATAGTTGGAGAAAGGACTGCTAGAGATGTATGGGATAAGTTGTGTTCTAGTTATGAGAAGAAAAGTGCCACTAATAAGGTTTTCTTGATGAAGAAGCTATTTGACCTTCGTATGAAGGAAGAGGGAACTATTTCTACTCACATTAATGAGTTCAAATCATTTTCACTCAGTTGACCATTCAGGATTTGGTCTTCGATGAGGAAATCAAATGTATCTTCTTGCTATGTAGTTTACCCTCATTTCGGGATACGTTCTGTAACTCAGCACCTGGTACCGGTCTAGTGTACAATGATGTCCTTGGGAGTCTATTTACCAAGGATATTCGCAAGAAATATCTTGAAGGCAAGAAGGATAGTGATGCGTATGTTGCTAGTGATAGACAGGGGGGTCGCACTCAAAGTTGTGCCAAAAGCAAGGAAAGTGGGGGCTCATGCAGAAAGTCTTGGGGTTCTATGTGTAATGTTGAGTGCTATCACTGCCATAAAAAAGGGCATGTGAAGAAGGATTGCAGGAAACGGCAGCAAAGCAAGAAGGATAAACAATCCGGTGACACTTCTAATTCTGATGATTCAAACAAGGGCAAAGAAAAGTTAGAGGAGATCAATGTGCTAGAGTCTTCAAATGCTCCTATTGTAGAGACTCTTCCAGCGGTTGTTATGCCACTTACCTCTAGCATATTGGTCTTCACAACAAATCTACCTATCGAGGCTCTTGTTACAGAAGATGCGCAGTATGCAGAGAATTGGATAGTAGATTCTAGTGCGAGTTTCCATGTGACACCACATAAAGAGTGGTTCTCTACTTATTCTCACTCTTATGGAAAATTGAGACTTGGTGATGCTTATGAACTAGACATTGAAGGATGTCAAAAACGTCAAATTGCATATAAGAAATGGCATGCACTTTATTTTATGTAATGTCAGACATGTGCCCAAGCCGACTAAGATCTTGTTTTCTGTTGACAAATACATCCCATGTGGAAGTACCTGCAAAGTCAGGATGAAATCTGGAATATCAAGCAGCAAACACAAGCTACCTGATGAACTAGTGGATGTCGCCTACAGTCTGTGTGTAGATACACCCGTGTCGTATGTGACACGCCTCTAAGAACTGTGAGCCGTCCTTCGATGTGTAGACAGCCACAAATCAACACTCTGGGAGTGTCGATATCCTCAGCACCTACACTCGTAGGCCAGAAACCCCAAATTTGCAGAGTCGGATCTGCACCCGCCGAGACCACGTAGTCGAAAATGGCATGCACAGACCTTTGTCGAAGTCGAACAGTGACCGAGATGACCTCAGAATGAAATTCATAGCATAACGAGCCCTTCGGCCTCACCCACGAGATTTGGGGTCGTGTCTTTGCCTGTCGAATTTCACTCCAATCTGAGCTGGTGACTCTAGCCTCCTGCAGTGCTGCCCCGAGCCTCGATCTGTGCTCTGATACCAGTTGAAGGAGTACGAGCGGAAGTGCGACGCGAGAGAGAGTGCGAGAAGAAGAGCACGATGATATGGTGAACTCGGTCTACTTTAATGTGTAGAGCATAGTGAGTTCTTATTAGGTTTTTACAAAAGAATATGTGTACATACCTGGCGGCCCGCCCACTTACCTGGGCGACCACATTGGGCGTTATACCCCAACATAGAAGAGATACACAGTTGGCACTTGTTCATAGTGATTTGTGTGGACCTATGCCTAACCTATCTCTAGGGGGAGCTTCTTACTTTATGACATTTATAGATGATTACTCGAGGAAAGTATGGGTTTACTTTCTCAAGCACAAGGATGAAGCGTTTAGTGTTTTCAAAACGTTTGTGACACTTGTGGAGAATAAGAGTGGCAAGAAGCTTAAATGCTTACGCACTGATAATGGTGGAGAGTATGTTTCAAAGGCCTTTCAGGACTTTTGTGAGTCAAAAGGTATAAAAAGTGAACTTACTGCTCCTTACAATCCTCCTCAAAATGGTGTTGCTGAGAGGATGAAAAGGACCATACAAGAGAAGGTCAGAAGTATGTTGTCTAATGCACAACTGCCAAATGGGTTTTGGGCTGAAGCTGTATCAACAGTTGTTCATCTTGTAAATAGATCTCCTAGCAAGGTTTTGCAGAAGGATTCAGTGCCAGAGATGGTATGGTCAGGCAAAATGCCCTCATACAAGCATCTCAGAGTCTTTGGCTGTGAGACATATACTCACGTTCCAAAGGAATTTAGGAACAAACTTGAGCCAAAGAGTAGAAAGTGCATCTTTCTAGGCTATGGTAATTCTGGTGAGATGGGGTATAGACTTTGGGATCCCGAATCCAAAAAGGTTGTCCGCAGCAATGATGTTCACTTTAATGAATCCAAATATCATTCTAAAACAGAGAGGGTTCAGGAGATTAGAAGAGTTGTCTTCCAAGAAGATGGACCTGCACGTGCAAGACAAAATGTCAGAGCTCAAGAGGAGCAAGGACAGGATAGAGTGGAACCACAGGTTGTGGCTGAGCCTGAGCCACCTATTGTGCGTAGATCTGGACGTGTCACGCGACCTCCTGATAGGTTTTTTCCATCTATGAATTATGTCATGTTGACTGATTGCAATGAGCCTTCATGTTACAAGGAAGCAGTGCAAATGAAGGACTCCGAGAATTCGCAATTGGCCATGGAATCAGAGATGACAGCTCTGCATAAAAACCAGACATGGAAGCTAGTTAAATTACCATGGGGTAAAAAAGCTCTACCCTGTAAATGGGTTTACAGGTATAAGATCACCGCTCATGATAGTCAGCCAAAGTACAAAGCAAGGCTTGTTGCCAAGGGCTTTAAGCAAGAACAAGGCATTGACTTTGATGAAGTGTTCTCTCCGGTGGTGAAGATGACTACATTGAGATGCTTTCTTGCATTGGTTGCCATATTAGATTTGGTGTTGCACCAAATGGATGTCAAGACAACGTTCTTGCATGGTGATTTAGATGTGGAAATTTACATGCAGCAGCCAGAAGGGTTTGTTGAGAAAGGCAAGGAAGATTGGGTATGCCAGTTGTTAAAGAGTCTTCATGGCTTAAAACAATCACCGAGGGCATGGTACCATAAATTCCACAAGTTTATGCTTTCTCAAGGCTACAAACATAGTGAGTTCGATCACTCTCTATATACAAAGAAGGCTAAGGATGGCAGTTGGCTGATCCTTATTTTTCATGTGGATGACATGTTGATTGGTGGCAAGCACTTGGAAGAAATTTCAGCTTTGAAGTCAAAGATGGCAAAATCGTTTGACATGAAAGACATGGGTGAGGCAAGTCATATACTTGGTATGCGCATTGAGAGAGACCGATCAAAGAAGTTGATTTGGTTATCTCAAACAGAGTATATTGACAAGGTTTTGCAACGTTTCAATATGGAGAAGGGAAAGGCACTGAGTGTTCCATTGCCACCATATGTGAAACTTAGCAAACAAGATTGTCCTGTGTCTGAGGAAGAACATGCTGAAATGGATAAGATTCCATACGCGTCTGCAGTGGGTAGTTTGATGTATGCAATGATTGCTACTCGCCCAGACATTGCATTTGCAGTGGGAGTAGTAAGTCGATACATGTCAAACCCAGGCAAGAAACATTGGGAGGCAGTGAAAGGAATATTGAGATACCTGAAAGCTACAAAGAGTATGCGTATATGCTATGGGAGTCAGGAGCTAAGTGTAAAGGGTTTTACAGAATCAGATTATGCAGGTGACTTAGACAACCGAAGGTCTACGCCAGGGTATGTCTTTACATTGGCTGGTGGAGTAGTATCATGGCGTTCTAGATTACAAGATTGTGTTACTCAGTCTACTACAGAGGCTGAATATGTTGCAGCATCAGAGGCATGCAAAGAATCAATTTGGCTTAATCGACTAGTAACAGATTTGGGAATCAAAGAAGAGATGCCTGTGTTATATTGTGATAGTCAAAGTGCTATACAATTGGCTCGCACTCCAGTTTATCACTCAAAAACAAAGCATGTGGATGTGATGTATCATTTCATCAAGGAAATGCTCGAGGATAAGCAACTTCAGCTTGTCAAAGTTCACACCACAGAAAATCCTACTGATCTACTTGCAAAAGGACTTCCCTTAGAGAGCTTTGCGCATTTTCGCAAGCAGTTAGGTGTAGGGTAGTACATCACTTCTCTACATCTCTTGTATATTAGCTTGTATAGTAGCTTCTCTCACACTTAAAGTACCACATTGGACTTTAAGTGGGAGGTTGTTGGGGTATAAATCCCAATGTGGTCGCCTAGGTAAGTGGGCGGGCCGCCAGGTATGTACACATATTATTTTGTAAAAACCTAATAAGAACTCACTATGCTCTACACATTACAGTAGAGCGAGTTCACCATATCGTCGTGCTCTTCTTCTCGCACTCTCTCTCGCGTCGCACTTCTGCTCGTACTCCTTCAATCATCTCTCATCATGGATTCTTGGTAGCAGCTTGGCTCACCATAATCGGTCAACATGATGTAATCAAGACCTGGCTCAAAGTGCGTAGGTGGACGAGAGACTTTAGTAGACCGTCTCACTCCTTGACCATGGCTATCCGCTCTCTTTGGAGCATTGCTAGTGGAAGGTACATCAATAGCCCGCTGAGTTGATTTCACTATCTCTGAGGCAACATCCTCAAAAGTGACTCTCCGAATCTCTATTTGCTTGATAGGTTGTTTATGCATCTTCGACTCATTGAAGATCACATCTGAACTACAGATGACTCGACAAGATTCCAAGTCCTAGAGACGATATCCCATCTCTCCATCTGCACCATATCCAATGAAAATACATTTGTGTGACTTTGGCTCTAACTTCTGTCGAAGTTATTTAGGCACGTGAGTATAAGCTTCACAACCAAAAACACGTAGATGGTAAAAGTGGGGCTTACATTTAGACCATAACTCTTCTAGAATCTCATAATTCAATGGCATACTAGGCGAACGATTTATAATGTGCACTGTGGTCAAGACGACTTCTTCCCAAAAGCCTTGTGTGAGATTTTCCCTAAAAAGCATGGCTATGACTCTTTCCTGAATCGTACGATTCATGCGCTCAGCAACTCCATTCTGAGATGGTGTGTATGATGCAAGAAACTGCCTTTTAATCCCGCTTTTAGCACATGATTGTCAAACTCTTTGGAGACATACTCTCCACCGTTGTCAGTCCGCAACCTCTTGAGTTTCTTGCCAGACTGATTCTCAACGAGTGCTAAGAATTTTTGGAACACAGGAAGAACTTGATCCTTATGTTTCAAAGGATACACACCTTTCGAGTAGAGTCATCTATGAATGTCACAAAATAGCTTCCCCCCCCCCCCCCTAGAGATTTGGTTGACATAGGACCACAAACATCACTATGTACTAAATCTAGAGGTTCATCGTGCTTTTGACCCGATGGTAAGTGCACGGACCTAGTCAAACAGGAAAGCCAACATAAGACAAGACAAGTAAGTAGCCAAAATGAGTGAGAGTTCTCATTCCTTTTTAGCTAATATGACATATCCAACAATGCCACAACTCAGTAACGACAGCTCGCCTATAGATATGAAAGCATGACCAACATCTGACACATGCATGGAATACAAGGTACCATGCTTTTGACCTTTGAGTACAACAAGATGTCTGTTGAGGGTTTGCTGGCTGTGAGTCACGCAGCAAACAACCGCCGCAGTGGTTACAGCATACAGTGGGAAATTTGTGGATGTATGACTTTGTGGGAAGTCTATGTACTGTCAGATTTACTGCAGCCTTTGTTGAGGGTCGAGTGAGGTTTTGTTGAGCTGGGGGATTCTCGAATGTTGAGATCCTTTCGGTGATACAGGTCTTGGAGCGATCCCTCGAGCACCCTTAGATAGGCAGCTAGGATGTATTGACCGTGAGTTAGACAATTGGGATTGCATCTTTGCTTTACTGCCGTTGGGGCTTTGTCGCATTCTATGCTTACAGGACAGTGACAAGACAGTCAGAGACAGTACAGGTGCAGGACAGGTTTACCCGCAGCTTACAGTGTCAGAGAGACAGTGTTTTTGAGCTGTTTATTGGTCTGTTTTTTGAGTACACCAGAGCCATTTTACAAAGGAGACTCTGCCAAAAGTTATGGAGAATCTGAAGCTTTTTTGGTTCATTTGACAGGTTGATATTGGTTCAGAGGTCAGTTTACAGGGGAAACTCTGCCAAATTTTTCCGAGGAAAGTAAACCACTTTGAAGCGTAGCTATGGCTGGATCACAGGACACTGCTCTTTACAATATCAAGAAGCTGGATGGAACCAATTTCCCATTGTGGAAGAAGCAGATTTGGCACGTGTTGGTACAAAAGAAGCAGATAAAACCTATAAAGCTCAAAGGGATAAAACCAGAAGATATGGACGAAGATGAATGGAGCGAAATGGATGAATTGGCACTTTCTACCATTATGTTGACTTTGGCAGAAAGCGTTTACTTCAATGTAGCAGACGAGATGTCGGCTTATCAAGCATGGTTAAAGCTGAGTGATCTTTATGAGAAGCATAGTGCAGCTTCACAGGTATACTGGCTTAAGAAGCTTGTTGACTTGAAGATGAAAGAAGGGACACCTATGTCCAATCCTCTGAATGAAATCAACACAATCTATGGTCAATTGTCAGCTCAAGGTGTCAAGTTTGATGAGCCTGTTAGAGCTATGTTCCTGTTGATCACATTGCCGAAAAGTTGGGACACTTTTTGCACAGCTTTGATTAATTCTGCACCTCCAGATGGTTTGAACATAGCAGGTGTAGAAGGAAGTCTGCTTACTGAAGAAACCAATAGAAAGACAATGGTTAAAGGCAAAGGAACAGCCTTAGTTGTCAGGGGAAGGACCAAAGAAAAGTACAAAGGTGGAAACAGGAATCAATCTCGTAGCAAGTCCCGTAGTGCTAAAGGCAAGAGTGACATAGAATGCTACCATTGTGGCAAGAAGGGTCACATGAAAAGAGACTGCAGAGAATGGAAAGCAGAAAAAGGCAAACAGAAAGCTGAAGACCATGGTGAGAAGAACAAGTACTCAGTGAAGATTCAAGAAATAAATGTGACAAACACTGTTGCAGAGGATGACAGTCTAGTGTCAGGAGACATCTACTTCTTGAAGAATACAATGGACTCAGCTCTTCTTACAGCATCTGATGGAAATGCACTGAGTGACTGGATTATAGACTCAGGGGCATCACTTCATGTGTCTCCAAACAAGGAGTGGTTTACCTCTTATGTGACCACTAAAGATCATGTTCGGCTAGGCAATGGACAGACATGTGAGATCTTAGGTGTTGGAGATGTTCAATTGAAGTTTCAGAATGGCTCTTCTTTCACGCTGAAGAATGTGAGACATGTTCCCGCAATTAAAAAGAGCTTGATCAACACATGTTTACTTGATGATGCTGGCTACGTCACCACTTTTGGACAGAACATGTGGAAGATATCCAAGGGTTCTATGACAGTAGCACATGGAGTAAAGTCTGGAGGACTTTACATGATTTATGTATCAAATGTCTCTAAAAATGTAATCAATGTAACCGAGCAGCCGAACGTTTCTTTGTGGCATAGCCGGTTAGGACATATGTCCAAGAAGGGAATGGAAATCTTGTCTCATTCTGGTTATTTGCCTAGCTTTTCATTTAATGATTTTGAATTCTGTGAACATTGTTTGTATGGTAAGCAAACACAGCAGCCACATAAGCATAGAAGCAGTAGAAGAGATACACGGTTGGCACTTGTTCATAGTGATTTGTGTGGACCTATGCCTAACCTATCTCTAGGGGGAGCTTCTTACTTTATGACATTTATAGATGATTACTCGAGGAAAGTATGGGTTTACTTTCTCAAGCACAAGGATGAAGCGTTTAGTGTTTTCAAAACGTTTGTGACACTTGTGGAGAATCAGAGTGGCAAGAAGCTTAAATGCTTACGCACTGATAATGGTGGAGAGTATGTTTCAAAGGCCTTTCAGGACTTTTGTGAGTCAAAAGGTATAAAAAGTGAACTTACTGCTCCTTACAATCCTCCTCAAAATGGTGTTGTTGAGAGGATGAATAAGACCATACAAGAGAAGGTCAGAAGTATGTTGTCTAATGCACAGCTGCCAAATGGGTTTTGGGCTAAAGCTGTATCAACAGTTGTTCATCTTGTAAATAGATCTCCTAGCAAGGTTTTGCAGAAGGATTCAGTGCCAGAGATGGTATGGTTAGGCAAAATGCCCTCATACAAGCATCTCAGAGTCTTTGGCTGTGAGGCATATACTCACGTTCCAAAGGAATTTAGGAACAGACTTGAGCCAATGAGTAGAAAGTGCATCTTTCCAGGCTATGGTAATTCTGGTGAGATGGGGTACAGACTTTGGGATCCCGAATCCAAAAAGGTTGTCCGTAGCAATGATGTTCACTTTAATGAATCCAAATATCATTCTAAACCAGGAAGGGTTGAGGAGATTAGAAGAGTTGTCTTCCAAGAAGATGGACCTGCACGTGCAAGACAAAATGTCAGAGCTCAAGAGGAGCAAGGACAGGATAGAGTGGAACCATAGGTTGTGGCTGAGCCTGAGCCACCTATTGTACGTAGATCTGGACGTGTCACGCGACCTCCTGATAGGTTTGTTCCATCTATGAACTATGTCATGTTGACTGATTGCAATGAGCCTTCATGTTACAAGGAAGCAGTGCAAATGAAGGACTCCGGGAATTCGCAATTGGCCATGCAATCAGAGATGACAGCTCTGCATAAAAACCAGACATGGAGGCTAGTTAAATTACCACGGGGCAAAAAGGCTCTACCTTGTAAATGGGTTTACAGGTATAAGATCAATGCTCATGATAGTCAGCCAAAGTACAAAGCAAGGCTTGTTGCCAAGGGCTTTAAGCAAGAACAAGGCATTGACGACTTGAAGTCTTCTCTCCAGTGGACAAGATGACTACATTGAGATGCTTTCTTGCATTGGTTTCCATATTAGATTTGGTGTTGCACCAAATGGATGTCAAGACAACGTTCTTGCATGGTGATTTAGATGTGGAAATTTACATGCAGCAGCCAGAAGGGTTTGTTGAGAAAGGCAAGGAAGATTGGGTATGCCAGTTGTTAAAGAGTCTTTATGGCTTAAAACAATCACCGAGGGCATGGTACCATAAATTCCACAAGTTTATGCTTTCTCAAGGCTACAAACGTAGTGAGTTCGATCACTGTCTATATACAAAGAAGGCTAAGGATGGCAGTTGGCTGATCCTTATTTTGCATGTGGATGACATGTTGATTGCTGGCAAGCACTTGGAAGAAATTTCAGCTTTGAAGTCAAAGATGGCAAAATCGTTTGACATGAAAGACATGGGTGAGGCAAGTCATATACTTGGTATGCGCATTGAGAGAGACCGATCAAAGAAGTTGATTTGGTTATCTCAAACATAGTATATTGACAAGGTTTTGCAACGTTTCAATATGGAGAAGGGAAAGGCACTGAGTGTTCCATTGCCACCATATGTGAAACTTAGCAAACAAGATTGTCCTGTGTCTGAGGAAGAACAGGCTGAAATGGATAAGATTCCATATGCGTCTGCAGTGGGTAGTTTGATGTATGCAATGATTGCTACTCGCCCAGACATTGCATTTGCAGTGGGAGTAGTAAGTCGATACATGTCAAACCCAGGCAAGAAACATTGGGAGGCAGTGAAAGGAATATTGAGATACCTGAAAGCTACAAAGAGTATGCGTATATGCTATGGGAGTCAGGAGCTAAGTGTAAAGGGTTTTACAGACTCAGATTATGAAGGTGACTTAGACAACCGAAGGTCTACGTCAGGGTATGTCTTTACATTGGCTGGTGGAGCAGTATCATGGCGTTCTAGATTACAAGATTGTGTTACTCAGTCTACTAGAGAGGCTGAATATGTTGCAGCATCAGAGGCATGCAAAGAATCAATTTGGCTTAATCGACCAGTAACAGATTTGGGAATCAAAGAAGAGATGCCTGTGTTATATTGTGATAGTCAAAGTGCTATACAATTGGCTCGCAATCCAGTTTATCACTCAAAGACAAAGCATGTGGATGTGAAGTATCATTTCATCAGGGAAATGCTCGAGGATAAGCAACTTCAGCTTGTCAAAGTTCACACCACAGAAAATCCTGCTGATCTACTTACAAAAGGACTTCCCTCAGAGAGCTTTGCGCATTTTCGCAAGCAGTTAGGTGTAGGGTAGTACATAAATTCTCTACATCTCTTGTATATTAGCTTGTATAGTAGCTTCTCTCACACTTAAAGTACCACATTGGACTTTAAGTGGGAGGTTGTTGGGGTATAAAGCCCAATGTGGTCGCCCAGGTAAGTGGGCGGGCCGCCAGGTATGTACACATATTATTTTGTAAAAACCTAATAAGAACTCACTATGCTCTACACATTACAGTAGAGCAAGTTCACCATATCGTCGTGCTCTTCTTCTCGCACTCTCTCTCGCGTCGCACTTCCGCTCGTACTCCTTCATTCTACTGCTTCTATGCTTATGTGGCTGCTGTGTTTGCTTACCATACAGACAATGTTCACAGAGTTCAAAATCATTAAATAAAAAGCCAGGCAAATAACCAGAACGAGACAAGATTTCCATTCCCTTCTTGGACATATGTCCTAACCGGCAATGCCACAAAGAAACGTTCGGCTGCTCGGTTACATTGATTACATTTTTAGAGACATTTGATACATAAATCATGTAAAGTCCTCCAGACTTTACTCCATGTGCTACTGTCATAGAACCCTTGGATATCTTCCACATGTTCTGTCCAAAAGTGGTGACGTAGCCAGCATCATCAAGTAAACCTGTGCTGATCAAGCTCTTTGTAATTGCGTGAACATGTCTCACATTCTTCAGCGTGAAAGAAGAGCCATTCTAAAACTTCAATTGAACATCTCCAACACCTAAGATCTCACATGTCTGCCCATTGCCTAGCCGAACATGATCTTTAGTGGTCACATAAGAGGTAAACCACTCCTTGTTTGGAGACACATGAAGTGATGCCCCTGAGTCTATAATCCAGTCACTCAGTGCATTTCCATCAGATGCTGTAAGAAGAGCTGAGTCCATTGTATTCTTCAAGAAGTAGATGTCTCCTGACACTAGACTGTCATCCTCTGCAACAATGTTTAACACATTTATTTCTTGAATCTTCACTGAGGACTTGTTCTTCTCACCATGGTCTTCAGCTTTCTGTTTGCCTTTTTCTGCTTTCCATTCTCTGCAGTCTCTTTTCATGTGACCCTTCTTGCCACAATGGTAGCATTCTATGTCACTCTTGCCTTTAGCACTACGGGACTTGCTACGAGACTGATTCCTGTTTCCACCTTTGTACTTTTCTTTGGTCCTTCCCCTGACAACTAAGGCTGTTCCTTTGCCTTTTTCCATTGTCTTTCTATTGGTTTCTTCAGTAAGCAGAGTTCCTTCTACACCTGCTATGTTCAAACCATCTGGAGGTGCAGAATTACTCAAAGCTGTGCGAAAAGTGTCCCAACTTTCCGGCAATGTGATCAACAGGAACATAGCTCTAACAGGTTCATCAAACTTGACTCCTTGAGCTGACAAGTGACTGTAGATTGTGTTGAATTCATTCAGATGATTGGACATAGGTGTCCCTTCTTTCATCTTCAAGTCAACAAGCTTCTTAAGCCAGTATACCTGTGAATCTGCACTCTGCTTCTTATAAAGATCACTCAGCTTTAACCATGCTTGATAAGCCGACATCTCGTCTGCTACATTGAAGTAAACGCTTTCTGCCAAAGTCAGCATAATGGTGGAAAGTGCCAATTCATCCATTTCGCTCCATTCATCTTCGTCCATATCTTCTGGTTTTATCCCCTTGAGCTTTATAGGTTTTATCTGCTTCTTTTGTACCAACACGTGCCAAATCTTCTTCTTCCACAATGGGAAATTGGTTCCATCCAGCTTCTTGATATTGTAAAGAGCAGTGTCCTGTGATCCAGCCATAGCTACGCTTCACAGTGTCCTGTGATCCAGCCATAGCTACGCTTCACAGTAGTTTACTTTCCTGGGAAAAATTCGGCAGAGTTTCCCCTGTAAACTGACCTCTGAACCAATATCAACCTGTCAAATGAACCAAGAAAGCTTCAGATTCTGCAGAAATTTTGGCAGAGTCTCCTTTGTAAAATGGCTCTGGTGTAATAAAAACAGACCAAAAAACAGCTCAAAAAACCATTGTCTCTCTAACACTGTAAGCTGTGGGTAAACCTGTCCTGCACCTGTACTGTCTCTGACTGTCCTGTAAGCATAGACTGCGACAATGCCTCAATGGAAGTAAAGCAAAGATACAATCCCAACTGTCTAACTCAAAGTGAATACATCCTAGCTGCCTATCTAAGGGTGCTTGAGGGATCGCTCCAAGACCTGTATCACCGAAAGGATCTCAACATTTGAGAATCCCCCAGCTCAATAAAACCTCACTCGACCCTCAACAAAGGCTTCAGTTAATCTGACAGTACGTAGACTTCCCACAAAGTCATACATCCACAAATTTCCCACTGTATGATGTAACCGCTGCGGCGGTTGTTTGCTGAGTGACTCACAGCCAGCAAACCCTCAACAGACATACATCATCTCTGACAATACATCCCATGTGGAAGTACCTGCAATGTCAGGATGAAATCTGGAATATCAAGCAGCAAATACAAGCTACCTGATGAACTAGTGGATGTCGCCTACAGTCTGTGTGTAGATGCGCTCGTGTCATATGTGACACGCCTCCAAGAACTGTGAGCCGTCCTTCGATGTGTAGACAGCCACAAATCAACACTCAGGGAGTGTCGATATCCTCACCACCTGCAGTCGTAGGCAGAAAACCCCAAATTTACAGAGTCGGATCTGCACCCGTCGAGACCACGTAGTAAAAAATGGCCTGCGCAGACCTTTGTCGAAGCCAAACGGTGGCCGAGATGACCTGAGAATGAAATTCTCACAACACCAAACCCTTCGGGCCTTCCGCGAGATTTGAAGCCGTGTCTTCGCCGGTCGAATTTCACTCCAATCTGAGGTGGTGACTCTAGCCTCCTGCAGTGCTGCCCCGAGCCTTGATCTGACCTCTGATACCAGTTGAAGGAGTACGAGCGGAAGTGCGACGCGAGATAGAAAGCGAGAAGAAGAGCACGACGATATGGTGAACTCACTGTACTGTAATGTGTAGAGCATAGTGAGTTCTTATTAGGTTTTTACAAAAGAATATGTGTACATACCTGGCGGTCCGCCCACTTACCTGGGCGACCACATTGGGCTTTATACCCCAACAATGATGTGGTGAAGTGGGAACAGGCTATGGAATCTGAGTATAACTTGATTCTGGCTAATGACACTTGGGACTTGGTAGAACTGCCAAATGGTGCAAAAGCTTTACCTTGCAAATGGGTTTACAAGAAGAAATTTACCTTAGGTGATCCAAATCCAAAGTACAAGGCTAGACTTGTAGCCAAAGGGTTCAAACAGCAAAAGGGAGTTGATTTTGATGAAATCTTCTCGCCTGTGGTCAAGATGACAACACTTAGAACCGTACTTGGTCTTGTAGCAATTGAGGACGTGGAACTTGTCCAAATGGATGTGAAGACATCATTTTTTCACAAGGATCTTGATGAGGATGTTTACATGCAGCAACCTGAAGGGTTTGTTCAGGAGCACGCATCTTGTGAGGATCTAGTTTGTAAGCTCAAAAAGGCACTTTATGGCTTAAAGCAGGGTTCAAGGCAATGGTATCATAAATTTTATGCATGTATGAGGTCTCAAGGACATAAAAGGAGCGAAGAGGATCACTGCTTGTACACAAGAAATCTAGACCATGGCTTGATGATCATTCTAGTTTTGTATGTTGATGACATGCTTATAGCTGGGAAATCCATTGCGGAAATTGCCAACTTGAAGAAAACACTTAGCAATAATTTTGCAATGAAAGATTTGGGGGATGCTACACACTTTCTTGGGATGCGAATCAAAAGAGATCGCAAACGTCGTATTCTTGAGTTATCTCAGAAAACATACATTGAGAAAGTTTTGCAGCGTTTCAACATGCAGGGGGGGAAAGCATTGAGTACCCCTATGCAGGCATTCTTGAAAATCGGCAAGGAAGATGCACCCAAATCTGATGCTGAGCGAGCTGAAATGGCTAAGGTACCATATTCTTCGGCAGTGGGCAGTCTCATGTATGTTATGGTAGTCACAAGGCCAGACATTGCTTTTGCAGTGGGAGTGGTGAGTCGATATATGGCAAATCCTGGCAGCAAGCATTGGGAAGCAGTGAAGCACATTCTTAGGTACCTCAAAGGTACGGTTCACAGGTGTTTACGCTTCGAGAATAGTGATGCATCCATCATGGGTTATGCGGATGCAGACTGTGCGGGTTGTGTTCACAATAGGAGATCGACATTTGGCTATGTCTTCATATTTGTTGGAGAAGCAGTATCTTGGAGATCATGTCTTCAAGATTGTACGTCGTCTTCCACTACGGAAGCAAAGCACGTTTCATTTTTGGATGCAAGTAAAGAGGCTATATGGTTATCTCGCTTGGTTAGAAATCTTGGCATTGATGAGAATCCAGTGATATATTGTAATAGTCAGAGTGCTCTTGCATTGGAAAGGAATCCCATGTTTCACTCCAAATCAAAACACATTGAAGTTAGGGGTATCCTCTCGTGAGAGATTTCTTGGCCAAAAAGCTCATTGATTTGGTCAAGGTACACACCGACGACAACCCAACAGATGCTTTGACGAAAGTCTTAGCTTTGGAGCGGTTTACACATTGCAATGAGCTGATAGGTATAGGTGGAAGCCACTAGATTGCTTAATGGTTGTACATACCAGGTCAGTTGGGCTGCGTTGGCCTTCAAGTGGGAGTTTGTTGGGATTCAGGCCAACTGGTTGGGCATCCCACTTACTACTAACCCATCTACTAACTTAACCTATATGCATTTATTCTTTAATACACAAAAGAAAAAGGAGCTGCAAAACAGGATTATGTTGCTCTGTGCGCTCCACCCAAAGCAGGTCTCTCTCTCTCTCTGCTCTCGCACTTGCACTCGCACACGCTTCCCATGGCACCTTCAAAGAGGAATTCTCTTAGACATTTCTTAGTTGGGGTACCTCGTTTAGCATACTCTAGTGAGCTATAAATTTTTTTTACACATTGTTGGATATAGGGCGGTTCCACAACATGGTTGCAAACAACAATGTTGAAAGTCAAGATGTTCTTCTTGATTTCATTGAACCTCCTACCAAACTGCATTCCAATCAAATGGGACAACTGGATCTGTGAAGGATGCCATTGTGGAAAACACTAGTCTTCTTATAAAAATATCACTACTTTTTTTTTAGGACTAAAACACTTCTCTAAGGGGGGAGTAATGTCAGGCCTAGGGTAAGGCGTGCCATGCCAAGGGTTAGGAAACACATGCAATATAGGGGCACCTATGTTAAGCAGACTAAGGGCCTATATTAGGCATGGGTAGGTGGAGAGTTTCATGTGATAGTCCCCAGTCTCTTATATTGCATGCCAATGTTTTTCATCAACATGGTTCTTGTATCTATATTGGACTTCTCAAATTTCAATGAGCACCTATCAACATATCCATATGATAAAGTGCTCGACTTGTTGAATTTTCTGCGTAGCCTACCAATATAGAGAGATAACCTTTCCAATTAGATTTCTTCTTCCTACTGTATGCCCATAGCATGACTTTACTTGAAAGTGACATGCCGACTTTTCTCATGAGCATGGTTCTTGTATCTGTAACAATGAGCACCTATCAACACATCTATATGATAAAGTCCACGACTCACAGAATTTTCTCAGTAGTAGCAACCAAAATAGGAAGATAACCTTCCCATTCGGATTGCATCTTGCTAGCGTATGCCCATAGCATAACAACTAATCAAATCATTTGGTGTGCCCATCTGCCTATGGATGATGTGCAGTATTGATATTGAGTTGTGTTTCCAACAATTCAAGGATAGCGCTCTAGAAGTGATTGTTAAACGTGGGGTTACAAACACTAACAATGTTTTTGGGAATCTGTATAACCTATACATATTGGCTAAAAACCACATGGTTAACTCTTGGATTTTTGATGGTGAAATTGGTTGAAAAACACTTACAAAGTTTATCCAACCTATATACAATCACCGATACCAAATCATGATTTTGTATGATGGTTGGTAGAACTACAAAAATCCATAGACACACTGCACTTTTTTTGTGTCTATATACAACATTGATTCTATGCATAAGGTGCGTGCACTATGAATGATGATTTTCTTCCACCAAACAAGAAAAGAGTGGCTATCAAGCAACTAGTTCATGTGATAACATGAATTATCTAAGAGGGCCTCAAGGTAGACAATCCCTTGTTTTCCACTACGACTCTATGGACATGCAACCACACAATCATGATTGAGTTATGCTTATTAGGCATATATCTTTTCTATATGCAAGCCATAATATATTAAAAGAAAACTTAGTATGACTAATTTCTTTCATGCTTTGAGAATCTTCCTTTTCTTTCAATGGGAAGATATAATTGTTTTAATGTTCCATTTGTGAATAAGATTCCAGCTTAGAGGATCTCCTACTTAATCTATAGAAATAATTGTGTCTATAGGAGCACCATTTTTTTGGGTATAACCCAACTTGTGACAAATTACTCAATACGTGTTGATGGTAACTTATGGGACCCTTCACACAAGCTTTTAAGAAAAGAATTTCTAAACTGCCAAATAGTAGAAGTTCAACTCATTTTAGCGATTTTATTACAATCATTAATGGTAGAAAGGCTACTTATGATGGTTTCCCTCTACCTAATGGGTTGAGTAGTATCATTTTGTATGTGGGAAACCTTCTAGCTCCTACAAGCTAGGCAAAGTTGACCAAGGGTTCCTAGTTGCCAAGCCAAAAGCAAGGATTCTTGAATAAGATAAAACCAAGGTTTGTTTTAAGTCACACAACAATGTTGCACAACTTTGCTGGCATGGTCATGCATAGCTACATGGTAGCAGTTACGGCAAGGGTTAGAGGTTAGTGTGCTGGGTGCATCCTTTGCTTATCCATGTTAATTTTCCTAGGATGGAATCAAGGATCCATCTTTTTGTGGTCACCTACTTTGAGACATTTATAGACCTATATGTAGGGATTGTTTTTGGCATGTGCTGTCATTCACAAGGTGTACAACATAGTTTAGGAACTCATGGAGTTTGGTTTTGCTAGTAAGGAGCAAGGTTTATGCGGGTCCCTCTCACTCTGCCGATGAGTGTTTCCTCTCACCTTTGCACACAAATACTTCATGTACTTGACGGATGTTACATTTCTTGACATCACTATATGAGACATATTCCACATGTTGAGGATATGAGTCTCTCGGACTTACATGTGCCTTTTTCTTAATTATGTGTTGCAATAGAGTCACCATGCTAGTCAAATTTTTCAATTAGAACATTTTAGGCATGTGATTTTAGGAAAAATTTTAGTGGCTAGAAATTGTCAAATCTCTAGTATGACTTGTTAATGTAATAAGTACTATAAGAAACATTAGCGGTGGCGGATGGTTGTTCAACATTTTAAGCTATAATTTTCCATCCTTATTATGCAAATAGAAAGGCTATGTCATGTCAATGAAAATGTTTGTACCTAGATGTGGTTTATGTTCACATTCTATCAAGGTTCAAATGTTTTAGTAAGGCTACCCAGTAATTGTTCCGTGTAGCCTATTTTGGCTACGGTTCAAAGTGGGAGTATTTAGTTATTTTTACACGAGTTATTTACACATCTATTTCCTCAAGTTATATGTATTCTATGAGCATAAACTACACCATGAACATTGGCAAGCAAAACCATTCCAATCATGGGAATACATGCTCAAATAAGTTTTTGTTAATGCATGCACACTAGGTGTTATGGGTCCTAGTCTTTAGCAAAGCCACATCCATAGCAGCATGCAAATTCATGCATTGATTGCTTATGATTTTTAGGCACAATTTGTGCAGTGTCTTTGGTCTTTATTGTGGATCTACCACCACCATATCGAGACAATGATTCAATATGGGTGATTGTAGATAGGTTGACTAAACTTTGTAAGTTTATTTCAACCAAGTACACCATCCAATCTCTAGAGTTCACCAATCTGGACTACTTCAATCAATTTTTGAAGGCTCTTTAATGCATCAACAACAAGGAGGATGACCCAACACGGACTCAATAACTCAATTTTGGTGTTGATTGAACAAACCAAGCAAATCAACCAGAAGGTGACACGTGTAGCCCTTCTCCTTCCTCTAATTTTTCAAGCTCCACTATAAAGAGTATATATACTGAACTATTGAATGATAGTGAAAAAATATTGTGTACTCGAGTTCTCAAGGAAAATCTAGGTTTAGTGTAATCCCACCTACAATTTTTTGAAAAAAACCTGGGTTTAGTGTAATCCCACCTATAGATTTTCTCAACTATATCCCAATGCACCTTGAAGCCCTGCCACGTGACATTAAAAAAGGGCTTTTTTTTTGGGGGGGGGAGGGGGGGGGGGGGGGGGGGGAGGCCAAGGCAAAGGGAGAAAGAGAGTGGATTGGGTTCCAAGAAAAGGGTCTCTCTCTCTCTCTCTCTCTCTCTCTCTCTCTCTCTCTCTTCGCATCCATAGGACGGGTTAAAAAAGGGCTTTTTTTTGGGGGGGGAGGGGGGGGAGGGGGAGGGAGGCCAAGGCAAAGGGAGAAAGAGAGTGGATTGGGCGCCAAGAAAAGGGTCTCTCTCTCTCTCTCTCTCTCTCTCTCTCTCTCTCTCTCTCTCTCTCTCTCTCTTCGCATCCATAGGACGGGCTACACACTCGTAAGCTTTAATTTGAAGGTCAAGACACCCACAACAATTGGAGGAAAAAACCTAGGTTTAGTATATTTCCAGCTACAAATTTTGACATTTAATTTGAAGGTTAGGACACACACAACAATTGGAGGAAAAAACCTAAGTTTAGTATAATTCCACCTACAAATTTTGACATTTACCTCTAATTGTTTTAAAATTAGAGGAAAAACCTAGGTTTAGTATAATCTCACCTACAAAATTTGACATTTACCTCTAATTTTTGTAAATTAGAATAAAAACCTAGGTTTAGTATAATACGACCTACAAAGTTTGACATTTGCCTTTAATTTTTTTATTTTTTATATATCAGCACTCACTCAATGGAGTGAGTTGTAATGAATTAGAAACATAAAAAATACAACATTCTCAAGCTCTAAAAGAGCCATGGATGCAAAAAGAATAACAACTTAACATCACAACCTTTTTTATTTATTTTTTTGGCCAAACTCACAATTATGAGTGTATGTATTAAAATAATCAAACGAAATGTAAAGGGTAACCTCAAGCTTGTGTGATCCTTGAGGGATCACACGATACATTGAGAAGCTATAAAGCCCCAGACACAGGTGAATCACACTCTATGTATAATCTCTATGAAGCTAGCTGTTGCAAGGACATTTCAAAATTTCGATAGTTCCTAGTGCTCCAAACTTGCTTTGATTAAAAGAATTCAACAATTTGCGTACAGATAAGTATAGTTTGGCTTTCCATCACCTTCCCTCCTTTAAAAACATCATTTTTGAAGAACCCTATCTTCTAGGTCTCTTGGATCCATTTGCACCCCTGCTAGGCCACTGATTGCTGTGAACTCTTTGAATAAGTGAGGGAGGTCCTTGCTAGCCTTTTTCCACCAAAGCTTCTATCGGAACCAATACCTCTGGCTACTAGGACCTTCACACATGTTGACAAGGCCTCTCAAAGAACTATCCATCAAAAGAACTTCATCATATGCGACAACTGTGGCCACGAAATGTTTCTCGCTGTTGCCACCCATATTGATTCAGGCCATTGTTTTCCCCACTAATTGTTAAGGAAAAAAAACCAATCAACTGTGAACATCAAAGTGTGGTAAGCATCTTTGGTTTGCAGGTTAAGAAAATTTTTGCTCTTGGGCCATTGCCAAGTTTTTCAATTGAACTTGGACTCGCAAACAGGTAAACAAAATTTGTCAAGTCCTTCAATAGCTCTGTTTATCAACAATTATTCCATCCCACTGAGGTGAGACTGGGTAGCGAGTTGGTCTATTCCTTTCTAGCTCTTATTTTTACTATCTCAAAAATGGGCCAATTGTCTTAGACCTTTGTTATTTATCTTTTTGGATATTTCTCTCTAGAGTGGGTTCACCACGTTGTTTCTAATTTTATAGAACCAAGGGACCAATGAGTTATAGAGTCTTGAAAATATTTCCAAATTGAGGAACCTTATAATTTCAAAATTTTTGGTGAGGATACCTCCAAAGTTCAAAGAAACTACAAACTTGATAGAATCAAAATTGAAGTTCAGAGAAACTACAAAGTGCAAAGAATTTTAGTGCAAAAACCTTCAAATATGTCTCTACAATCTTTTTTTGCATTTGTTTTAAGAGGAATCACTGAAGATGCTTCCCTAGTCCTAGAAGGAGAAAAGGGGAGGAGATGGCACGTGTTGGGGGGCAGCCAAAATGAGGAGGTGATGCGGCACCATGGTGAGCATGAGAGAGCGGATCCAACAAGCGATTATCATGCTTAGGAGATGCGCTCGCTTTTGTGGGGAGAGAGAGAGAGAGAGAGAGAGAGAGAGAGAGAGAGAGGGGGAGGAGTGCTGCACCCCAAGGCAACACAGCATGTGCAAGAAAATTGGGGCACTTGCAACCGTAGACACCCTGGCTAGACACAAACATGGCTATTTGAAGACGAAACGAGAGATCGGGCGGAGGGAGTGAAAGAGGCGAAGCAAGGCAATGAAGCGGGAATGAGGGGGTTCTGAGTGCTGTCTAGTGGAAGGAGAGACATCCATGGATTTCATGTGTGCAGAGCAAGATCAACACTAACGGAAGAATAGGACTAGTGGTGTTGGGCCATGGGTTATAGCTCTCTCTCTCTCTTTTGCAACTAGGGACAGCAAGCAGAGCCATGGAAGCGAGAGGTGAGACAAGACGAGGTTGGATGGCGAAGATGAGAGAGTGCGTGCGTGAACGAGACTATAACCACTTTTCCTTTGGGATTTGGCAGATTCCAATAGATTTGTGGGAATCTACATAGCAAATTAATGAACTTTTTGGAGAATAGACCCAGGTATAAATGAATGCTAGAAAAATCCTAGGTTTAGTGTAATCCCACCTCTAGATTTTGAACTTTATCTCTAAATTATAGATTTGAAGGTGAGGAAACCTACAAAGTATGGATAAATTGAGTGTAAAAGCCTTCAAATAGAATAAAGATGCCCCTAAAATTTCTTTAAGTTTTTGGAAGAAAGCATTGTGCCTCCACTCGATTTAGTATAACCCCCATTAGAAATTTTGGACCTTTGTCTCAAAAATTCTAATTTGCCTTCAAGTGCTCAATCAAACCTAGGTTTACAGCAATCCCACCTACAAATTTTGAGATTTACCTTTAAATCCCAAGAACTCGAAGATAAAAGCACTGGCAAAGCTCAAAGAAATCTAGTGTAAAGACCTTCAAAAATAGGTGAGACTTACTGGAGTTGCCTCCCATCATCTACCTTTGCCATCTATTGAGGTCTGCTCTTGCCTTGGCTTGCACGACTTTTGCCTTGGATTTTTCGAATCAAAATTTCTCGCTTACGTCGATTCTTGATCTCGTCAATTCTTGATTCCGTAGATGTTGACGTCGATAGTCGATTCTTGATTGCAAATTTCGTTGATCTTCGCTTCATTAATTATTGATTATAAGACTTATACTTAATCTCCCTCTCCCCTCTTTCTAGAGTTGGTGTGAGAGCTCCCCAATCTTTTAACATGATAGTGAAAGGTTCCTCATGAACCAATAATAGAGTATTTTCCATCTCCGCATATGGTTGCTTGCTCATGTTCTCTCAAAACAAGTTGACTCTGTAAGTAAACGCCAAATTTTGTGAGCACCTCTCTCCCTCTCTCCCTCTCTCTCTCTCTCTCTCCGTAGAGCCATCGCCCTCTCCAGTCCCTTCAGCCTCCCCTTGGGCGAGGGACTGCCCTTGGGGAGGCATTAAGCCTCAGTCTCACCCCCTTAACCGGCAGCCATAGCCTTGCCTTTTGGCAGCCTATGTCCGCGTGATCACTCTTGTTGAACCAGTGACTGTTGACAACCCACTTTGTCGACTAGCCAATGTGTCCCTGACTGTAGCTTCTACCCACTTTTCCCTCGAGTTTCAACCTCTGTTCATTGCCCCCGACTATACACATTCATCATCACAGCTTTTGTCCACCCCTGCCCCCAATTGGAATTTTCCCTTTGGTGCATCCCTCAAGCAGCACCCATGGCCACTCAGGTCTCATACCGAAGCAAGCCCGCCTCTATCAGGGTCGTGGCAGCAAGGCCCATCACCATCAAGACCTGGCTTATCGCAGTTGAGACTCACAAACTGAAGGAGAAATGGAACATATGGAAACCAAGTTCAACACAAAAAAGGAAGAAGTTGAGACCATCCTCACAAAAGGTGGTCAAAAATCAAATGCAAGAGGCCATCCTCCACAAGGTTGAACACCATGTAGCATCCACGTTGCTACGCTAACGACAACGACAAGAGGAGATTGCCTCAATGTTTGCATTGGCTCCCAAGTGACTGGAAAGGGGAGGGAGACCTCAAGTTCCACGTGTCCTTTGCCCGCATCCAAACAACAACCCACATGATACAATGGGATCCAGCAACAATCACCTCCCTCACACATGAACATTGCAACAACCATGCGATCCTCACTTTCAAAACCAAGGCGGACCAAATTAAACTCCTTGAGCAATCAAGGCTTCTCAAGGACACTAAAAATCTGGTTTGCAAAAGACCTCACACCCACCCAACTCAACAGAAGAATGTAGAACTACAAAAGGTACGAGAAGCACGCACGGCAAGAAAATGGGCAATCTATCGAGGAGGTAAAGCTATTACTAGGAGTTCCGAACTCCCAACATGGCTCCTTCCTTACCTACCTTCCCTTCGGTTTTTATGTTTTGTTTATTCTATTTTCTCTTTTGTTCACCCCTCATTGGATCCTCAGTCCTTGATTGAGATGTATCTGACAACCCCTTCACTTAGGAGGAACCTTTTGTAATGCATTGTTTTCCGATCCCATAAGTTTTATTTGACCTCCGAAAATGATAATTCAATCAATCAGGTTATCTATCAACTCCAGTGTTTGGGAAAATTCATTTTCAAAAACATACAAAAATCCCTCCAAGACAAATCTGAACCGAAATTTTACAATATTATCCAGTATTTTTGCAAAATTACACTATTTTTCATGTATTTCAAGTGGAATTTTCTCCTTCTTGCCCTCCCCTCAACCGGCTACTTTGATTTTGCAACTAGCTCAAGGCTGAGCTGAGGCACACTTTTCCCGAACACTGATCAACTCTCTTTCTCTCTAACCAGAGCTCTCTCTCTCTCTCTCTGTCTCTCTCTCTCTCTCTCTCTACGCAGGCTCTTTCTTTCCTAAAAAAATGAAGCTCCATTATATAGACTATAGATTAGAGATAATCAATGTTAGCGTTTTTGCTTGAAACTCAAGTGGATCAAATCCTTGCGTTAAAAGATTGGAACTACTTATGCTTGCTTGCATGATGAATCCATTTGCTATTGTGGAGCACTCTCATCTCAAAAGATTGTGCTTTTGGCAAAGACAATGGGTTTCATATCATAGTGACACTTGCTCTCGAATGGGGGGATTCACATCAACATGTTTGTCACTTTGGTATGTTTTTGCACTTGCACTATCACGCCATTTGCGCAAAAACAAATAAAATCAAAGGCATCCAAAATTATTTTGTGCTAGCTAATGATGTCCTTGTGCTAGAATTTTTTTTCCTCGAAGTTAATTAATTTGCAATTTTCACATCTCTAGATGTATGAAGAAAACTTCAATAAGGATTATTGATGATGTTCCTTTGAATAAGATGTATGAAGTTGGGGCCGCGGGCTCATGTCCCCTATGGAATTGCTGACACCTCCAGGCACACATATTGTGCTTGAGGTCAATTGTATTCTTTTCAAGTTAATATAATTTCTCTCCACTCACAATTGTGAGTATGACAAAAAGAAAAATGAAAAAAAATGTATGAAATTAATAAATTTTCAATTTTCACATCTCTAGATGTATGAAGGAAACTTCAATAAGATTATTGATGATGTTTCTTTGCCGTTTTGGTGTGTACCCAAATCACCAAATATTGCTATGTTAACCAAGTTTGGAAGTCTAGGAACTTTCGAGTGTTTGAGGCTAAACTAACAGTGGATCATTTTGATGCTATTGTGCATCTCAACACCGATCTCATCCATGTTGTAGGAGCCAAGAGAGGGACAACAAGTAGAGATAAAGACTGGCACCAAGCACTAAGTTGCCTACGCTTCTCGTAGCACCCATGTTTTGGTTCCAGGTGTGGCTAGGTTCATGGCTATTATGGAATTGTTGACACCTCAAGGCACAGGTTGTGCTTGAGGGTGATTGTATTCTTTTCATGTTGATATAAATTCTATCCGCTCACAATTTTTACTATGGCAAAAAAAAAAGGACCAACAATTTTAATTACAAGGAAACACAAAGCGAGACTCACTATCAATAATACGAGAAGTCATCAGCGTGCAGAAAATGTCCCTTTCGAGACCATTTTATTTGAAATGCAAGTTTTCTCCTTACAAAACCCTCCGCACTTAGGTGCTACCATAATGTGAAAACACAATAAGACTCATATTTGTCTATATATCTTGAAAATAAGAGGATCTATGAGATAAATAGGAGGTAACAATGAGATAAATAGGAGGTAACAAGGAAAGAACTGTAAAGTTTGTAATATAATGCAATAAACGTTGGTTGGGAATGCTCACTTTAAAGTTTGAAGTTCCCATACACACGTTCTTTAAAAACAAGGTGAAAATTCACTATGGCCTACATAAGGCTATCTACAAGAATTTCTTGATAAAAAAACTTCTTTTAGAAAAATAGAAAGTGATACTATTATTTTTAAACATGTAGTGTCACAATACAATATTATGTTTCTTTGAAAAAAAGTGTAACGATGAACTATTTACATTATAATATATTCAAAGGCATAAAAAAATAATATTTGACACAAAACTCAATACCCCTCTTTAAAGATCAAGGTACACAAATATCAACATCTTCTCACAACTCATTCACAAATATCAACAACTCATTCAGAGAGAACACAGATGGCAGTCATGGAAAGCTATTTGCTGGGAATCTATTTTTTTTTTAATAGCAAAACTCACAATTGTGAGTGAATTATATTCATCAACCTAAAAAATTACAAGGTCTTGTCATGCTCGTGTTGATCCATGACATCATACAAGGACCACAATCATAACGGCTATCAGGACAACAAAGTCCATTGTCATGTTCTTCTGATATCTTTTAATTACCGATGGCTAGTATTTTCCCCCGTCCTAGGCATGCCAACTGCTGACAACAAGGCACAAGTAATCCTAGACCAATCCTCCGAGTGTTGCTTGCGTCCGAGTGTCCATATTAGCACTTTTCTTTCTTGTACAATTTCTGCGAAGCTTGCCACCTCGAACCCTCCTTCAAACACACGGTGGTTCCTTTGTCTGCCATACATTATGTAAGAAGAAGTATCGGACGATTTGACTGCTGATGAGGAGGGCAGGACTACCTGAATTCTTCCCTCCAAGGAATAGATCAGTCTTGAAGAAACCAATTTTCCATGTTCTTTGGACCCACTTGCATATTTTCCCTACTAGGCCTTTGATAGTTGGGCAATCCATAAAGAGGTGGGCTAGATCTTCACTAGCAAGCCTGCACCCCAAGCATCAATCTGACCCAATCCCTCTCTCCTGAATTTTCACCCCCGTCGGTAGAGCACCCCAGATTACCTTCCATAAAAATACCTTCATGTGTTGCGGAACCTTAGGCTTCCAGATGTTCTCTATGACTTGCTCCCACCTTTTCTCTGGCCATTGTTTTTTCCATATCTTGTTAAGGGGGCTAGACCACTTCTTCTTATGCATCATTGTATGATAAATGTCTTTAGGATGGGGTTTCCATAAGAGACTGCTTCCGGGCCATTTCTAGGCATTCCATTCCAACTCTGAGTCACAAATCGGCATCAGTATATTGTCAAGCTCTTTCATCACTTTGTGGACAAGCAAGACCTCCAAGCTATTAAGTTGGTATTGGGTAACCAGAAGATCAATGGTTTTCCAACTCTTGTTGTCACTGTCCCAGAAGTGCCCAAGTCGATTCAGACCCTTGTTATTCAGTTTCCTGGCTGTCTCTATCCAATAGGTAATTTGTGGCGGATTTACAATTTTGGACAGCCAG
This sequence comes from Adiantum capillus-veneris, assembly GCF_014529385.1. NCBI lineage: Eukaryota > Viridiplantae > Streptophyta > Polypodiopsida > Polypodiales > Pteridaceae > Adiantum > Adiantum capillus-veneris. Next base: position 122,008,064 of record NC_140943.1, read on the forward strand.
AGGGGACCAATGTAAAATGGAGTTCTTGAAGTATCTGGTTTCTTCCCCCCACTTTAAGACTCATGCTGCCTTATTGCATTTTCTTACCAATTCTCCTGAGCTGTCCCCCAGTCTAAGGGTAGAACATGATGGGGCTAATAGTTTTTCATGGAACTCCACCCCTCTCCATTTACCTCCTTTCGAGCCAAGTTTAGCCGCTTCCATCATATCTTTGATCATGACAGCCCAAACTTGATCCTGTTTAGCCAAGGAGACGATAAATTTGGCGCAACAAGCTTCTGCATGGGCCACCGGGTTGAGAATTCCAAGGCCTCCTTGATTCACCGGATGAGCAACTGATTCCCAACGGGCCCATTGCCAAGGCCTGGTGGATTTCGTGTTGTTTTTCCATAAAAACCTTTTTACTAGTTTTAAGAACTCTTTCCAGTGACACTTAGCCATCTTGAGAAGCGGGTAGTGTAGGCAACATAAGGAATCATGAAGGCATTTATCACTTTTATCCGACTTTGGAATGGAAGAAGAGCATACTCCCACCTACTCATTTTTGTTTTGATTTTTTCAAGCACCCACTCAAATCTTTGCTTGTGAGTTACATCCACCCCCAAGGGTGCTCCCAGATGTCTGAAGATATTCCCTTTTGTGACAATCTCCCCTAACCAGTCAGAAGGGTCAATTGAGTCATTTTCCGATAGGGAGATCAGCCTTGACTTCTCTATATTGCACTTGGACCCCGAAGCTACCGAGAATATTTGTACAATCTCTAGAGCTTTCTTGATGACCTAGGGGCATGCCTTCAAGAAAAGGAGAGAATCGTCTGCAAAAAGTTTTGCTAGGAGTTGGCTATTTCCTGGTAAATCCAGTCCTTGAAACTCCCCTCGTTCTGCACTAGATTCAAGTGCCGTGATTAAAGGATGCAATCCTATGGCGAAAATCAGGGGGGTCAAGGGGCATCCCTGCTTAATAGACCTCTTGACCTCAAAACAGCCCACAATTCTATCGTTGATTAGGAGCTCTAATTGGCTTCCATTCCCCAGTACACGTGCTAGACGACATAGGCGAGGCCCAAAGCCCAGAGCTTCCATGACGGCTTCTATATATAACCATGTTATTCTGTCATAAGCCTTATCCAGGTCCAACTGCAGTAGAATGCACTCTTGCTTTGTGACAGTTGCATATTCGATGCCCACCATTGCTGCCAAGATGTTATCGTAGATGGACCTTCCTTTGATGAATCCATGTTGATGGGGAGAGATGCTCTTGTTTAGTAAGGGGGCAAGTCTGAGGGCTACTGATTTAGCAATAATTTTGTAGGCCACCGACATCATCGTTATAGGGCGCCAATGTTTAAGTTGAGAACAACAGATCTGCTTTGTAACATAGCGACACTCATAGCGACGCCGCCAGTGCTTAAAAAAATAACCGAGAGCGTCCGAAAACTCAGATCTTAGATCTGAGTTTTCGGAGTGCGCTCAAGCAAGCAAGGTAATGCTGTCCCTCTCTCTCTCTCTCTTTCTTCTCTACACACACACACACACACACACACACACACACACACACACACACGAGGAGAGGAAGGAGAGCCAGGTATGCTCCTTCCCTCTCCTCACTCTCATGTTCCCTTCCCCTGTTTCTCTCTCCCTCTCTCTCTCTCTCTCACACACACACACACACACGCACACATTGTGTTTTTGAGAGAGAGAGAGAGAGAGAGAGAGAGAGAGAGAGAGAGAGAGAGAGAGCACAAGCATAAATAAAAAACGCACACACACATGCATAAACAAAGAAAGCACAGATACATTGATAGAGGAAAAGAGAGAGAGAGAGAGAGCATGCATAAACCAAAAAATGCACACACACATTGAGAGAGAGAGAGAGAGAGAGAGAGAGAGAGAGAGAGAGAGAAGAAGAAGAAGAAGAAGAGAGTCTTAACATCGTAGGAAACTATCCCAAGAGACTTTAAAGATCTAGTCGACAGGAGTTGAACTCAAGACCTGTTATTCATGAGGGAAATGGCATAACCAATCTATCACACTTCGGTGATAGAAAATTTATACCATTTTTCTCCTTTTTTTATTGGCGTGCACACACACCCGAGAAGAAGAGAGTTTAATTTAACTTCGTAGGAAACTAACTAAAGAGACCTAAAAATCTAGCCGACGAGGAGTTGAACTCAAGACCTGTTATTCAAGAGGAAAATGGCATAACCAATCTACCACACTTGGGTGATAGAAAGGTTATACCATTTTTCTCTTTTTATTGGCACACACACATCCACACACACACACACACACACACACACACACACACACACACACACACACACACACAAGAAGAAGAGAGTTTTAACGTCGTAGGAAACTATCCCAAAAGACGTTAAAGATTATGTTGAATGTAGACTTACGTTAAATTAAATTTAGATTTATTTAAGTTAAATTAGATTAGATTTAGTTTTATTTTTAGTTAGACTTATGTTTGATTAGATTTAGGTTTATTTACATTAGATTTAGATTTACGTTACATTAGATTAGATTTAAGTTTATTAATTTAGGTTTATTTACATTATATTAGATTAGATTTAGGTTATTTACCTGTTATTGAAGAGGGAAAATGGCATAACCAATCTACCACACTTGGGTGATAGAAAGGTTATACCATTTTAATTTTTTTATCGTTTAAGATAAGGTTAGAAGAAATGGCGAGAAAATTTCCTGCGCTCACAGCCTCAACAGTCCATGCGGACCAGCAATTCCACCTGCATGTTCGACTGTTGCTACCATACAATAGGCCGTCATGTTCAGCTAATGGAAGAGAAAATTGAGCCTACACAAAAATTAGTGATGCAAGATGACGATTCCAAGGGTCACACACACACACACACACACACACACACACACACACACACACACACACACACCACATCCCATCAAATCTAGAGTAAGAATTAAGTGCCTTGAGCAGACATCAGCTACATTGCAAGAATGGCGTGTCTGCATGCTACAAACAAAGATCTACTGTGAAAAGATGTTAAGATGCTGTGAAATGCTACAGCTAGAGAAGAGGCAAAGGGGTTTTGGCCACTACATGTAGTATCATGTAGACGTGGGTGTGTAGATTTCTTGTACCCACAAATATAGGCATTGACCAATAAAGACGAGATTATAACCCGGTGGTTCTGATCTCCTTGCACCTCTAGACCGAGGTGTGCGGGGATTGGACATGACTAGAGCATGTGAGGTAGTTTACAGTGTGAACAAAGAGAGAGAGAGAGAGAGAGAGAGAGAGAGAGAGAGAGAGAGAGAGAGAGAGAGAGAGAGAGAGAGATAAAAGATGAAGAATACCAATAGAAGATTAAATTTGTTGTCCAGGTTATAAGATTTTTACCCTCATTATGAGCAGTGACGAAGATGTGGGGCCATCCAACCGAAACACCTGTCTCTCAACGAGGATCTTATGTCCTTGTAATCATTGCAAGCATGATGTGCGATGGACAAGACGCGTTTCTTTGCAGCAAGTTCGCAAATTTGGCGAGTTTGATCCATTTGTTATAGATCGAGTTGTTGCCAATTATAACTCGTCGGACTCTAACGCTCGCCAATAGGTAGCAATCTTGCAACCCAATAGACGTGTTCGCAGGCGCTTTGGTCGAGCAGCATATGTGAGGCCACAAGATGTAGCCTCTGACAGCTCGGGGGATGATCATGCAGACCACATTTGAGCCCGAGATTGATGAAATGATCGAGATGATGAAATGATCGAGACAATCATGGATTCAGAAAGGCTTGTCTATGATGATATCAAAAGTGAAGCCGATACGCCATTGTATAATGGAGCACGTGTGTCTAGATTGAAAGCGCTCCTGGTTCTTCTCAACATGCACACAAAGTTTGGATGGAGTGACACTAGCGTCACAATGCTTTTCAGGTGATCTATTACAATTAGTTTACTTTAATAAAACTCTAAATGTATAATGATCTGATAGATTTTTACACAATTGTACAGTATTTTTATGTTGTGTAGATTGCTCAAAGAACACATACTACCAGCTGATAATGTGATGCCAGATTCCCGAGAGGAAGCAAGAAAGATTTTGCGAAACTTGGGGATGGATTACAATTTGATCCACGCTTGTCCTAATGACTGCATTCTTTTCAGAGGGGAATACATAGACATGGAGAAGTGTCCGAAATGTGATTCCGAAAGATATCGAGTAGATCTCCACGGAACAAAAATTTTGCAAAAGGTTTTGCGACATTTTCCTTTGCTTCCTCGCATCAAGCATTTCTTTGAATGTAAGTCCATGGCCGCCCTAGCATCATGGCATGAGGAGAATAAATCTTTGGATGGTGTGCTACGGATTCCTGCAGATTGTGCAGCCTGGAAACATATAGATGGAACATGGTCGAATTTTGCCAGGGAAGCTCAAAATGTGCGCTTAGGTCTGGCTATGTATGGCGTAAATCCATTTGGTCAAAGATCAACATCTTACAGTGTATGGCCCGTTGTCATCGTCAACTACAACATTCCCCCGTGGTTGACTACGAAGAAGGGCACCTATGGCTAAGCTTGATTGTGTCGGGGCGATATAAAGTGAAGAATATGGATGTGTATCTTCGTCCACTATTGGAAGAGCTACAACAATTGTGGATTGGCATAGAAGTGGTGGATATGAGCCGACACATAGGTCGACGGAATGATTTGATCAGAGGCATTCTAATGTGGACCATGCATGACTATCCCGGACTAACAGAATGCTCAGGTAATCTATTTACACTCCTCACTCAGACACTGTAAATCTTGGTTTTTCTCAAGCTGATCTATTATCATGTGTATACATGCAGGGCTTCAAATAAGCGGATACAAAGTATGTGTCACATGTGGACCTAAATTGAATGCACGTAGGGTGCCCTCATTGAAGAAGCAAATCTACGAAGGTCATCAAGCGTATCTTTCAGAGAATCATGTGTTACGTGATGGATTTTTGGGAAGAGAGCCATCGAGGATCTGCACAAGCATGGTTAGAGTAGAAGGAGATGTGTGATGACGGATTGCCCCCAGGGATGAAGAGACTATCTCTATGGTACGAGTTACCATACTGGCCCCGACTCATGATCAATCACTTGCTCGATCCAATGCACATATTCAAGAATGTGGGTAATCTACTATGGGACCATTTGACCGGCAAGAAAGATACTTTGGGAGCGCGAGAGTTGACCTTAGAAATGTGGATCGTATGGAGCAATATTGGCCGCAAACAGCGTCCGATGGATCGATAAAACTCCCTAAAGCAGTATGGATTTTCACAGGAGCCCAAGAACGCAAAGTAAAAGAGACCATTCGATCTTTGCGGACCCCCATTGGTGTAATGCACTCGCTCCGAACGTGTTTTACTAACGAAGGAAAGCTTACCGGTTTGAAGTCACATGATTGGTATAAAATGTGTCAAGTATGTTCATAGTGGAGTATATCATAGTGGGAATTGTGTAACAAATTTATGTGTGGACTTTAATATCATTGCTGCACGTGTTTTGCAGTTTATTTTACCAGTTGCCATTGAGGGATGTTTGTCTCTTGCCTTCGTAACATCAAGCTCAGTCAAAAGATACTCAGTCAGAAGCCGTGGAGGTGGTGCCAGATGAACATCAAGTTGCTACTCTCTATGAGGTGCATGCAGAGGATCTACAAAATGAAACAAAGGACATCTGTTTAAACAGAGAGCTCTATATAGATATAGGAAGTTATACTGAGCTATGCGAGGATGAGAGAGAGATCTCGTAAAGCCATAAATATTGTATTTGAACAATTTTGCTCCGTTTTTTAAATTCAGAGTTATGCACTTGCCTCTTCCATCACTCAAGTTGAATAGAAGAAGAACGCTTTATGTTGCTACTAGCCTTTGAACATTCCAAAGCTACAAGCACCTTCAAGTTCTTGTACGATTCTCCGTTTTGAACAATTTTGCTCCGTTTTGTAAAAACTCTGGCTCTCTAAGTATTTGCGTCATTGCATCATTGTATTTATATATGCATCATTGCGTCATTGTATTTAATGGTCTTTGCATCCACTCCAGGTACGTATGCTCTAGGTATCTTCTCATAAGCAGAGACGACGAGCACCTCCTCCTCCTCTCTCTCTCTCTCTCTCTCTCTCTCTCTCTCTCTCTCTCTCTCTATCTACTTGTCCATGTTTTCTACTCCATTCATTCAATATTAAGTTTAAATGTTCGTGTGTTTAATGCAGGTATGGATGATGAGGAGTTTCTTTCTTCTTTGTCACCCCAGCAAAGACAGTGGTACGTGGAGCGTCATCGCTCTGGCGCACCATCGCGCGTTCCTACTCCATCCGCATCTCCCTCTGTTTCGGAGTCCTCAGCACGCTCCGAAGCTTCGGTGTCGACGAGACGATCTTCATACTCGTCTAGGCACCGGCGCTCTAGTGGTGGCGGTAGCGGTTGTTGTGGGGGTGGCGCCACCGATGCTTCAACACTGCTTCATGTTCGACTAGGATCTTTACCCTCCCCTTCTTTTCCCGTCCCGAAACCAGCCACGGCATTGCCATCGACACCAGGTTTTGCACGGCTGACTGCCGTTCCCCGCAGCTACACACCACTAGCTACTCCTCCAAGAGTCACTCCGGTGGACACTCCTTGCTTCGGGGCTCAGACTCCAGTGGAGACACCTGGCGTCCGTACCCCCGTTGACACGCCGCTAGAGACCCCTGCCGAGACACCCAGGTTCACGTGTCAGCGGCGAGAGGGCTTGCCTTACTTCGTCGACTTTAGCGGCGGCATCATCTTGGATGATGAAGGCAACAAGGTGATTTCGCGCATGCGTAGTCTTTGCTCTCAGGTGTTTAGACACTACATACTAGACACCTGGAGTGGAGTACCGAATGAATTAAAAGATAGAGTCATCAACATTCTTCATGACGAGTTTCCCGTTCCAACACGGGATGACCGCTTCAATGAAGATGTGATGAAGGTTCGAATGCGCGAATACTGCAAGCATAAGCGTTCGGAAGTGCAAAAAGAAATCAAGCATGGGTGGAGCAGACCAGATTAACTGGCCAAAGAAGATTGGAAGCATGCAAAGAAAGAAGCACGCGAGAATCCTGACAAGTGGAAGCAACAAAAGGAGGCAGCCAGAGCGCGAGTAGAGGCAGGGAGCTCGCACCACTTGGGGAGCGACGGGTGGGCATCATTTGAGGCGGATTTTGTAAGTGTTTTCGCATCTATGTTTGATAGTTTAGGGTTTATGGGATTTGAAATTCTAACATAATGGATTCTTTGTATGTTTTGGCAGTGGTCGTTTACAGGACGTGATCCCACACCGTATGAGCGTGAGTACGCAGGCAGGAAGGTCATAAACGCCCTTATAGACATCCTGAGTTCTCGCGGCGGCATGGTTAGTATTAGGGTTTATTCTTTTACATTTATTGTATTGTTTTATAAACGCCACAATATGTTTATACTTACAACAAGCTATCGTATTGTTTTTTTTTTGCAGAATCCGAAAGATACGCCGCTTCGACGCGATGAGACGTCTGATTAGACGACGTCATTTTAGCCATAGCTAGATAGCATTAGTTTCTTTTTGTCATAGATTATGTATCATGAGATGATTTTTATACATCTTTTTGAAAACCATGTATATTTTTTAAATAATGACAATGGTTTGTAACTATTACATTTGCAAAGATTAACAATGAAGTGATTTTGCCTATGTGTACAATTTTCATTGATTTACTTTCATCAATTCACGCTTGTCATTTTTGTATCTTTATTTTGTAAACAATACTTACTATGGATGATGGAGTTAATTATTATATTGTCTTGTGGGTGACTATTTTGGGTCTAAATTTACCTTTGCACTTTTTTCAAAGGTAAATAGACAAATGAAACATTCAATATGGTTGATGGGTGGATGCCCTGCCACCAAAAAAAATTCATCTCGGGCGTCGCTATGACCGTCGCTATATTAGGCTTTGCAGCATCGCTATAAGCGTCGCTATTGATGGCCCTGCAGCATCGCTATAGCCGTCATTATAAGCGTCGCTATATAGCGACTGGCATAGCGACGCTCCCGTGTCGACGTTCATAGCGACGCTGTTAGCGACGCCGGGGGTTATAAAAACCCAGTGTATTTTCGTCGCTAAAAGCATCACAAGAGCATACAACCTCTTGTAGTGATAAGCCCTCTCTTTACACTTATCTCCATCGACGCTTCGACAATGGCTTTATTGGCCAACCTTGTGATTGGGCCCTTGAGACCATCCCAAAATTCTCTAAAGAATTCTACCGTCATCCCATCCCAACCAAGGGACTTCTCCTTGCCAAGGGCTTGCATTGCAAGAGAACATTCGTCTTCAAAAAATGCCCTTTCCAAGCTATTAGCTTCTGAGTGGGGAATCTTCTTCTTGACACTCTGAAGTAAGGTCCCTCTGGCTTCTTCCACTTTTTGGGACTGGATCTCTGGCTGTCCAATGATTTGACTAAGATAGCTCAACATCAGACCGGCCATCTCGTCCTGGTTATGAACTGCTGTCCCTTTCTCATCATAAAGCGAGAAGACGTGGCCCCGACTTTTCTTGATTTTTAAATCCCTAAAAAATTGAGCTTGATTAGAGGCTTCTGGTTGAAGGAAAGTCTCCCTGGAGAGAAGCCTTGCCTTTCTGATATCTTCTAACTGCTCATTAGCAAGGTTAGATTTGGATTCGAGCAATCGTTTGTGCTCATCCTCAGTAACAAGCCCATTGGATTTTTTGGAGGTAAGCAGTTGTACCTCCACTGCAAGATGCATAAGGTGTCCCTTCCTAACTTTCTTAATTCGGGGGCCCGAGGTTTTGATTGCTTTCTGGATGCTCCGAGCAAAGAGGTCCCACGCATTGTGTTTGTTGAGGTCGACATCTTTTCTGAGCTTACCCAGTGCTTTCTTGGTTAGATTCCTGAAAAGAGGGTTTTTGAATAGGTGTGCACCTGTTACCAACAATTTCTTCCCACCTCTCTGGGTCTGCTCCTCCCCTGTATTCTTCTTAATATGTATGCGCAGAGGTATGTGATCCGAAAGGTTTTTTTTTTGGGAATACCTTGTCATAAAATCTAATATCTAACTAACCCAAATGATTTTCTCATATTAAATTGATCACTTAATGTGGGAGAATAAACGGGAACAAGTGTTAAGATATAGGTATGTGCTTTTAGATCTATCTCAACACGGGGCCAATGTAAAGGGGCCCAAAAGGGAGATGGTCTATCAAAGAGCAAGGCTAACCAATGGAGCATAAGACCTTAGGGTTAGCTTCATTGAAGACCTCCAATAAATGTGTGTAAAAGTCCTTTTGACCTTAAGTAAGCTAGGGCTGAGCTTGAGGTGGGAACCCGGCCCAAGCTCGAGGTGCTTGTCCTGCTTGAGGTGCTTGTCATGCTTGAGGTGTTTTTCATGCTTGAGGTGCTTGATTAAGATGCTTGAGGTGCTTGACTGGCTCCATGCTTGAGGTGCTTGACTTGCTGCATGATTAAAGTACTTGAGGTGCCTTGAGAAGCTTGCCTGAGATGCTTGTGGGTAGGGATAGTTAAAGCTTTCTTCAAGTTTATGTTATGTTTGTGGTGCATGAAGCCTTCCATCTTCATGGCATCACCTAGGTCACAAGGAACACAAAGACTGTATTGTAACAAGTCTCTCTTTATGGGAGAAATCATAATACAAATGCCTATTGGAGGGGGGACCGACTCCACATAAATCCGGTCCTCAATTGTTGTCATGTTCTCTAAATTCTCTCTCTTGCAAAAGTATTGTCTATGCCAAGTTAACTAATTGCTATGATTATGTTGCTATCTTCAATTATGTATACCCGCTATGCTCACAAAATCATTTCTTGAAAGTACTCTCATTAAATTCCGCTATTCTCAAATTGAATAGGCAAATTCCATTACATGGAAAACTCTACGAGTTTCCATCATGAAGCAATTTCTTCCAAGCGATACTAAAGATAAAGTTCTTACCGAATGGCGCGGCTTGAAGCTCCTCTCTCATGAGTCTATCAACAAGTATGTAGATAAGTTTTGGGATTTACATCTCAAAGCTACTGTCTTTCAAAAGATAGACTTTGCCGAGCAAAGACAACAATTCTGTGCGGGATTACCTGAAGAGATGGCCGAATATATCAACTCTCAACGGCCCGGTACTATTACCGAAGTAATCCACCACACCATGGTTGCTTCACGCATCAATTTCCATCAAGGGGCTAGACGTAATGTCAAGCCCATGGAAAACAAAGATAAAAATGATGCAAAGGGGAAATCCAATGCTCAAAATAATTCCCAAGGCACTTCCAACAACAACAACAACAATCGGTCCAAGGAGAAGGGAGTTTACAAAGGTAAAAACAAACTCTCTCCTGAAGAGCTTGAAGCTTTTCGCAAGGACCATAAGTGTTTCAAGTGTGGGGAGCAAGGACATGGCTATCGTTCTTGCCCCAAGAAGAATACTCGCAATGAGACTCCTAGGGCTTCCACCATCGAAGCTCCAAAAGAGGATGCTCATTGCAAAGGATCATCACTCTCCTATGCTTGGGGAAAGGTAAGAGAGCATGATGCCTTCATCTTGTTTGACCCTGGCTCTACTCTCAACTTCATATCAATAGAGTTGGCCACCAAGTTGGGCATTCAAGCTTTTGAGATGGGAGATATAGTAACAGCTGATGCAGCTTTCAAGGGACAACAAGCCTCCGTTACTCCCTTGATTGGGAAGTTGAGGCTTCATGTCCAAAGCTATGTCGACAAAGAAGACTTCTTCATCTCTCCCCTCCAACATCAGGATGTTATCCTAGGGGCACCATGGTTTGATCGCATGGCTGCCAACATGAAGTTCCCTGAAAGGAGAATTTACTTCACCTACAGGGGAAAGAACATGTATATAGATGCTAGTGAGCGTGGTCGCACTATTCCACTTGTAAATCCTCTTTCTTTTGATAAATCAATGAAGAGCTCAGTTTCTGCGTACATGATTTATGTCAAAGAGTCTCTAAAAGCTAATAATGTTTCATCAAATGGAAATGATAGGAATCAAGAAGAGTTAGACTTGTCTACTTTTCTAAAAGGATTCCAAGATGTGTTCATCGATGATATCCCTATGGACCTACCTCCAAAACGAGGGGATGATGACCATCGTATTGAGCTCCTTCCAGGAAGCTCACCGCCTAACAAACCTCCTTATCGAGTCTCACAAGCTCAACAAGAGGAGATCATGAGGCAAGTACAAGAGCTGGTAGACAAAGGGATGGTGAGGCCTAGTTCCTCTCCCTTTTGTTCTCCAGTCCTTTTAGTGCAAAAGAAAGATGGTACATACCGTATGTGTGTGGACTATCGAGCACTAAACCATATCACTATCAAAAACAGATTTCCCGTACCTCGGGTAGAAGATCTGTTTGATAAGCTACAAGGCTCTACCTACTTCAGTAGGATTGACCTTAAGAGTGGCTATCATCAAATAAGGATAGTGGATGAGGATATCTTAAAGACCGCGTTTCGCACAACATTTGGTCTTTATGAATATCTAGTCATGCCTTTTGGCTTGACTAATGCACCAGCTACGTTCAATCGTTTGATGGAGAAAATTTTTAGACCATATCGAAAATTCACTGGAGTGTTCTTCGATGATATCATCATCTACTCCAAGTCTTTGGAGGAACATAAGCAACATCTCCAAGTGATTTTTCAAGCCTTGAGGGAGAACAAACTTTTTCTCAACCAAAAGAAAAGTGAATTCTTCCTTCAAGAGATTCAATATCTAGGCCATATTATCTCTCACAATGGTATTCGTATGGATCCATCAAAGTTAGAGGTAATAAAATCATGGCCTAACCCAAGGAATCTACATGAGCTAAGAAGCTTTATTGGTATGTGTGCATACTATAGACGCTTCATAGCAAAATTCTCTCAAGTAGCAGGACCACTACACGACTTAACCAAGAAGAACGTTAAGTTTGTATGGACTGCTAAGGACCAAAATGCTTTTGAAAAACTCAAAGAGAAGCTTACTTCCCAACCAGTCCTCGTGCTTCCGGATCTCTCAAAGCCATTTGAGGTCCAATGTGATGCTTGTGGTGATTGCCTTGGAGCGGTTTTGCTTCAAGAAGGGCATGCCATAGCATATGAGAGCCGAAGGCTCAATGGTGATGAACGAGTCTTGGGCATTTATGAGAAAGAGCTTTTAGCTGTTCTACATGCCCTAGACACATGGAAGCACTACCTATTGGGGACTCCATTTATCCTACGAACCGACCACCAAAGTCTCAAGTATTTCATGATGCAAACCAAGCTTTCCGACAAACAAATGAGGTGGGCAAATTTTCTTTCGCAATTTAATTTCCATATTGCTCACATAGCTGGTAAGCACAATCAAGTTGCCGATGCACTTTCACGACGACCAAAAGTTAATGCGGTGTCTATAGCTACTCACAATGATCTATCCTCTATGATAGATGAGTATGCTACTGACCCTGACTTTAGAGACATAATGTCAGCCCTTGCTTTGGGGAAGAAAGAGGAACCATTCACCTTGCAGGATGGTTATCTTCTCCACGGCAATAGGCTATGTGTTACCCATTCCCTTCGTGAGAAGGTTATGTATGAATCCCATGCTCCTCCATATGCAGGGCATAGAGGTATTCAACCTACTCTCCGAGGAGTAGAGACGTATTTCTATTGGCCTACCATGAAAGTGGACATACAAGAGTATGTTTCAAAATGTGTAGTATGCCAAAAGACCAAGTATGATAGAGGGAAGCAACCTGGATTACTCCAGCCATTGCCTATTCCAAATTCACCATGGGAGAGTATATCCATGGATTTTATCTTTGGATTACCCAAGTCTATCCATGGGAATACAGGAATATGGACAATAGTCGACAGGTTTAGCAAGCAAGCACATTTTATTCCTGTCAAAAAGACTATTAAGGCACATCAAATGGCAACTCTCTTCATATCTCAGATTTTCAAACACCATGGATTACCCACATCCATCGTGTCAGATAGAGATCCTAGAATGACCAGTAATTTCTGGAAAGGTCTCTTTGAAAATCTAGGAACAAGATTGAATTTCTCTTCGGCCTATCACCCACAAACGGATGGCCAAAGTGAGATAGCCAATCTTACGATACTCGATCTACTCAAGACTTATGTTACCGAAGTAGATCAACGCTCACAATGGGAAAAGTATTTACCGCTAGTAGAGTATGCCTACAATAATACTGTACATACTTCTACGGGCAAAGCACCTTTCGAGATCATAGAAGGAAGACCTAAAAGTCCCTTGCTACTGAAAGTACATGGGAAGATCTTCGCCGCCGATGAGTATAGCCGTGACCTACAAGAATCTTTTCAAAAGATTAGGGAGGCTATAGCCATCTCTCAACAAAGGCAAAAAGCTGCTGCTGATAAGCACAGAAGAGCCTTAATGTTCAAAGAAAATGATTGGGTCTTACTCAAGTTTCCTAAGGCTCGATTAAGGCAAACGACGGGCAAAAATCCTACGGGCCATCAAAAGTATTATGCTAAACTAGCAAAAAGATACTATGGTCCTTTCCAAATCTTGAAGCCTATCAATGAGACGGCTTATCAACTCAAGTTGCCCAACCATTGGCTTATACACAATGCCTTTCATGTAAGCTTACTTAAGCCCTACAAAGGAGAGCCACCAATTGAACCAATTATTGAAGACCCTCCCGAAGTTGAAGACCAAGAAGAGGTGCTACAACCCGAAGCTATCCTTCGGCATGAAGACAAGGTACTACGACATGGTAAGATTATCCGACGGTATCTTATTAAGTTCAAAAATTATCCTTTTGAAGATGCTAAATGGATGCAAGGAGTACAACTTAAGGATAGTATGAACCTTGTCAATGCTTACAATGCTACATTAGAGTAAGCAAATGTACAAATTTCTTTTAAATAACTCATGTTTTTGTCTTATATGACTAGTCCTCTTTTTAATTGTGCACAAATTTAACTAGTATGCATGCTTAGAATCATGTTTGTGATGACGACGTCTCTCAAACACCAAGTAGAATTTGTCACTCTACTTTGGGAGAATGAAATGGACTAAAGAGCAGACATGCTTGCGGCAGCTATGTCTCCCAAGCACCAAATGGATTAGTCATCCATCTTGGAAAGATGTCGTAGGGTAAAAAGGGATCCTTTACCCGCTAAGTACGATTGACTAATGACTAAGACTTTATCTCTTCTACCTCATAGTCAAGGACGACTATGATTTCAAGAGAGAGGTAATGTCATAAAATCTAATATCTAACTAACCCAAATGATTTTCTCATATTAAATTGATCACTTAATGTGGGAGAATAAACGGGAACAAGTGTTAAGATATAGGTATGTGCTTTTAGATCTATCTCAACACGGGGCCAATGTAAAGGGGCCCAAAAGGGAGATGGTCTATCAAAGAGCAAGGCTAACCAATGGAGCATAAGACCTTAGGGTTAGCTTCATTGAAGACCTCCAATAAATGTGTGTAAAAGTCCTTTTGACCTTAAGTAAGCTAGGGCTGGGAACCCGGCCCAAGCTCGAGGTGCTTGTCCTGCTTGAGGTGCTTGTCATGCTTGAGGTGTTTTTCATGCTTGAGGTGCTTGATTAAGATGCTTGAGGTGCTTGACTGGCTCCATGCTTGAGGTGCTTGACTTGCTGCATGATTAAAGTACTTGAGGTGCCTTGAGAAGCTTGCCTGAGATGCTTGTGGGAACCCCCCCTAGTTCAAGTGCTTTGTCATGCTTGGTGAGTAAGGTGCTTGATCACCTAAAAGTCAAAAGCATTCCTACAAGAGGGGGGGCGAGCCCTTTTCCTAGGGCCTAGAGAGAGAACACCCACTCACACACACAAGGGAAGCCCATCTTGAAGAGGCAGCAAGGACACATGTCAGGCCCCTACCCATGTTACCTTCATGTGTTGCTTGAAGCCTATTGGCTAGGCTTCAAAGGGGTCCAATGATAAATTACATGAATTATCTAATTGTTTTAGAATTTATCAAGTCCTCTCTCTCAAAGGGGAAAGGGGGACACTTGTCCCAAGGCTACCCATGTTGCTTGTAATGGCTCCTGCTTGTGATTGGCTAGGCCTGGAGGGGTCCAATGAGCTTCAGGCATGAGCTACAAGGGGGGGTCGACCCAAGCAAGCTAGGGGGTGCCTAGGGGGTATACTCACCCACACACACTCACAAGCACTCTCATTGTGTGATATGCAAAGTGCAAGAGCTTCCTCTCCAAGCAAGTAGAGGTTGAGAGCCTACACCAACACTCTTGGCTATGGAGTGCAAATCCAACCAAGAGCCATGCTTCAATGCTTAAGCTTGCCATCTCCTTCTTCTTCATTACTATGCTATTATGTATGCTAGCAACAAGAGTATGATAAGTGAGGAACTAATTCTTTCTCCTACGAAATGTTTCTTCTTCCTCTTCCCTACCCTCATTCCCTGCTAGCTCTCTCCACCTTCGAAGGTGTTTGAGGTCTTGGGACTGAGGCTTGGGATAGTTAAAGCTTTCTTCAAGTTTATGTTATGTTTGTGGTGCATGAAGCCTTCCATCTTCATGGCATCACCTAGGTCACAAGGAACACAAAGACTGTATTGTAACAAGTCTCTCTTTATGGGAGAAATCATAATACAAATGCCTATTGGAGGGGGGACCGGCTCCACATAAATCCGGTCCTCAATTGTTGTCATGTTCTCTAAACTCTCTCTCTTGCAAAAGTATTGTCTATGCCAAGTTAACTAATTGCTATGATTATGTTGCTATCTTCAATTATGTATACCCGCTATGCTCACAAAATCATTTCTTGAAAGTACTCTCATTAAATTCCGCTATTCTCAAATTGAATAGGCAAATTCCATTACATACCTTAATCTCCATCAACGGCGGAATCGAGTCAGCTTGGTGTGAGCAATAGCATTTGTCCAGCCTGAAGGCAGTGCGGGTATACTGCAGGCTTGTGTAGGTGAAACCAAGCGTGCTGTTCCATGGGCCGATTTCCCATAAGTCGATCATCACCCACTTTTTGCACAAACTTTGCCATTTAGAACTTTCCGAGCCATCCAACATACTGGAGGATCCTGTTCTATCCTTGCTCTTTTCTACCATATTGAAGTCGCCAACCAACAACCACTCACCTTCAATAGGAGTATCTCTAAGATGCATCCATAGTTTAGCTCTATCTTTTGCATTGCAAGGGCCGTACACATTCACAATGGTGAAGGAATGCCCTTCCCATCTGATTCTATCCCCAAGATTCTGTCAAGAGGGTGGTTTAGAACCAACTTCGGGTCCAATTCTCTGTCCGCAATGCTGAGGATGCCACTGAAACCATTACTTCCTTCCCCATAAAATACAAGTTTCTTTCCTAGCACCTACTTTCTCTTGCTATGGGCATCTAAGTGGTGTTCCTGAATGGCCCAGTAGTTGACTGCCTTGTCCTTTTTTATTTCCTCCCAGAATAGGGTGCTCTTCTTACGGGTTTTCAACCCCTTTACGTTCCAAGATTGGATAGTGAGATACTCCATCATTAATGAGGGGTTCATTGGGATAGAGGAACGAACTCTTCAGCATCCGAATCATCCCCCCCCCCCCCCCCCCCCCCCCCCCCCCCCCCCTTCCCCCTCTCCTTGGTCTCCGGAGAATCCGGGGGTTCCAAGTCAGGGGATTTCTTCTCTTGCAGTGCTGCAAATGGATTCTGTAGTGGGATAGTGAAACCTCCTCCTTTTAGAGGGGTGGAGGATGGATTAGATCCTTTCCCCTCAAGTGTTCTTACGACTTGAGGCACTTTGGAGTCTCTGGCCACCACTGCCTTCACTCTTTTGGCTCTTTTCAGACCAGGGATTTTAACAGCCGTCACCGTTGTCACTGTCATAAATTTCGGGGTAGCAGTGGGAGTAATGTTATATTATCCTTGCATGCACCTTCAAAAATTTGTTGTATGGAAATCAATTCCTCCATAATCTTTTCCTGCATTTTTGTATCCATCATACCTTCTTTATCCTTCCCTGCATTTGCCTCTTCGTTACTGCCTCCTTGCTTCTCCAGCCCTTCCATCAGGGTTTCCATTTCACTGGGGGCCTGTGCTGACGGAGCCGCAGTACCTTTAGACTTCAAGGGGCAATCCTTGGTGAAATGTCCAAAGTTGTTGCATTCAAAACATGCTCCAAAATATGTTCCAAAGTTGAGCGGAATAGTAGCAAGCCCAGCACCGACATTGATAACCATGCTCTTAGGTGGCGTTTTAGACACATCCCAACCTATACAAACCCTGTGTGAGGTTCTACCAAACCCTCTCTTGCTAGGTATAAATAAGGGAGTGCCTAGTTGACTAGCAAGCATCCTGAGATTTTCCCACAGCCAGCTAGGCAGTCCCACAAACTCAACCCAGACCGGATGAAATCCTTGTAGAGATTCAGCTGAGTCGAACACTGGCTCCCACGGCACCACACAAACCGTAGTCCTATTAAATACTAGGGGCCCTTTGTCAAGGATCTTTTCCACATTGGAGGCCTCTTTGAATCTCACTGAACAGAATCCTTTAGCTAGGTAAAAAGTACTTTCAACTGCTCCTCCATGACCAAGAATTTGAGGGCCCTGAAGCCATTGAATCATCTCAAACCTGTTCGGGACTCTTCCACTGAACCCAAATACAAGCGTTAGATTAGCTTGCCTGGCTAGCTGTTTTTTTAACAGCACTGGTGGAATCGCTACAGTGATAGCCTCAACAACCTCCACATGCTGTGGCAAAGACTTTTTTAGAGCAGAAAAGGCCCGATCTGCGAGCCCGTCTTCAATTAGCAGCCCACTACAATCTATTTGGGAGCAAGTTCTCTTGTTGTTGTTAGGGCCGTACTGGATCATTTTGTTGACTTGCTTGAGCTCTTGCTGAAGTCTAGCCCTTGTATTCTGCAGTTTTTTGACAACTCCTTCACTCGACAGCTCTTCTGCTGAGCCTTTTCCACCATCCTTAGAGTTAGGCCGCTTGAGTATGCTAGAAAACGAGATGCCTTGCTTGCGAGCTACAGATACATTTGATGCCTTATTTACGTTCGTACAGATGGGACCCTGAGGGACCCCGTGTTTGAGGGTTTTAACCTCGCATTTGAACCCTTGAGTTGAGCCCATTTTCTCTCTTGTTTCCTCAGAAGGAACTTTTTCAATCGATACAGTTTTGTCCACTTTCATGGTTGCAGCCTTTAGCAAGTTGGGACTCCACATTTCCATGTCATATAACGGTTTCAAGACCAAACCGTCGCGTTCATCCATCGGCACTGCTAACCCCATTTCAGGTAATTTATCCGTCGCTAACATCTGTGAGAATTTTACGATATCCTCGCTTACTACTAGAGCGTCGGGTTCCATGACTAAATGACTCACAAAAAGGAAAGAAAGAAAGACCCCCTTCCAGAAGCAATAAGCTAAGGCATATGTTCCAAAAAAAAAAACCATTATTTGCTAGGGAGAAGCTTGCAGCAAACGATTATTGTGCAACAAATTGTAGTGATTATTAACTAGGGCACAAATAAACAATGATGATTAAGTAGCAAATAATCGCGATGGTGTTTCATTCAGGCTTGAAGCGAGCAGGAGGCAAAACACTGGCTCGCCAAGGTTGTCCCCACTTTGTAACAGCCCACTGAGTCAAAGGATGGTGCTTGTCAAAGGAACACGATCTATGGCAACCACTTCTAAGCACAGTATGAATGCAGGTTTTCCCTTTGCACCTTCTTAGCTCTTGCAACCCCAGCTAAGCTAGGCAGTACTGGTAAGACAACTCTTACTGCGCAAACTCAGAGCTCCCTCAGTGGCCTTGACGATGCCCCATCTTTTCAACCTCCATACTCATAGTTTCGTATGCTGGGAATCTATTCTAAGGAAAGGTTGGTTATGGCCTTTTCCTATTTTCATTTGTAATTTTTCTTTTCGACTATGGGAAGCCTCTCTTACCACCTATGAGGCAATGTTGTAGTTGTTTTTCTTAATATATTTCCTGTTCTATATATTAAAAAAAACCTCTTCTCACAAGGATCTAATAAAAAAAATTTAAAATTATCATTAGCTTGTCACGTGACATTAATTAACAAGCTTTTTCCAATGGTCCAAATTTGCACCCAAAAATCCACCCTTCACTAAGGACTCCTTATGTGTCCAATTCTTTCCATGGTGGCCATTTTCCCAATAAGTTACAACTGTACAAAACTTCCTCTTCATTCTCAAAACAAAACTTCCTCTTCCAATAGAGTTTTAGAAAGGCTTGACAGTTGTTGGCTACTTGATTGTGATTCTAGTTTCGAGTGGAAGACATGGCAATGGCCCACAAACAAACAGTTCCTAAAACTGCAAACCAAGCCGTATACAATGCCCTTATGGTCTCACCAAATCGGTTTCCTCCCTTGAAAAAATAGTGGGGTAAGGAATGGTCAGAATCAATATGGAGGTCAATTTAAGAACATTTGGTACACACAATGGCCACTGGGGATGAAGGTTTTTCTATTGAAGGTCTTTGGGGAGTCTTATCTACAAGTGTGAAGATCTTGGCTAGTGGTATTGGTCCAGATAGGTGCTCGGTTCAGATAGGTGCTCTCAATGTAGAACGGTCAGGGAGGACCTACCTTACTTGTTCAGACTATCCGTGGCTTAGTAGGTAAGGTATGCAAGTGGGTTCAAAAGTCTTGGAAGGTAGGGTTCTCTAAGAAAGATCTATTTGTGGGTGGGAAGGTATTCAAGAGTCAAGCGTTACTAATTGGAACACAAATTGTTAGATACTACTACTTCAAACATGTATGGAAGGCCAAAAACCATCGGATCTTTGAGAAAGCCCTAAAAACATCTAGTTTCTCATAGATAATTCAAGAAAATAGGGAAGCGATCACCGTCATTGGGAAAGGAAGAAACTCTAAGGAATGGAACACAACGATTGATGCCACAACAACTGGTTAATTGATGAGTCCTCTTCAAGTCTAGGAATTCTTAGCTTAGACTCTTATTATTGATACCTCTAGCAGGGTCCTAGGGCGGTCCCCCCTGTGAGCCGATGTATTTGTGGTAGCTAGGAGAAGTCATGGCTCGTCTTGAGTATGACTAGAATTTGTAATTTATTGTTTTCACTAATATAATCCTCTCATCATTGTGAGTTTTCAAAAAAAAAACTTCCACTTCATTAAAAGGATAAAGATACTTTTTTGCTCAAATTTTGAGTAAATTATGTATAGTTTCAGAGAACTTCATTCCAAAATATGAACCACCATATTTTATCAACCTTTGCATACAAACACATAAAAAAGAATAGAAGCACTCACACCATGACTAATTGACACCCCACTTCTCAGGTGGAATCAAAGGTTTCCACGAGTGGGATACAACAGGATTGGTTCTCCGCCATTTGATCTTCAATGAAACCCAAAGTGAACATCAAAACATCTGGTAATCTTTATTCGAACACTGTGTCAACCCCATGTAAACACCTTGTGAGCTATGATATACTATGTAAACAAACTTATTTCATAGCGAACACATCGATTGCAAAGTGAACACAATGTGAACTCCATCTTGACATTTATCACCACCACAATAGCTCAATGGTAGGGTTAGTGCCTTGAGAGTGGGAAGTGGTGGGCTCAAATCTTGAGGATGCAATTGGTTGTCCACTTTAGTTTTTCCTCAAACGAATAGGACGGCACATACTGTCTAATGATTGTGCACCCTTGATCAATCTTGGAAAAGAGGGTGTCAAAGTCACTAGGTTTTCTCTCTCCTGATTTGGTAGCAAAAAGGTGATTGTGTGTGCATCTTGTGTCATAAATGCATTTGAAAAGCTTTTGTCTCCCCCTGCCCCTTTTCTTTTGACATCGTTGAAGAAAGTAGAGCTTAATAGAGTAGGATGTGCCCAAAATGATGCCTTTTGGGTGCTTTCCCAACTGGCTTCATCAATAAACATAACATAGCCTAGCACTATCAAATTCTCTCATATCAATAAAGTTCTCATCAGCACACCTTTGCTTCCACAAACTCTTTAAATTACAATAAGTTTTAAAAATATAAAAATAAGAGAAAACACGTGGAAGCATTGTAAGAAATAAAGGGAAAAACTTTTAAGGAATTGTAAAACAGCATGTGATCTTATGAAGCATCGAATGCTCTTTGCCTTTTGATTTATAAACATATTATTTCACTTAAAACACTTTGCACTCCCTTCTCATTTTATTGTTTTCAAATATCAACTATTTTTAATTTTTTGATTTAAAAGGTCAAAATGACATGACAACTGTTGAAAAAAACCAACAACTCCTATCCATCACTTTCATTCTTAATGCTCACTTTTTTTTCATCCAATAAATTTTTTTCAATAAAAAACGACCTCCTACAAAAAATAGTAAAAAAGAAAGTTTGTCATCGGTAGCTTGCAATGTGGCACTAACCCGCAAGCTTTATCCAATGGTCCAAAAATGCACCCAAAATCCAACCCTCTACTAAGTACTACTTATGTAGTCCAATGTAGGAGTTAGCTTTAAAAGGGGCCAACTGGGATGAGGGGTTCAATAGGAGCCCTTTTAGTCTTAAAGGGGTATTGATTTGCACTTTTGCTTAGAGAACACAACACATTGATATGTCCTTTAACACTTAAAGGGGTATTGATTTGCACTTTTGCTTAGAGAACACAACACATTTATATGTCACTGAGCAAGGTAGCCCCTTCCTTTCTTTGTCTCTTTTTGTGTGGGGCTTGTGCCTAAGAAGAAGAAGAAGAAGAAGAAGAATAAAAAGCTTATAACATCTTAGGTTGGGTTCACAACATCTCAACGGCAGAAAGGAGAGTGGGAGAGCTCCCATGACGGGATGCCATTTGGACATGGCTGTTCATACAGGGCGGAGGTAGATGGGAAAAGGTGGTCCGCGTCATCGTTAGCCATCTTCCAACCCCTCTCCCCTCGCCCAAAGGGTTCTTCCACCTGACAAAAGAATTGAGCACCAATCACCTTCCTCCAGGTGGGTCTGATAGCTTTTGCTTCCGCCTCACACTTTGAACTCAGAGGTGGTGGAAGAGCACTTTCATGTCCCTTCCGCCTGAAAATCACCTTGTGAATCTAGTTTCTTCCGCCGCACATTGTGAACCGTGAACCGGGCCTTGGGAACAATCCCAAGTGACCTAGTTCGTGTCTTGAACTCAAGCCCCTAGGCCTATTACTAAAAAGAGGGTGCTATAGCACGCTACACGGCCTCTCTCTCTCTCTCTCTCTCTCTCTCTCTCTCCACCCAATACTGGTTGCGATGAGTACGTTAGGTTGATTTTGGTTGAAGAAACTCGAGATGGAACACTTAGTTTTGGATGAGATATGCAGTTACGATATGGTTTCTCTCTCCCTATATATCACAAAAGGCTGAAACTGGAGGGCGATACTGCACATACATTCACATTGAGAGAGAGAGAGAGATATGACGATGTTTGCCACCGGACTAACGTTGCTGCTGTTGCTGCTGCTCGCTCATCAAAGAGAGGCTCTCATCATCAGCTCCAAGCTTCTCACTCCGCCCCCCGGAAACAGGTACCTGACTCGATCTACTCGCTCTTTCCTACGCATGCTTCCCTCAAGTGGGTGCAAAGGAGATGGCCGTTGTGTGTGTGTGTGTGTGTGTGTGTGTGTGTGTGTGTGTGTGAGAGAGAGAGAGAGAGAGAGAGAGAGAGAGAGAGACAGAGAATTTTGGAGTCTATCTGATCTTTCCCACCTTGATTATGGTAATGGAATAGAGCATATCTTTCTTTGTTACTCTCTGTGTCACATTATGACTACTTCTGTGTGAACTAATATCAATTTGGTAATGAAATGTCTGTTGTACATGAAGCTTCCTCAATGCCGCATGCTTCTTTTTTTACTTCGATGGCTCATAACTCACACTCGGATAACCGATGTGTGTGTGTGTGTGTGTGTATATGTATGAGAGAGAGAGAGAGAGAGAGAGAGAGAGAGAGAGAATGAATTTTAACGTCATAGGAAACTATCCCAAGAGACCTTAAAGATGTATGGGACTAGGAGAGTTGAACTCAAGACCAGTGATGTGTGTGTGTGAGTGTGAGAGAGAGAGAGAGAGAGAGAGAGAGAGAGAGAGAACATCCTCTCAATCCTTCCAAGCAAAAAGAATCTGATTTACCAAACTAGTCTAGAAATGCTAATATTCAATGACCCATAAAAACATGAAACATATGGACATGCCTTAACTGCATGCAAGTACTTCTGTGGTTTGGCACAAACACCTAATAAGATGGGACAACATTTTGATGTTTATTTTATTTTTGTCAAATCAACAATAATTAAAGATGTAATAATGAACCTTTGTTTAACTCTTTTTGTGTATAGCTTAGCAATAAGGGCTCTTGCATTGGACGGAAAGCTTACATATGTCTGTGAAAAAGATGGTGGTGAATGGGTACTTGCACAAAAGAGGGCCTCCCTCATGGACCAAACAAACCACACAAAATTGATAGGCTACTACACAAGAAATTATGCCATACCTTTTTCTTCAAGGCACATGGGAGAATGGACTCTAATCAACAGCGAAGGAGACGAAGCAGAGTCCGGTCATCTCACAAGCGTAGTCTATGGTACTTAAATTCTCTCCAACTTGTTGCGATTCAATAATCTTCATTACAAAAGTATCCACAAAATATATCCATGTTTACTTTAGTTATTGATATAGCTACATCACAAGAAAATTTATAATTTTTCTCAGTTAGGAAAACGGAGTCTTGTCATACAATGCACAACATCATGAGCTTCTGCTCGAGAGGCACCGCATACCTAGCTAGGTACGATTGGGGGCAGGGGATCGTTGGCCCCCCCACCGGGCCGGCGGTCCCCTGCCCCCAATCGTACCTAGCTAGGTATGCGGTGCCTCCCTCACAGAAGCTCATGATGTTGAAGTAAGTCACAATGTGGGAATTATTGTGAGTATTTATCCAAAAGTTCTTGTGCATAGGTCATAATTGGTGGGGTTAAATTCTTTGATGAAGAAAAAAACTAAAATTATGAGTTATGGATGTGAAATGACTTTGGATCTCTCTCTCTCTCTCTCTCTCTCTCTCTCTCTCTCTCACTCACACTCACACACACACACACACACACACACACACACACACACACACACACACACAATCTATAGATGCACCATGAGAAAGATCAATTAAACAAATAACCTTGCGTGTATGTATGTATATATATATATATATATATATATATATATATATATATATATATATATATGTATGTATTGGTATTTTTATATCAAACAATGTGCTTCACTATGGATGATGAACTCCATGGAAACACTTTCATTTATTGGAGGACCAAGAAAATTAATTTGTCATTGACAGGCAAAATGTTAGTGACTAAAGGAAGGGGGCAAAATAAACTACGAAACTTTCTTGCCCAGGCAACTCTACACCGATATGAAGGCGCGGCAAGAAGAGTGTCATATATTGCTGAGATAAATACAAAAACATTGGCAAGGCCATCAATGTCAAAGTGTAAGGCAAACAACAACACAATGACTGTTGGATATACATCGGAATATGCATTTTGGACACAAGATGTGCTACCACCGAAGGTACCTAAATCTTTGTTGGTGCCTTCTAAACATCATAATGTGGAAGCATTTTTTGCACAAGGAAATGTTAGATTCACATATGACCACAAAATGGGATCATGGAGGCAACGTAGGGTTATTGCAAGGCTTCATGATGTTCCGGGTGGTGTACGGTTGGGAGGATTCTCGTACAACATCTCCTTACCCACAGTCGCAAAATCTTTGAGTGAGAAGAACAGTAATGATCTTGCATGCATCAATATCGACAACCCAAATGGGTTTGAGGTTTGTGGGATTCTAGAAAGCATGGCTTCCTCAAGTGCTCATCAAGATTCTCTATCCTGGTCTCTTTTTCGTGTCACGAGCAACAATGGATTCATGTAAGTCTGATAACTTTAGTATTTTCGAGCTTTCCTGTAGATGTTAAGAATTTATCCTTTTAGATTGAAACAATTCAATTAATTTAAATGAACTTAATGAATTTAATGCTTCAAGGTAATTGAATGTGTGCAGAACAAAAATTTGGGGGCCTTTCACCTATTTCCACATGGTGTCCACATGGGGAGGATTACCACCTCCAGCCTCTTATGGTCCAAGTGTTGCAACTACTTCAAAGGGTTGGAAAAGTTACTTCACTTGCATCTTTTGGCTATATACAAGCAAAGAGGCTTAAAGCATGAAGAAAAATCAAGCCTTTAAAATTCCATTTTTGAATGATTTGATGATGGAAAATGAAGCAATGGTTCACTTCTAAATCTCCCCTCCAAAGATGACTTTCTAGCCTATCTCATTGTAGCAAGTTGTCCTACTTCTGGCTAGCCCTTAACCATAAGGATAGACATATGCCCTTTGTGTCTTATTTACTAAGGCATATTATTATAAATTTTGCCCCACCCACCCACCCCCCCCCCCCCCCCCCCCCCCCCCCAAAAAAAAAAAGAAAACACACACACACACACACACACACACACACACAAGGTTATTACTATGATCAATTTCGCTTATTAGGATACATCTATAAAGAGTATATTGAGCCGCATTAACGTTCATGGGTAAGCTCGTCGTTCAATTTTAAAAAAAAACACTTTAATAAGATATCTTTTTATACTTTCAAACTTTTAAAAGTCTTGCTACATTTTTAAAAGACAATTCCTCAGGATAGCTCAAATGTAGTTCCAAAATCTCATTTTTGGCTAAATTTAAACTCATATTCATGTACATGAGCTAATTCGTTTTTTCCATAAAGACGAGAAAATTTACTCCTTCGATATATCAATAGAATGCGAGTGTGTAGATAAGATGTGTGTGTGTGTGTTTGTTTTAGGATGTGGATAAAGATGAAGAGTGTTCTGGTCTTTTTTTGATATCAAGGGGGGAGCGAGAGAGAGCATCCTTCCTCCAAGATATTAATTTTGAGATAAATTAATGATATTTGAGATAAATTAATGACAACACAAGAGTACGTGTAAGGGATTGAACGTCAGCGAGAGTGAAAGCCTTAGTGCTTTTGGCATGCTAAAAAGGTCCATATGTGTACTTCTACATGGGCTATTTCATGTGGGCTTTGGTGCGATCACTTTTCAAAATGTGTATCATATCACATGAGTTAACCAGAGAAGATTATTAATAGTAAACAATGTGTACTTAATGTAAAATTGCAATATGCTACTTTACGCAGACCGAGAAGTGTTGATGTTAATTAAAATTTTGTTTGAAGCATTTTTGAGGTGCAAATGTGTGTAAAAAGTATTCTTGAAGTATTTTTGAGGTCCAATATTCTTTTCTAAGAGGTGCAAATGTTTGAAGTATTTTTGAGATCCAAAACTCTTTTTATTTAATCTTGTGCTTTATTGCTTCCATTTTTAGACTAGTAATGCTCTTTTGAGGAAGCGGATCTCTATTCACCTGGAGATAGTTACCAAATACGTGCAAACAAAATTTTTGGCATGAGAATCCTAAGTATAAGAATTGGTTGGAGCATATTATCACCTCCTTAAGTACTGTGGTAGACAAGAGATCTATCTTGCCATACTCGACCACCCTCATATCTCCCTCCTTGAGACAAAGGACATCTTTATCCTTACTTGAGTCGAGTACTCAACATGAACGGTCAATGGGTGCTACGGTATCTTGAGGGCTCGAGATATTCAAAGCTCTTGCAACCATGCTATAGGTGGTTATGGAAGCTAACATAAACTATGCACACACCATGCAAACTTGTCATATATGTGCCAAGGTATGATGTGGCTCATTGCAACGTGCACACACACATGTGCCTAAATGACTGAAGGAATTTGATACATTTTCACCACATGCATCCACACACACGTGTGCAGACGAGCCTTCACACAAACACATCACTTGTTTCTATTGAAACCTGAGGGGTAAACTATTAAGAACCCCTCTATATAACATGTGCTCGTAGGGTACTTTAAAAACGTCTATATTAAAATCTAAATTGACAACCCTCCTCTTTAAGATTTAACAGGTTCTTGAAAACCCCTCTTGTTAATGTATCTATGCTAAATTGCTTAGATTTTAAAAATTAAAGAACCCTTCTACAACACTCACATAGTATCTTAACATGATTATATAAGACCGACTTCTGTTTTAAAAAAAAAAAACTTTATTAGTGCCCAGTTGATGGTCTTTCAAAGTTCACGAACTTGTGACCCCTTGCTGTCTATGTAATGTATGCACCTATTAACCCACTACTTCTCATAGAATTAGGAAAACAAATGCCAAGTTGTCAATTACCTCTCATAGTGTACACATATACATGCTCAAAGGAAGAAAATAGGTTTTCCATCGTTAACTTGCCATGTACCACAAATGGACAAGCTTTATCCAACGGTCCACAATTGCTCCAAAAATTCCATGC
The DNA here is from genome assembly GCF_014529385.1 of Adiantum capillus-veneris. Classification (NCBI taxonomy): domain Eukaryota; kingdom Viridiplantae; phylum Streptophyta; class Polypodiopsida; order Polypodiales; family Pteridaceae; genus Adiantum; species Adiantum capillus-veneris. The sequence goes on from NC_140943.1 coordinate 122,035,554, forward strand.
TTTACTAAGGTATGTAGGCCAAAAGTCGGACAAAACAAAACCCTAGTTGGAATCGAAAACAATGTCTAAAATGACATAGGATCTGGTCATGCGTCCACCTGTTGTCAATAATATATTGGGGTTGTGTCTGATTTAGTTCTAACGCCCTAACCAAAGGGCATTGGACGTTTCAATAATATATTACTCATGCAACTATGTCAAAGTTGGCATAGTTTAAAAAAAGACTTGCATAGTTGCATATAAGACAAATAATTAGTGAACATGTGACCATGCATGAGACACAGTTATTTCAAACAGTAGCTGAGAAGGGTGGGTGGATCGTGCGACTGCTGCCGTACATTGCACTATGATCATACACAAAGTAGTCACAACATACTTATTACAACAACATAGACATGGCCTATATGCATAGCGTGCGACCACTGCGCATACACAAAGTAGTCACAACATACTTATTACAACAACATAGACATAGCCTATATGCATATCAATTAGTGGCTTGTAATGAGGTATCAAGCATGATGATGGGGACAACAGCAGAGGTCCTTGTAGAAGCCAGGAAAACAAATGGCACCTGCGAGGACGCTGCATGCAGAGTTACAGAAGGTGTCTGTGCACTCCACTTTGGGGCCGTCCATGACAGAGCCGCAGTTAGCAGCACACATGAGGATATTAATAATACCGCACAGAAAGCTTGCAAAATGTAAAAGAAGTCGAGTGCGCTACCGAGGGCAGCAGCTTTCAGCGCAAGCCCCGACACAAGAGCTACAGCCAACAACGTCACCGTTGCCTGAAACTGCCCTTCTGCTGCTAAAGATCGCCCATGTTCACCCTGCATCTCTCTCTCTCTCTCTCTCTCTCTCTCTCTCTCTCTCTCTCTCTCTCTCTCTCTCTCTCTCTCTCTCTCTCTCTCTCTCTCTCTCTCTCTCTCTCTTGTTCAACTCCTCGTCGGCTAGATCTTTAAGGTCTCTTGGGATAGTTTCCTACGATGTTAAAACTCTCTTCTTCTTCTTCCTCTCTCTCTTCCACAAATATATTTTAACAGGTGACCATCTTCGCCGTAGGGTCCACGTCCTTTTAAAAAGACAGAATGACCGGCTCCACTTTGACTCCTCAGTTCCCGAGTCCCGAGCACAAGCCAAATGGTGGCTCCCACCAATCATACGACCCTCTTTTCACACATGCTTTCCCATGAAAGAAAAGAAAACAGATGCGAACTTTTCACCATTTCGCGCACATGCATCCGTTCGGTAAAAAAAAACAACCTGTTAATCCATCCTCGCCATGTCCTATGCGCACATGTAGCCGTCCGTTCATTGTTGGAGCTCTCGTGCGAAAGAATAGAATACAAACAAACCACGTATTGCTGGAATCACAAAGATAGCATTTTCCAACTAAAAAACACCTAATAACACTGTAGAGAACGCATGAAAAAATGCGTGATAGGAAAAGATGTAAATGTTTGACAACCACATAAACACTGATTGATAGCCATAACATAAGTTGTTCTAAGTACATCAAAATGGATCATTGACAACCATACAAAAGTTATGGAATTGCTGCTCATTGGCAACCGTAAACGGAAATGCTTGAGAACCATAATGAAAACAACAGAGGTGTTATGCATTGGCAACCATAAAACAAGCTACATTGGAAAAAGTGCAATCTCATGGCATGCTTCAATGCTCGGACTTTGAATCATCAAGCCCTCTCCAAAACACAACTTCATGAAATTAGACATAAACTTTATGTATACATATTTTAAACGTTAGTTGAAACAAAAGACACGATCAATTGAAAAAATAAGAATAATTAATGAGTCCACAACCTACTACACCTCGACCTGCTGCATTTTGAACCCTCAAGATGTTATGGAGGAATAAGGTTGCCCTTATCCACAAGGCTATCTTGTGGTGAGCAAGATTACCACCATCATTGGAAAGCGGCTCTTGGGAGTTGGGATGCGGGTCTCACTAATCATGACACTCTGCCTCACCTCGAATTTGCACAAAGTTGTGTAGGAAACAACAGGCTCCTATCACAGTGGGTGCAAAAGCAAGATCGACGTTGAGATCTCATAGAATCCACCACCTATTCTTCGAAAGACCAAAGGCATTTTCCACTTTCACTCTCCCCTTTGAGAGTTTCCTGTCATACTCTCGCTTCTCACATATCGCCCTATTTTCACTCAATATGGCTTTACCAACAACATCCTCGCTTTGTAGGCTAAGTTTGCAATCAAATAAGGCCATATTGTCTCCCCATGAATGTGCAATAGTGGCCGATCGAGTGCTTCTCGCCGTTTGAGCTGACCATACAAGTCGCATTCTTTGAAGTGAGAAGAGTCATGCATCCCTCTCGCATCCCTACAAAGTGCACTCCAAAAAAGTGTGTTGGAGTCGACAATACCCTGTAGGAGGACGCTTGAAAAACCATGCCTATTGATGTATTGTGATGGATAGAACTCTCTTGATTGATTTCTTTGTAGACGGATGTGAATCCCATCAAGTGCACCGACAATATGCAGCAAACGAGAGATAGACAAATATGTCTCCTCTAGTGGGCAATAGTGGACGAATCGTGCTTAGAAGCAAAAGAAAGGATCTACAAGACATGTGCTATGCAAAATAGTAGGAAGCTTGATCTGCTAAGCAAGACAAAGACCAAAGCACAATGTGCACAGTGCGAAAGAACATGTGTTGGCGAGGAAAACACCACCATTTCCTAGGTGCAAAACGTCATGCCACTGAATCAAGCATCCCCGCCATCCCACAACACAACCATGCATAAGAAAACATGAGTATGAAGAAGTTTTTATCCTCCAATTCCTCCAAGCGTTGAGCATGCGATGCAGTAGCAAGGCCTGGTGTACTCTCATGCAATATTGTCATCATCCCAAAGAGATATATCCACACTTCCATCCTATGATTGGAAGAAACATATTGATTTGGAAAGGCAAAATAACGACAAGCAAACAAATATCCAAATTGTGAAGTAAGTTAAGACATACCTGAGTACGATAAGACACACACGTAAAGACGCAATGGAATGCAACTAAAAATCTCACCTGCACAAAAGTAAGCATGTCTATATATCAATTCTTTTGTAATGTAATGTGACAATGCTCAAAGAAAATGGAGATTTTGCTATGGTGATGTGTCTATAAAGTTACTGCTCTGATCTCTTAGAGATAAGCTTTGCAATCTCCAAGAAGATATGGCGAGGCTTGGTCTCTTCCTCCTCTCAAATCCTTGCTAGCCTCTACATGTAGCTCCTAGCAGTCTCAAACTCTCAAGGTGCTTGTCTTCTTATCTTCCGCACACTCGTAGGCCTCACACATTTGTTTCATCCCATCACCCATAGTCTTGGACACTGTGCCCATGCTAGATTTTTTTGGTTGCTTGAATTTCTTGCCAAATACGCTCTCCAAATCCACACAATCTAGTTGTGGATTTTGACCTGAGCTACCATCGATCTCAACACCATCTAGGTCTATAGGTGCATTTGTTGTGGAGAATACAGGCATATGGCTCTCTCTTTCAAATGCACCAGCTATCCCTAAGCACTTTGGAGTCTTCCCCCACAAAGCATCACACATGTCAAAGAAGGGCCAAGTGTTGGGGGTACTGCCAGTCGAATTTTTCTTGGAAAGCTCTTTTTTGTGCAGCTTCTTTAGTGTGTCAATACGATTTCTTTCATGCTCTGGGTTGAAGCTACCATTGATCTCTCTATTTAAGGCAAAAACCACGTATTCCCAAAGGCTTTAGGGAAAAATTACCCTTCTCAATGTGTGACCATTGCTCCTCATAGACCCGCAATAAAGTATGTGTGCTTTTGTCATCCTATATTATTGTAGTTTCCCTCTAGGGAGTTGTCCCTTTATTGCTTTTTTCTACTTCCTGTCGTGAACGTATTGGTGACTGAGCGTTTGCATTTGTGACCTGTGGTTTCTCAGCTGGATTATGTGCTGGCAAGGATATCTCTACCTTTGACGGTTTTTACCCATTTGAAGGAGGTGGAAGCATAGCCTCCTCCTTCAAAACGAGGTAGGAAACTTTGTCAAAAGGCATTGCATCCTGGGAAAGAGGAACATATTCCTCGCATTCATCTCCCACTTGTGCAGAGTGCAAATGAATTCCCCAAGAGGACCGAGAAGGCTTACCAGCCTCCCCTTGCATAGCTCTACGTGCATGCCAATAGTGGCTAGAGGTGGAGAAGAAATTGTGCGAAAGACAATGTGCGATGATGAAAAATCAATATTGCTGATAAACACACGATTGAAATTCAGACTACTTTTGTTGATTCTCCGTGTACACACAAAATCAATTACCCAATTTGCAAATAGGAACCACAATTTGACGAACAAGAAGCTTTGATGAAATCGTTGTCAAATGTATTATACAACATGTGCGTGTGTGTGAAGAAGAGAAAATTATTATGCTACTAGACATTCCACTATTCGATAATTGCGCATGCATGCATGTGTGTGTGTGTACGTGTGTATATGTGAAGGTAAAATCAATGTAATTGTTGCAATTCTAGTTCATCATGTGTACATGTGTGTGTGTGTGTGTGTGTGTGTGTGTGTGTGTGTGAGAGAGAGAGAGAGAGAGAGAGAGAGAGAGAGAGAGAGAGAGAGAGAGAGAGAGAGAGGAGAAGGAGAAGAAGAAGAGCTTACCTTGCAAGCTGACCTTCGAAGCAGCAGTCTCACTTAGGAGTTGAAGAAGCAGAAGCAAAACACTACTATGATGTGTGTGGCCATTATGATCATGGGGAGGTGGGGTGGGGGGATTCCATTGCGGTGGCTTCATTGGGAAAGCGTTTGAAATTAGTCCAAAAAGTAGTGGGCCAGAGTATTTAAAATTGGCCGAATGTTGGATGTGGCTGCACCATGTGTGCACCACAAGAGAGAGATGGGATCTCAATAAATATGGGACTACTAGCAGTCCCTCATCACTAAATCACACGTGCATGTTCAAATGGGATCAATGGTGGAGGAGAAAAGTGGGAGGTGGGTCAATTGTGGGTCATCAGACTTGGTGGTGCGAAGGCATCCAAAATTCACAAATTGGCCCCGAATTTACAAATCCGCCCCCATTTACAATATGACATACTCAAATCCGCTATATTTCAATGAATGCAAGCACTGAGCAGGCATAATGGTTAGTGCATATGGCTAGTGCATACTGCCCCAAGTTTACAAGCCTACATGAATTTAGCAAATGCCTCGAATGTACAAATGTGCATTGGATGGCCCGAATCATCTCAGTTGTAGATCCTATTTGAAGCTGCATGTGTGAGATAGTGTGGAGGCTAGCAGCCCAATTTGACATGTGGGAGGTGGGCTACCCTCAACATTAAGTCCCATGGGGTCTTTAATGAAGACCTCATGATGGGATCAACAGCCAACAAATAGATGCATGAGATGCAAGGTAGACTCAACCGCCCAATTTTAAAGAGACATGTTCAAGTTTACTTTTATTGTCTTAGTTTACTTTTGCCCAAAAAAGTTCACTTTATAGCTTTAAATATGGACATAGGGAGCACCGAAAAGAATGCACCTATGTGGATAGACCATTGTGTTGCCATAGCCTAGGTGATGGGTTCAAATCCTTGGCGCCCTGCCCAAGTGTGCATTTTCATTAGGGAAAGTTTAGACTCATATCTGGTCCTTTTAGCGTTAGAGAGAGAATGCAACGCGACCAATGGATGGCGGGCTATCGTGATGGTAGCTGTGATTCTCCTTGTTTTTATCTCAAATTACAACATTATTAAAAAAACAGTCTTTAATTGCATAAAAAACCTTAACAATAATATAAGTTGTGATTTGCTCGACAAATTCCAATATACACCAGAGTGCAAAAGAAACAGTGTAGGTGAGGGAGTACTTGCACCCAACCTAGCATGAAGTTTAAGCCATGAGCCAAACTACACCCAAAGGTACCTAGCGACTAGTGCTACCCCTGAATATGTATGAGTGAACGTGTAGTTAGAAGAATGACCAAGTGGAGGGTGAATATATGTGTACACAACATCTACGAGAAAAATAGGGGGAGAGAGAGTAGTGGAGGGTGAAACAAAGTACATAGATGACACAAGAGAAGCACAAAAGAAAATCTTTCAATGCTGCAACTAAATCAAAGAGGCAAACCATGAATTTATGCCACAAAAATGAGTACATCATAAACCTAATATCAAAATCGACTTGTGAGAGCACCGGGCCTTGTGTGGACCAACTGGTCCACCCATCTGCTTGCTCCTACTATGATGGATGTAGAGTATGTTAGTTTGCTATGAGCAAGCTAGAATACCTCTATTTTTTGTCACACTTTGATAAGTAAAATAATTGACGAGGAAAGGGGAATGCTTGGAAAACTCTTCTGGCATTACCCACCTATCCGTGCCATGTTTGCTCGCAAAGTCTACCATACATTAAGGTTTATTATACCTGTTGAACAAAATCTTTACCTTGTGAAGGTTATGAATAAATAATCTCCTAAAATGGTGAAAGAACATATTTTTGGGTACATGGATGATACATGGATAAATGAAAGTTTAAAGCTGGTAAAACATTTCTAGTCCCACACATTAAATATCACAATATCAAACACCTTGTTGCTAATACTAAGGGGGCAGAATGACCCTTACTATCCATGTTTTCTCAATTGTCGTAAAAGCAATTTGTGCACATCAATACACAACACCTTGTAGGTGACTAGTATCTCCTTACCCATCTTGGATTGAACCCATTCAATACTCCGGATAAGTATTCCCATGTGGCATAATTGTACCATGACTTGAAAGTATTGAGCACAATACCATTCATGGACAATAATCTCTTGTGGACTCCGTTCCATCTAGTCGTGATGAGACATTGGAATTCTACTATCATCTAGTCATGATGAGACATCGGACTTCTTCTCCCATGCGGATGTACTCTTGAGTGATTGTGTGAAAGAAAGCACTAATCAAGAGCATAGTTTTTCTGCATGTAATGGAAATGAAAGTAGAGAGAGAAAGAGATGATGGAGTTAAAAGATTTGTACCTTGATCAAGGAGTGTTTCTTGATGAACAGAAGGCTTCTTGCTTTGTTGAAAGAGAGGGTGATGAGGGATCCATAGATGTATCTTCCACGAAGTTGATGGAGAGTGCGCTCATCATGAAAAGACAAGAGAATATAGTAAATAGAGATGGTTCTTTATCTTCTACCCACAAAAAAGAGAGAGCTTGTTATGGAGATGGTGATGAAGAGCTTGCACCACCTTCATATAGTAAGCATGTAGAGATTCACTTAGTTTTGTGTATCTACCAACCCCTAAATATGGGCTCTATTGCTCCTTAAATGCAAATTCTACGACGTGAATGACTCCCAAGTAAAAAATGGACATCCTATTTTCTTGGGCTAAAAGTCGTGCTAATTTTATGTAAAGCATCCCTTTTTGCTAAAAAAGTGGATTTGCTTTTAAAAGTCAGTTGTTGCCCCCACCATCCAATTTTTTGGTGCAACCTAGTTAGTAAAAACAGGAAGTCTATTTTGCACATAAAAAGTGACAAAATAATATTCTACTAGGATTAGGTGATATTAAAATCGTGTTGCTTTTTGGAAGTGCCAAAAGTCATCAAAAGCAGAAAAAAAGCTCGAAAAAAATAAATAAATAAAAATTGAACCATGGCTTCACTTGGTCTAATGGAGCTAAGAATTGAACCAATTTTTCATTGAAAAGCGTCAAAAGGAATCCAAAAAGTGGCATGGGAGCCAACGACTCCATTCCCTGGTACCTTGGTTGCTTGACAGTTGCTGCCACCATGATGATTTGTGCTTCTTTCTCAACACATGTAATTGCTTGTTGTGCAAGTAAATCAACATCTTCATTTTGTTTCGTAGGAATATGATACAAATGCACTTCTTCAAACCGATTAAACAACCTACGGATGGCATGTCCTTAGAGTTTCATTATTGCATGCCCATATACCTAAACTTTGCTTCACAATGAGAAGTGTATCCCCCTTTACGATGAGATGTTGTATACCTTGACTAATGCACATCTTCAAACCATGAAGTAAAATGTTGTACTGTGCTTCATTGATGCTTGCTGAAGCCGGTAGATTGACCTTCTCCTTCATGATCACCTCTCCACTTGGGTTGAGCAACACCCCTTGCTTTACCTGCGGCTTGTGAAAAAGATCCATCAAAGAACAAGGTAAAAGAATCAGGAATACTTTTAGGTGGTGGCAATGATAGGGTCTTCACTTCAAGCACCTTAATCTCCTTCTCAGACACCCTATAAGTGAGAATCCCTGTCAACTATGCACGCACACTGTTTTCTACCTTGAAAGAGTATGGGAACTCTTGCAATTCAATAATCAACTTTGAAATCCTAGTACTAAGGTTAATTTGAGATGACACCCAAGGAAACAAATTTTTTTGCAGTGAGAATTACAAAAGGTTTTGGTAATAGGTAGGATCTAAATTTTCTTACCGCAAACATGAGAGAAAGGATAATGAGTTCTACTTCCGTGTAGCCTTTCTCCAAAGAATTCATGACCCTCCTAGAAAAGGATATGGGTTGCATCCTGGTACTGTGGGGATCTTGTCGTAGGAAAACAACACCAATGATTCTTTCCCAACACTAGAGCTAACAAAGAGTGTGTACTTTCAAAAAGGAGGCATGAGTGTTGGTAGCTCTAATAGAATGATTTTAATGTTACAAAAATTTTCTTCAAGCTCATCAGACCAAACAAACTCAGCTTGTTGTGTCCATTTTTGCAAAGGGTCAAGTAACTCCAAGGCTAAATAAATGAAGAGGGACATATACTTCACCTTTTGAATGAATTAGATGACCTCCTTGAGATTCTTGGGTGATGGTAACTCAATAATAGCCTTTGTCTTTGAAGCATCCACCTCAATACCTTTATAAAAAACCTTGTGACCAAGCAAGATCACCTCATCCTCAGCTATATGAAATTTTCAGGGTTGAGTTGGCCTCTCATGTCATACAGATTCTTCAAACCTTCTTCTACCTTCTGTAGGTGCAATGATTTTGAGCTATAAATTCAAAAATCATCAATGAACACCCTAATTGACTTTCCAAAGAATGCTTGAAATACCATGTTCATAAAATGTTGAAAAGTTGCCAGAGCATTTGTGGGGCCAAATGGCATGACACTAAAGCATATAACAACCCCAAGGATTGATGAAGGTTGTTTTAAATTGATCCTCCAATGCAATTCCTATTTTAAAGTAACCTAAGTAGCCATCACACACATTGTACTTCTCATGATCAGCTACCTCATTTAGTATCTCATCCTGAAAAGGGAGGGGAAAGTGATCTCTTTTTGTCGCCTCATTGAGTGGATTGTAATCCACACACACCCTCGACTTGCCGTTCTTCTTGCGAGTGACAACAATGAGAGAGACCCACTCTGAATTCTCCACTGGATAAATGAAACCTATTGCTGGAAGCTTTCTTACCTCCTTGAGTAGAGCCTGCTGCTTGATGACTCCTAGCTTTCGGAGTTTTTGAGCCTTAGGTGTGGCTTTAGGCTTCAACTTGATCTTGTGTTGAACAACATCTACTCCATGCATGCCCGTGTAGCCTTTAGAAAAAAGCCTAAGAAACTTCCTTAGCACACATTTGAACTCCTCTTTTCTTCCTTTGTAAGTGTTGTTGACAACATACCTTCTAGCATCCCTTCATCTTGCACACCTTGGTTCTCTTAATGACCTACATCTTCCAAGCTTGGGCAAGAGGTCTCTTGGTTGTTTATCTTGAACCTCACCCACATGACTTCAAAGGCTACAACTAACTTCTTCTTTTGAAGTGCTTTCGGTCAAGTCTTCCTTTGTATCATTTTGTAATGATTATTCATGGAGCTTCTCTTGGGATTTCTGCTTCATGTCAAAGACAACCTTCACTTTCCCAATACTTCAAAGCTCACATTTTCATTAGCCATGGTCTTCGTAGGATAAATGAGTAACCATTTCTTTGATAGACATAACATAGACATCAATAGCCTTCTTAATGCCAAAGGCCTCCACAAAAACATATTTACAAATGCCAAAGCATCTAGCTTTACTATTGTTTTCCATCTTGAATTTGATTTCAGGTGTCTCATGGATGTGCATACCTAATCTTTGCATGAGTCCCTCTGTCATGATGCAAATTTTTGCACTCCCATCCACTAGACCTTCCTAACCAATTTTCCTTTGATGTAACAATCTAGCATGTTAACCCTCATGGACACCCTATCACCTTCAACCAACGCCTTATTATTTATTTGATTGAGTCATGAACCAGGCTTGTTGGTCCAATAAGTGTGTAGATGATCGTCGATGAGAGGCACACCACTTATCTTATTTTTACAGTATTTGTGCAATGACCGACCATTGTGGGCGCCCATGTGTGAATGGGTCAAACTCTTATAAAAGGTCCATTTGACCTAAAAATCCTCATTCTTTGAGGTGTAAGCTAAGAAGTGCTCTTGCTCCATCTATGTCTCCTTCTCCTTCGTGTGCTCACGGATGTATGTGTGTGTGTGTGTGTGTGTATGCTTGAGAGAGATAGATAGATAGATAGAGAGAGAGAGAGAGATCAGAGAGAGAGAGAGAGCATTGCGACGGCATTAACGGCGGCGAGGCGGTTGAGCGCGGCATCGGCGAAGACTCCTTCTTCTTTGCAGCACAGGATCCTTCATGACAGAAGCATTGAGTGGTGAGTGACACACCATTGTTTATGTGAGCTTGCTAGGACTGTCTAATTGTGTGCTTGCAGCCCTTTGAGGCTCGAAAATAGTTTCTTGCCTTGTACACGTGCAGCAAAGCGCACATTTTTGGCGTCGCTGTCGGGGACTGTCCTGCACTACCTCACGAGGCCTTCACTTCTGTCATTTCTGGTTTTTTTACTGAGTTGTGTGAGAACTGTTAAGTGATTGCAATGGATAGGTTAGCAGGTTTTTGTTAGCTTCTGTGAGTGGTGCAATGGGTAGGTTTTAACAGGTTTTTGTAAGCTATATTAAGTGCTACAATGTACTTGTTTTTGTTAGATTTGTTATATCTGTAATATGCACGTGTTAGTAGATCTTTTAGTTAGTGTAAATCGGTATTGTGCAATAAACAATGAGTAGATTGAGTACTCTATGAGTGAGCAGTTTTGCTGTGTTAGGAAGTGTAGACAATGTGTAGTAGTTAGTGTGTAGCTTACTGTGCTAGACAATATGTGAGCAGAGGTAATTACTGTTAGTTAGTTGTGTTAGATGTAAGAAGGTTAGACAGAGCTGCTAGGAGCTGTTGTGTGTGTGCGTGAGCCTGGTGCCCACGCGACAACATTATCCACAGAAAAAAGTTTTTCTAAAAAATAATAATTAAGAAATTCAAAAAAACGCTCAAAATATCTGGGACCAAAAAGAAAATTCAAAACAAAAAAAGAAAATAAAAAAAACTCATTTTAAAAGGAAGGGATTGGGATCGTCCCCCAAGCCCAAGCCCACGCCTAGGCCTCAATTCCTCAATCTTATGATATAGTATACACACCACTATATATATAAAGACTAGGACCTCAAGTGAAGGGAGGGCATGTGAGACAAGTTCCTCAAGTCCTCCACCATTCCCTTCACACTCACCTTTTATACTTACTAATTCTAGCCTTCTCCCCGACTAGGAAGAGACTACTTTTAGAATTTTGAGGGCTTTGCAGAACCGAATCGGGGGCTGTAAAGCAAGGCAGGCCCCTTTAGCCAAGATGCTCGTTTTGAGCTATCACACGCCATATTGTGTGGCTTGGTTAGAAAAAAGGACCATAAAAATAAAAAAATTGAGGGTAAACTTGGGTTGTAAACACCTAAAAAACTAGGTGAGTGGCCTTCATGGACACTCACGAATGCTTCTAGAGTGTTGAGGTCACATGCACCTACGCTGTGGTCGTGTGCTAGAGAACGATCACATAGAGAGTGTCGTTGTTTACGCGGGTACTCATAATCCCTCCACCTTAGGCTCTGTGTCCTCAAGGGAAACCCAAGGTAGTACCAATGGACAGGTTAGCAGGTTTTTGTTAGCTTCTGAGAGTGGTGCAATGGGTAGGTTTTAACAGGTTTTTGTAAGCTCTACTAAGTGCTGCAATGTACTTGTTTTTGTTAGATTTGGTAGATCTGTAATGTGCAGGTGTTAGTAGATCTGTTAGTTAGTGTAAATCGGTATTGTGCAATAAACAGTGAGTAGATTGAGTACTCTGTGAGTGAGCAGTTTTGTTGTGTTAGGAAGTGTAGACAGTGTGCAGTAGTTAGTGTAGACAGTGTGTAGCTTACTATGTTAGACAATATGTGAGCAGAGGTAATTAGTGTTAATTAGCTGTGTTAGCTGCAAGAAGGTTAGATAGAACTACTAGGAGCTGTTGTGTGCGTGCGTGAGCCTGGTGCCCACGCGGAAACATTATCCATAGGAAAAAGTTTTTTTGAAAAATAATAATTAAGAAATAAAAAAAACGCTCAAAATATCTGGGACCAAAAAGAAAATTCAAAACAAAAAAAGAAAATAAAAAAAGCCCATTTTAAAAGGAAGGGATCGGGATCATCCCCCAAGCCCAAGCCCACGCCTCAGTTCCTCAATCTTATGATATAGTATACACACCACTATATATATAAAGACTAGGACCTCAAGTGAAGGGAGGGCATGTGGGACAAGTTCCTCAAGTCCTCCACCATTCCCTTCACACTCACCTTTTATACTTACTAATTCTAGCCTTCTCCCCGACTAGGAAGAGACTACTTTTAGAATTTTGAGGGCTTTACGTAACGGAATCGGGGGGCTGTAAACCACGGCACGCCCTTTACCCAAGATGCTCATTTTGAGCTATCACACGCCATATTTTGTGGCTTGGTTAGAAAAAAGGACCATAAAAACAAAAAAAAATGAGGATAAATTTGGGTTGTAAACACCTAAAAAACTAGGTGAGCGGCCTTCAGGCTATCTCTCTATCTGCTGCCTGAAATCTTCCAATGAATATATTGGCTGGTATTGCTTTTAGCACTGTTCTGTGATATGAGCCTTCTCATTCAAGGATATATCTGTGATCTCATATGGTGGTGATCCCCACTCCCTTTGTGCTTTCCTTTGAGGCATCCTGAGGTCAGTTTAGAGTGGAAACATGATCTAGCAATTGATCAAAACTGTTGGAAAGTTGATGAAAATGCAAACTTTGACCATAAAATGAAAATGAGCGTAACTTTGTCAAAACTACCCCAAATTTGACCAAATTTCACCAGTGCATCTAGGATTAATATAGGTACAAAGGCATAAGATAACATATGAATTTTGGCAAAAAGGTACATGGATCGTGATCCATGTTGGGAAGCATCTGGAAATCTCAACTACTTGAGGTTGTTCCTAGCCACATAGGGATTCTACTGTGAAAAATTCTTTGGTTTTGGGGTTTGAGGAACAGGGATCGCGATCCATGTTTGGTAGCATATTGAAGATTTGACGATACCAATTGGTAGGGCTCATCAAGATGGTGCTCTGGTCCAAATTTTTTGGAATTTGGATCATTGGTTTGGTACTTGGGTCAATTTTTGGAAATCATCCTTAAACTTAGAGAAATTTGGCATTTTAATGTGAATTTTGGAATCCAAATGGCTTGAAACTTCATTGCTAGGCTTTGGTGAATATATTGGGCCAGATGATATGATTTTTTCTCTCATTGAGCAAAAAGGTACATGGATCGCGATCCATGTTGGGGGTCTTCCTAGCACACTGGTGAAATGTTTCCAATTTGAACATGTTTTTCCTATGTTCACTCAATTTCCCAGTTTATGGCCATGTTTTTTCCGTGTTGACCATATTGGTTTTTTGAGAACACTTTTGGGCATTTCCTTTGATGGAGATCTGTTGTTGCCTTGATTCTAGATGGTTTGTGTCTAAAAAGCACTACCTTGCCTAGCTTCCCACCAATTTTCATAAGTATCTGAATCTATCTGAAAGGTGAAATTGGTCCTGACAATTTGCTCAATTTTGCAGGTACTCTTTTGCTTTGCTTTGACCCTAATTGCACCTTTAAGTTACATCTCTTTGATGATTGTCTTCCACTTTCTTCTGGACTTCCTTCTGTTTCAGCTGGTTTTGGAATAGACTCTTAAAAAGTTCCATTTGCTGCTCTAGCCTATGGGGTAGCCTCATACTCTTCTCCTATTGGACATAGACCATCTTTCCCTTGATTACCGCCAAAAGACCATTTGCAGAGTAAAAGTAACCAACCATGAGGATTTGATATTAGCCATTTTTGTGACTATTTTGTTATGGTTAGTCCTAATTTTGCATCCCCCAATTAGTGAAACACTCTTGCCCTGATTTTAGCAAAAAGGTACATGGATCGCGAGCCATATTTGGAAGCATTTTGCAATTCCAGCTAGTGGAAGTTGTTCCTAGGCATATGGGGATGCTCTGGTGCAATTTTTTCTAACTTTAGGGTTTGGGAACATGGATCATGATCCGTGTTCCATCACCTTTTGTAACTGTTTTTGCACTGTCTATTTCTGCCAGTTACCAGGAATCTGCTGATGAAAAGTTTTTGGTTTTGGGTGAGTTTTGAAGTCTCCCATTGGACTTGATAGTTTGCAGATTTTGCGACTTTGATATGCTCTTGATGTGTTGTTTTGGTGTTGTTTGTGCAGTATGGGACATACACAAATGTTCTTGTAGGGTTAATGATCATACTTGTCGAATCTGGTGTAATAAGAGCTATCGAGGTGGTCACAACGGGCAAAAACAAAGCACAAAACCCTATGCTTCTGTGACTCTCTCTCTCTCTCTCTCTCTCTCTCTCTCTCTCTCTCTCTCTCTCTCTCTCCCTCTCTCTGTGTGAATACAAATGAGCTTATGTTGCACCATTTGGCTATATGTTCCCAATCTACCCAGAATGCCCCATTCATACTTACCTCCATTGATCATATCTTGTTGTTCGTATCACCTACATTTCAAACCGTACTTCATTCTGATATTCGTTCGACAAATGGCCTTCAATCTGCAGTTTTGATCCTTTAGAAGTTGGCTGAAAATCTGACGTGTGCCAAATCTTTCCATATTTTCCATGTTCGAAGCCCTTGCGTTGAAGTCTCAGTGTTTGCTTTCAAAAGTCAATTTTGACTTTCCTGGCTCAACTTATTAATTTTTGTTGATTACTTGTTGTTTTTAGCTTTTTAGTAAAGGAAAATTAGCTATAATTATTATTAGTTGGCCAAAATTTTGCCAAAATTAGTGTGATCTCTCATACATACATATTCTTAACCTAGCATTTAGATGGTGTCAATATGGCTCATGTTTATGCCTGCTAAGAGTTAAAAAGTTCTGAAGAACTGTTAAAGGAAAAGAGAAAAGAAAAGAAAAAAAAGAAAAAGAAAACAAATGATGCTAATACATACAAAATGATGATCTTGCTGTATTTTCCCCCCTTTCTATAGTGAGTTGCTCCAGACGAACATGTGTCAGAGTGTATGGGAACAAAGTATGTGTCTATGCATAGCCGTATATTGTGTGGTAACAAAATGTTGTGCAAGAGATGGGTTTTGAACAATAAGTTCAGCGGTTTTCGATGGTGAGGTTATGGTGAAGCTACGTGGTCCTGAACAGAAGTAATTATAGAAAATGCGCTCTATGTTGGATAGTGGCCTCCTGAAGTTGTGACTTTACCTTGTTTTGTGATTGAGGGCTCTATTTTGGTCGCCACTGAAATTGCTTGGATGTGGCCTTCATTGGCGAGGCATCCGGTGTGCTACTCTATTTTGGTTTCCATACCCACTTGACCTGTTTTGCTTGTCGATGTTGAGATTGGATTGACCTAGTTGCTTGACAAAAGCCTTGGTCGGTTTGGCGAGGTCTGGTTTCTGTTGATGCATTGTGGGTGGGATAGCATTGCCTTGTCGCTTGGGTATCCATAATTTCTTTGGATTGGTTTGCATAATGGACTTTTTAACCCAGATTTTTATGACCTCCGTTGGAGTACCTCACTGGATTGCATCAGGTGTTGATTGAAGAGGTTCCCATACATAGTCTGTTTGTACAAAGGGTGTGGCGAAAGACTGGTCATCTTGCCTGAGCTGCAAAGTATTATTATGCTAGTTAGGTGTGGCTTAATAAGTGCGCATCCATGGCACTCCCAGAATAACCGCTCTGTTAAGATCCTTATCCTCGACTACATGAAATTAATGAGGATAAAATGTGCCGTCAACCGTTATTGGTAAATTTCCATGTCCCATACTGTTCATTGTGCCTTTGTTGGCCACTTTGAACCCCATAGTATTTGGCATGAGAGGTTCCTTTGTTAATTTCTTGAAAGTGGAGTAGTTGACAACATTTTCTCTTGCCTCAGTGTCCACTAATGCACACTCTGTGGTGCCATTGGAAAGTTGTAGCATAATACATAAATCCATGCCACCTAACCATGTAGCCTCCGTTTGTATGGATGCTATTGGAGGGGAGTTGATACATTTTCTCTGTTGGGCCTTTCTCTGAATGTTTGTGTGTTCCTTTCAATTTAGTATTCTAATTTTGGCTTCTTGTTGTGCCTGTTCATGAATGTCGTGGGGTTGACTTTTGCACTATAGAAACCTTTCCTTGAGATGGACAGTTCTGTTCATTCGGGTTTGTAAGTAGCAAAAGAATTTGGTTTTTTTACTGCATACCTAATACTGACTGCACTCACACTTAGTGTTATTTGGCATCTAATCTTGCATTGACATAGAGAATATTTTGAGTTTTGTTTACTGATGTTGAGTATATGGCTGAAATCTTTGTGATATTTTTTGTTATGCCTCCATGAAGAAAATTGGGTTTTCTTTTCAAAGGACTTTGGTGTTTATGCTTCACAACCTATTATATACATGCAAATCTGGTTTTTTCACAGCTTGGTATTTAGTATTTCTAACCAGGTAGGGTAAAGGGTTACTAGCTGATACCTCCCTAACTTGTGATGTTACTTCTCGGATCTAAGGATTGTTGATACCGTGGGATTTGATAAGTATGGCATAAGATGGTTGTGCTTTACATGTAATTCCGACTGGCTCTAGCTGGTACCTTTCTGGCCTAAGCTAATACGTCTCGGTGAAGTCTCATAGATTTCCATTGGAAACTCTGGCTCTGGCTGTTGCTCTTTTGGCCTGGACTAATACTTCTAGGAGTTGATGGCTTTCTGAGTTGTTTACTAACTAAAAGCGGTATGGTACTATGGTATAGGGAAATTGATCTTAACTTACAGAGATTCGGACTTTATTACTTGGATGCTTTACTTGGTTATAGTTTTTTCATACACATACAATAACTGAATTTGGAAAAAGCTCTTGGTATGCCGACATAAAAAATTGGGTTTCTTTACAAAGGATTATGGTTTTATGCTTAACAACCTAGTGTTTACATGCAAATTCTGGTTTTTTTCTTCACAGCTTGAGATTTGGTATATACTTATTTATAACCAGGTAAGTTACTAGGGTTCTGGCTGATACTTCCATATCTTGTACTATTACTTCTCGGGCTGAGGATTTTTGATATAGTGGGGTTTGATATTATGGTTGTGCTTTACATAGAATTCTGACGGACTCTAGCTAGTACCCTTCTGGCTTGAGCCTAACTTCCAGAAGGAAGTCGCATATGATTTCCATTGGAAACCCTAGCTCTGGCTGGTACTCTTCTGGCCCGAGATAATACTTCTCGGAGCAGTATCTTGTAAAAGCTTGATACAGCCTGCATTATGGCTGGCTTGACTCTGGTTCGAGCTCGAGCTCTTGCTAATAACATATCTGACCCTGGAAGTTACGTCTCTGAAAGGAGATCCTAGATAGTATCTGAGTAAAGATGATTGCAAAACATCTAACCTTCATCAGTTGCTTGGATTTGATATAGAGATCTGGTTTTTGTACATTCTTAGTCCACTACATCAAGTAATGATGCTATGTGCGCGTATGTCGCATGTGTCAATGCAAGGAACTTGCCGATACACTGTGTGCGAGCCACAAATGGCTCCAAGCACACAACAAGCCTAAACTAGTAAGCTCAAAGAAGGCGATGGTGTGTCACTCACCGCTCTACGCTTGCTTCGTGGAGGATTCCTCGCCGCGAAGAAGAAGGAGATGCCGCTATGCCACGCTCAATTGCTTCACCGCCGTTGTGCCTTCGTAATTCTCGATCGCCCACACACTCCCTCTCTCTCCCTCTCTCACTCTCTCTCTCTCTCTCTCTCTCACACACACACACACAAAGAGATGAAGAAGAAGAAGAAGGAGATGGAGCAAGAGCACTCTTCAATTGCACAAATGAGAGAAGGAGTGAATTTTAGGTTTAGTTGACTTTTATATGAGCTCGCCCCATTCACACTTGGGCGCCCATACTTAGCCAACTAATCCCTTGAATGTTCCAGTTAGAGTGCGCTTCTCATCGGCGATCACTCTTACCCTTTTCCTATTGGACCGACAAGCCCGGTACCTGACTCTACAAGTAAATAATACAACATCCGTCGTAGGTTAGAACGTCCATCGTAGGTGATAGGGTGTCCATGAGCTGTGAGGGTTAACATGCCCCCCTTCCTGATGTAGATTCCGTCCTTGGAAGCTATTGAGTTGAAGCTCGTTCGTCGAGGTGGAAGAGAATTTGAGATGAATGTCCTTAGCCTTCTTCAGTCACTGCAAAATCAAACAACATTGGCACAGTAATTGCATTCTCATAAGCGATTAGAAAGCATATGCAGTTTTAGGCAGACAAATTGATTGGTAAAAAAATTTTAAACAATTTGTCAGCAATAAACATTAAATTGCAATATAATCAAATTCATAAACATATGTAAAGGTAAAAAATTAAACAAGTTTGGGGTCGCTAATTTAACGGTCGAAAGGCACTAGAGATCGACTATTAATACCATGGGTAAGCTTCTTAATTTTTTCTGGTCAATTAAGTTGTTTAATCGCGAGAGCCAAGTATTTCATGTTCGAGGGCTGACTAGAGGCTATACCTAGAAGACCTTGTAGTTAAGCTACAATAAAAATAATTTCTCATGAAATCATCGCCTGACTGATTACCTTTTCTTTGACCCCCCAAAATCTTTTCACAGTGATTCAATTTTGATGTGTGTGCTTATTTTGTATGCCTTGGGTTTTTTGCTTTTCAAGGAAAAGCGCCCACACTGGGAACCTCTAGGGCTCTAGTACCATAGGCGATACATGTGAGTGAAATACCCAATCAAGCTGAGATTTCTCTTCCAGCTTAAGATTTTACATTGTGGCACTTTGATTTTTTGTTTGTTCATTTTCAGCATTTAAAGTTTGTAACTTTGGGGGGTCATATAACACTGATACGCCTCCTCAGGCTCATCACACAAGTAAACTCCCTTTATAATACTTAAGCTAAAGGTCAATAGGGTCAAGCCCACTAGAAATCTCTAGTACATTTCACACAATGCTGCCTAAATCGGATTAAGAACCTAAGTAACCATTGATTATTAGGAAGGCATTCCCCATGGTATTAAGAGAAGATCTCTAACACCTAACTTGGTCAAACTAGCTTAGTTGGATTGCTTGATTTTTAAACCTAGACAAGTGATTATGACAAAAATTTACATTGAATTTAATGTTTGGTACTAAGAAAATGCGCTGAATATTATGCTACCAATCACAATCAAAGCAGACAAACATGGAAGCAAAAAGATAAGGGGCAATGCTAATGGACAAGAAACACCTGCTCGTGTTGATGGTCGCGCTTGATTTGAAGAGTGAGTCGAGATAAAGATCCCATGAAGGTCCAAATCCTAACAACAGCAACACGTTCCTGTACACACTAAGAAACACAAAGAATACCTCTAGGAGGCACATCAGTGGGAAAAAAAAACTTTGCTAATCACTCAACTCTAAAACAGAAACACTCCCATCGTACTAATTCTACCTACCCTCCATCACTCGAGTGATGAGGATCAAAGGTGTTTTATGGCATAGGTTTCTGTTTCAGTATACCGGATGTGAATGTGTAGGTCTAGGTCAATGTTTTGTATTTTATTGTGCACCCATTTGCTAATTGCTCTTGCTCTTTATTATTATTATTTTTCTGTGAGTATAAGGCCTTATATGTACATTCCCTAAGATTGGGAGATTGAGAGGTCAGGGAGGAAGGTTGAGAGGGAAGCGAGTGAATGATGACTATTAGCAAACACTCCCCCCTTCCTTGGGTAGATCATACTGTTTGAAATGAGCTCGTCACCCTTTGAAACCAATCGTTCGAGTTGATAATAGGTGATGATTTTTGCCAGTAGTTTTCTCTTACCTTAGGTGCCTCGTCAAGTTGCAAGGGTGCTAAGGTACTCTCCCAGGATCGGACTTGAAGTGGTTCATCAGGTGATTCTTAAACACTGGGAAGTGTGGATTCCTTTGTAGCTTTATGGAGGTCCACTATTGTAGGTGGAGGCTGTGGAGAAGCTTTTACCTCTATGGATGTATTACATGAGGAGCTAGAAGCTTCATGGGACTTTCCCCTTCCTGAGCTAGGTGGAACAAATCGTTCTTTCTTCGGTACCCAAACTAGCGTTGGAGCGGGTGTGTAGCATTCTGTGATTTTTTTCTTTCCACGATCATTGATTTGTTTTGGAGCTACGGGATTGAGTTCACATGGGTCAGGTGACAAGTAAGAAAATCTACGTTTTGGCACCCATATTTGATCATTTCCTTGATAGTAGCCTTGGGATTCCAATAGTTATTTAGGAATCCAACGCAACGTTTCTTTACATTTCTTGGGGCGAGTGGTACGTTTCCTACAAGGCTTCTGTTTTTTAGTACTAGCCATGGTCGCTAAAGAAGCTTTAGGGACCCACTTGTATGTTTTCTTCGTTATATTAGGACGAGTCTTGTCAGAAGCTATATACATTGCTTGTAGCATATTTAAGGGTATGGGCATTTCATCCCCCTCAGGTGTTACCCAGGTCGTCCCCCTGTTTCGCCAAGTGTCTATGGTTGCTGCTAGGTGGACCCAATCCACATTGTCCGACTCAGTCATCCCAGGTAGTACATCCATATAAGGAGAATCTTCCCCAACATCAGTGTCCGCTTTACACGTATAACAATACTGCAATGGGGCCGAGTGAACTGTGGTGTCAGATCTATGATCAATTATAAACCTGTTTCCTAGAGGATGTGCTCGACCCGTCACAAGGTCCACTCGAATGACAGAATCTTGGAGCTGCAAGTAGATATGGTTTTTAGACCAGTCATGCACCATCTTTGCTTCCCTCATGAAAGGACGTCCTAAGATCATCTCCGATGCCATAGTGTGTTTGGAGAAATCCATAACAATGAAGGTAACTCTTATTTTATGTCCAAAGACCTTGATCTTGAGGTCTTCTAGCATCCCAATAGGTTTAACGATAGACCCATTGGCCATTTTCACTACTATGGTTGTGGTCGCAAGGTGAAATCTTCCCATAGTTTCCCAGCAATTTTTAGTCACAATGCTAACCCCAGCGCCACCATCAAGGATTCCCTTCACAGTTAATCCCTTAGTAGTGATTGGTATGGTCGCATTGGATTTATCACCCTCAAAGTATTGTCCCAACTTGTTAACATGTATTTCTATAACAAGGTTCTCATCTAGGTTGGGTTGTGGATCTATGTATTCCTCCTCTATTGGCATCTCCCCAGCTCCATCCATCTGTGCAAATTGTGGTAGCCCAAACTTCAGTTCTCCATTGAGGAAGGCTCGAAGAGATGAGACTAGCTCAGGGTCTTTATATAGTTTGGACATGATGGTGGTTCTAACTTCTGAAGACATAAAATCCATCAATTTGGCAATGTTTAACGGCACCTTTTGGCCTTGAGTCCCTTGACGTGGGGAAGATGGGATCTCCATTTCTTCGATAGGATCAGGTAGTCCCTCTGTAAACATTCTTTCCATCAAGAAGTGAGTACGCCCACTTTCCCATGACTTTAAGTCACTTTCTTCTTGGATGACACTAGGTATGTCCAAGGGTCTATGGACGTGGTGAGGTTGTTGTTGCGTAGGGAACACGGTGTCTGTAATCTGGATCTTCCTAGGTGCTGGTCCTAGATCCCTTTGGGTATCTTCTACCAAACTCCTTAATTGCTTGACTCGCTCAATCTCCTCTGTAGGGTTTGGGTAAGTTTCTATCTTCTTTTTGGATCCTGGCCATTGTGGCTCATGAAGATCTTCCTTGTTGGTTTCTATGTTAATGGTCATTTTGGTCTCCATGGTTTCACCTGAATCAGAATCTTCTTCAACGTCCTTCATATATACGGGGTCATCACCAGTCCCTATGTTGGTCTTTGAACTGGGGTCTGACTTCGCTGCTTTTTGCGATCTCGTTCTTCGTGTTTTCTTCTTTTTCTGAGATTGGGCAATTGATGCCGTGTCTCTTTCCTCGAATATAATTTTGTTTTTGGAGCATCGATCGTGTGAGTACGTTTACTGGTACCACTAAGCAAAGCTTTGAGCATATGATCTTCCTCTCTCGTCTTTAGAGAGATGAGGCACGAACGAGAAGTCCAAGCAAAGTTTGCCCTTGAGGGCACAACTTTTTGCATGCAAGAGGAGAGTTTTGGCTACCAAAGAGTGGATTTTTTATCAAGAGAAGAAGAAGAAGGCGATTGAAGAAGAGAGGAGCTCCATCATTATTACGGAACCAACCACAGGAAAACCAAGGGAGCGATCATAGCGTCAACGTTTGTTATCAGCATCACCACACTGTCCCTCAGATAATCCAATATTAACAATCACCATCATCAACTTAAACTTGATTACTCATCTTGATAAGTCACAGAGTCGTTAACGGCCTGTGTAATCTTGTAAAGGGAGCTTAAACTCCTAGTTTTTAATTTATCCAAGTGACGATGTTGTTAACAGCCCACCTTGGCTATTGATTAGATTGTACTCAAAGCTTTACTCAGCTTATTAATTATTACGATGATTGTCAAAGTTATCAATGTATGCTAATTTCTCTCACACACCTCCCACATCCAGAGGCCCCGTGCCTTCCCGACTCACGTTTCGAACACATATCCCCCGATATTTTTTGTGAACCCAAACACAAAACGAGCCAGGGTGCGAGGTGAAGATGAAGAATCTTGAATAGATGATGAAATTGATTGAAGAATTTACTGCAAAGGGTTTTAATTGGGACGCCAACAGTTCCAGATTTATTTGAAGATGCTTCAATTGGTCCAAGGATCTTTGTTTGAAGTGGAAGCTATGAAGACAAAGAAGAAAATGGATGAAGCTTTGGATGCACCATTGGATGCAGTATACGACAAGAGGCAACTCCTTGATGGTTATGATCCAGAGTGCTATGAGTTGGAAACTAAGTCAAGAGGAATATCAAAAGAGTTAATAATTATACATTTTGAGCAGTTAGTGAGTTCATATTTGAAGAAGAAGATTCAAGAGCTTATTGAAGCCTGCGACGACGAGGCGACAACAATTGGGAATATTTCAAAGAAGCTACGAGTAAGTGATGAGCATTATCAAGAACAAATTCCAAGTCTACCAACTTATTCAGATATTTGAGGACAAGTATGATCAAAATTAGAAGCTGTGATTGATGAGTGTCTTCTACTTGATGCTACTTCCTTACATGCTAATGATGAAGATATAGTTATTTAGTTGTGTATGAAAAGTTGGGTTTTGCACATGCCTTACATGAAGGAGAAATCTTTGTTGGGTGAGGCTATACAACCTCAAGATACACAAGGTGAATTTTGCAAAGAACCTATGAATGCAATACAGGAGGAAAAGAAATCAAGGGATCAAAATGACGAAGTGGTTAAAGCTCGGGATGAAATTATGCAGGTGTATGAGTGCAATCACATTCAAGTAGACATGCACTATGATTTGGTTACAAGTGATGCTTTTGCTACTGACTCAAAACTAGAGAAAAAAGAAGTGTGGTATGGATTCTACCCTAGAGATGACTGATGATGCAGATGTTATAGCTCAAAGCAAGGTTGCTATTGAGAGCTGCAGGACCATGGACTTGGGTATACCAGATTTACAAGGTTTGGATACACTAGGTATTGAGGGATTGGATGTGCAAGAGTATGTGCTTGAAGATATGAAAAGTGATAATTTAGAGGGGGTGCAGACTCCTTCTTTATCAAGATTTTGTGACACGGGGCTCACACTATGGCAGAATGATCATGAACTTGATTCAAAGGGGGTGCATAGAGAAGTGCAATCTCTTGGTGTTGCATATGATTGGTTGCATTGTGCCAATGATATGGACAGGGAAGTTGATGCAATTTTCAATGTGCATGCTGAACTTTGTGCTATAGAAGCTCAAAGATATCTGAATGAGGGGTGAGAAACTTGAAGAGCAGTCTACAGTAGATGTGTCTAATATACATGTCATATGTGAGGAGACTAGTTTGCAGCCTAAGATGTGCAGGGTAGAGGAACCTTCTATAGCAGCGGACCTAGATCTTATCTGCTTATTAGACAAATATTTGGAAGAATTCTAAAATATAGATGCTAAGGATACCAAGAAATCTAAGTTTGTGCATGAACAAGTTTATTTAGATGCAGCTGATGATGAACTTATGTAGTTGTTGGATAATGCTCTACTTGATTTTAAGCATGTGCAAGATAGAGAAATGTTTTTTGATGCATCTTGGAAGCCCAATGAAGAGAGTTTTTCCAAGGCACTCATGTACTCAGATATGCAATACCAAAATTCCAATGCTAGAGGGGGTGAAGGTGCATTACCAATGCTCCTAGCTGTGAGACATATGATCTGATGGATGCGAATGCGGAGTGCAAGAGAGGGAAGGAGAGAAGGGGAAGGGGATGGAGTAGACATACTCTATAGTGGAGCATTAGAGAGTCAATAAATTTCTCCTTATTGACCTTATAAATAAAAGAATACAAGAGGGCGGACACCCGGCCATAACCGACCATGGGCCATTGGCTTGAAACTCCCACTTGAAGGCCAACGTGGTCCAATTGGTTAAAGAATAGGGGCTATTATGTACTAACGTACAAACGTGAAGCGTGACACCCACACCTTTCTAGTAGATTTGTTTATGAATGATAAGAAGTATAATGCTCCCCCTAGAGACTTGACTAGCACACAAGTTGCTATGAACAAGATCTGGAGAACTCCCTAACTCCTTGTCCAAAGGCACCACTGATGTCAACCTAGTCCAATTTCCATAGATGCAATGTTCACATAAAGAGAAGTTAGAGTAATCTAACACAAGGATATAACCAAAATGCTGCAAGACTTTCATTTCCTTTTGACTCATATGACCTAGCTGGCTATGCCACGACTCTATAGACGACAGCTCGGCTACACAAACAGAATTTTCTTTCATAGAAGAGACATAAAGTGAGTACATTGAGCCAGATTTTTGGCCTTTAAGCATGACCAGATTTCCCTTCTTGATAATCCAAGAACCATGAGCAAATGTGGTAGTGTAGCCCAAATCATCCAACTGTCCAACTGACATCAAACTCTTTGTCAATTTGGGTACATGTCTGACATTATGCAGCATAAACTCAATGCCATTACGCATAGTTGTGGGATGTATGTCTAACCTCACCATCCTATCTTATTGCAGTATTATCAAGAACCACGATTAATTTGTCAAACCATGGGACGAAGCTAACTCGACTAGTGCATAGAGGCTACAAGAGGTTGTCAATCTCTTGGAAAACAACTAACAACTCACATCTAACTCAAGCTACACTCAAGTGACTGAAATTACAAAAGCCAATCACTCATCGGCAAGAAAATCACATCCGTTACAACATCAAATGACATCCAAACGTAACAAGACCTCTAGGACAAGTTTATAAGACCTAAGCACACATGCCTATGGTCTCAAACCCCACTTTAGGTCTAGTTCCAAAATCGCGATTATTAACAGCAGTGGATTTTTGACCTAGTCGTTTTTGACCCAGAATGCATCTAAATGCTTAGCAATGATTCCCCAATACCCCGCCTATGCTTAGTTTTCAATTTGAAAGTGTAAATTCCTAGTTATGATAAAATTAGGTCGCCGGTCGGCGATGCCAAAAGCTACAAAATACTGTGAATGGCTTACGTCAATGCGTAGAGCTCTTACCTGCAGTTGCAATGCAACAAACACAATCGCAATGTGACAATTGGAGAGGGATTAGGAAGCGCGAGAAGGAGAGAAGTGAGCACTGTTAGCTCACGCTGTGTATTTCTTATCCAAAAACTTATAAAAAACTTACAGAAATTGGCTTTTATACCTTAGCCAAGGTTTTTGGGTGGTCAAAAGTAATAATCTGGAGTTCTACCAAAACTGGGAATTGAATATCTGATACAATCTTGAAGCTTGTAGCCCCGGCTCATTACTTACAAGGTTTATCAAGAAAACAAGAGTTACAATATTCTCGATTTATCAAAATAATAATTATTTTTACAAGGAGAACTTTGAAAAATGGTGTACGTGTTAGCTTGCTGCTAACATCTCCCCCCTCCTCCCTGTGCCGTCCCTTGACACAGCTTTATGGGCTGAAGTAATCTTCGGGTTGACGGCGGGTGAGGCGGGCCTTTAGTGCTTCCAATGCCTTTTCGTATCTGATTTTGCGTTCTTTGTCTGGCACTTGTAAAAACTGTATGGTGACTTTGTTTTTCATTTCCACTGCGGAGTATCCGACAAATCTTGCGGTGAGGTTGCTTATAAGCGGTGCAAATATCTTCGTTCGCCAGGTGAAAAAGCCAGTGTAGAAGGCCTCCTCAAAAGCTAGCATATTGTGCGAGGGCAGAAACATGCATCGGGCATAAAAGCCATAAAGAACTTCCTCTGAGGGATGCCCACTTAGATCATAGCAGAGGCCTTTGTTTCCTTCTAAAAGTGAGAGCCATGGGGCTCATGTCTACTCTGGATCATTGAAGACCTGTATACATGTGAGTAGCATCTGGTAGATTTTATATAGCATGGCACAAGAGAGATCTGGCAGACTTTTGAAGAATGTCATGGCGCCCGTTAGGGTTTTCACCATGTATTCTTCTGTTGCTTGGCCTCTCTCTGGAGCTGGCAGCCTGGGAAAGTTTAGCCATGTTGGCCTCTTCTTCTCCAGTGCTTCGTGTGCTTGCCATGTCCTTACTCGAGGTATAGGAGAAAATGTCGGATCTTTCTGTATGGCCACAGGTGCTCTCGTGAACAGAATCAAGTATCTTGGATTCTTGTTCAACCAGCTTAGCCTCCACCTCGGGTGGTCTTGATCTATGCCATCTTCTTACATATCTCTGTATAATCTTTCCTTTACCTGTAAGAGTTCAACCTTGATGAGAGAGTATGGCAGGGATTGTTGGTGCCATTGAGCATTGATTTGATTGGGAGTGAGCTGTGTGACGTTGACAGAGTGTAAGACTCTCAACTCCCAATCCATAGTTGCCTTCCACTGCTCATCTACCTCCAAGGCAATATTCTCCTTCAGTGCATCTTCTTCAGCCTTTGACAGCTGGACCATCGGCACTGTGTCTTCCTCTGTGATTTGGATTTGAAAATCTTCTCCCCTACTCGGCTCTGTTGTAGACCGCGTCTCAAAGTCAGCAAATGAGACCGAGGGGATTTCCACTTGGGGCAGCTTTGAAGTGCCTGCCTCCTCCTGTATATCCGTCCTTCCATCTCTGAGGAGTTGGTTCACTCTTTTCAATTCTGCAATCTCTTTAAGGAGCTCCTCCTCCCTCTGGACCCGCATGAGCGCCAGGTCTCTGCATTGTGACTGCTCTACCTTCAACTCCAGCTCTAAATCTTTGTTTTTCTCTTCAAGTGCTTTATACACCTCATTTGTTCCCTTGATCGAGGCCACGGCTGGATTTTCTCTTAATTGCCGCAAGAAAGTGGCATGATCATCAATTCTTTGTTCTGAATACTGTAGAGATGCGTTTGCTACATCTAATTGTACTTGAATCTTTTGAGCTGACAGAGAGGTGGTAAGAAGTTCATTTGTCACTTCTGTCAACTGCTCATCTTTCACTTTGCAGGCATCAGATAGCTTAGTCAGGAGGTCACCCAACTCCTCTATTTCCTTCTGTTGGTTGTCCCTAGCTATCTGATGCCGTTTTGCTTTAGTCTTTAGCTCTTGTACCTGATTTTGGAGATCAATAATTGTAGCCATTTTGTCGTCGAGCTCGCCTTGAAGAGAATCGATGACCATTTCTAATTCTTTGGCTTTAGTACTGCGGGGAAAGGCTGCTGAGCAGAGTTTCTCCGTCATGATTTGCATCTGCCTTGCATACTCGTTCACTTGTAGAATGACTTCATCATTGGACTGCCACTCTTCCTGTCATGCTAGTTCAGATGTGCCGGTAGCGTCTTGTGTCGCTTCTTTCTGTGTTGTTATTGCTGGTGTTTCTATAGAGATGGTTGCTTTTCCTTTGCCATCCTGAGGTTTTGAAACCTCGGCAGTTTCTGGCTGAGTGGAAACAAGCTATGTGGTCTCAACCCTTACAGTTTCTTCAGTTGTAGGCCTTTCTGCCTTCTCAATCTCAGTTTCTTCCCCATGTGTAGTGGTTTGCTCTTTTTCTGTATCTTGGTCTTTATCAGTTTCCTTCGCCTCCTTATGAGTGTCCTTGGCTGTCTGTTCTAGTGCTGGTTCAGCTTCCTTTTGGTGGGTGAACTCGGACTCTTTTTCCTTGTCAGTCTCGGCCTCTTCAGTGGTCTCTTGGCCTGGTGGTGATGATGGTGGAGTGGGCATGGGCTGATCCTGTTGTTCGGAGGCGGTGAGGTGGGTCGGGGAGATGCCTGGCTTTGCTCTTGAGTTGCCGCTTCTTCAGCTTTCTTAGCCACTTCTTCAACCTCTTTCAGCTTCAAGGCCTCTACCTCTTGGTACATTCTTTCTAAGTGATCCTTGGGATCTTCGGCCTCTTTCCGTGAATGATGTTTTGTTCGAAGTCCTTTCAAGCGAGTAGGTACCCACTTTTCTGGGTCTTTTCCCTGTGATTTCCTAGTGCGCTGATACGCGTGTTTTTCTCTTTCAAATCTCGCTTGCTTTTGAGTTGGCTCCTCTTGGTGGGCAGCCACTGCTTTCCTCTTTATCTCTTCCCTCCTATCTCTTTTTTCTTTGTTGTTAGAGCTTTCACTGCTATGTTGCTCTGATGAACTATCATTGGATTCATCACCTGATTTAACCGATCGCTTACCAGATCTTATAGATCTCGGAGAGGGTTGAGCTGCCAAGATCCATGTGTTCTGATCCGGGGTAGGCGGTAGGTTGGCGGCCATGCCGATTGCATGATAGGCTATTCTGGTCAATACTTCAGGCCCTCCCAAGTATGTTATCTTTCCCTCCTTCTTGGTGGCCTTCAATGTCGTCAACACATACTACGCGTGGTCCACAGGTTGTCTGGTGGTTGACTTCAGAACTTGTGTAAAAGTGGTGGCCACGACGTGATTTGGTGTCGTGTACCTTGGTGGCCTTTTCGCCAAGAAATGGAAATGTTGGTGGTACAGATGGGCTGGCTCTTCCACCTGCTTGTGGATGAGATCGGCGAATGTAGCCGCAGCTGTTTCCTTTGTAAACGTGCCCGTTGTTTTCCTATCTCTTGCCCGCATGGTCATCCCTTCAGTGGGAAATCTGAGTGCCTCTGCCACTATTCCCTTTGTAATTACAACCTCTATCTTATTTCCTTGGTTGTCTGAGATTTGGGCTGTTCCATCTTCCTTGATGGTGGACAGAAGCTCGTAAGCTTTCTGAAAGTCTACTCCACAGGGCTCTTGTTCATAGAAGTGTCGGAGTCCCAACCTGCGGTTAGCCTCTTTGGTTTATGGCTTTGCTGCGATATCATAAACCTCTTTAGGCAAGAGCTGTAACTCCACCGGATGCCCTTCTTCACTCTTAAACCTGCCTGTGAAGACCGTGGTGTGGTGTTCTTCTAACTGCTCTTTAGAAAGATAAGATGCCTTTGCTGCCTTTACTGACTCGGGGTCCAGTTGATATGGGGGCAGTTCTTGCAGTTTCTCCTTTTGGTTTAACATCTTCTTGGCCTTCTCCGCGGCTTGCATTGCTTCTATTCAGTGAATAGAGTGCAAAATTAGCGGAGTTGTCAGATTTTTCTCCAGAATGTCCTTTTAAACTGAAATGTTGATAATTTGGTCCAAATTGCTTCAAATCAATTTTTGAACAAGCAAAGATGCATAAAATGATGCAACGAACAAAACTCTATGGTCAAAACAAAAATTTACAACCAAAGTAAATAATCGCGATTCTTGACAGATGGGAAAAATTTCAACTTTTTTGCAAACTTGGTTTTATAGGCTTGAAGTATATGCCAATTACATACTCTGAGGGAAATTTGGGCTCAGTTGGATGTACAGGGTGAAAATGGTACCAAATTTTGGCTTTAGGTCTCTGAAACAGTAGATATAAAGGAAATTTGAGATTTTGAAATCCAAATTGACTCAAAATTGGCTAGTGGGCTTATCACATCATGTACTTTGGATGTATGATGACAAATTTTCAAAATTGCCCCATTTTGGCCAAAAAGTAAATAATCGCGATTATTGACTTTTCTTCCCAAATTGACATTTTTTGACATAGACTAGTTCTAGGCATGGTATAGAGCTTGGGTATGAATTATGAGGTGATTTGGATCAAGAAAAGTTGTTCATAATCCAAATTTTGGCTTTCACATACTTCTTTGCGTTTTTTGGCAATTTTGCAAGTAATGGGTAGTCATTTTGGCTCATACTTGATTTTTGGCATGTAATAGGTGTGTACACATGAAAGGTGAGGTGAATTGACAATTTCCATGCAAAAATGTTGCAAAAGTAAATAATCGCGATTATTTACAATAGTGACAAAAACTTTGCATTTCACATAAATTTTGACCTAAACATATTTCATACACCTAATACAAGTCCTAAATTGAATTTGGTCAAGTTTGGTCATGCCGGCATCACTTTATGCTCTCTTGACTCTGAAATCACCGTTTTTTGTGACTACTCTGTCTGTTGGGTTGGTCGGTCAACTTTGAGGCTTTGGACTTGTCCGTAACATCATCGTGAAGCTACCTGTCCAATTCTGGCTCATTTGGAGTCAATTTGTCCTTGTATGTCGAATTTGACGCTTTGTAACCTTCGAGCCGTTTTCCGCTTTTTGAGGGCTTTACTTGATGGATTTCTCCAAACCAATCATATACATTGTATACGAACCTCATTAGCAAGCCATTTGTGGAGTCAGGTCGGAATTCTGGCCATTCCCAAAAAACCCTATTTCTCTACTGAGGACCCCCTTAACCCCAGCCGAATGATCATCTGATGGTATGGAACTCTCTTTGCAAAGCTCCAAGTGGAAATGAGGTGGTTTTAGCCTACTCTGGCTATCTATACCCGGACTTCCCGAACCAAATTTCCCCAAATTCCCTCGTTAGTCCTATTAGGTCGTGAAATCTATGTTAGGCTCAAATATTTCCCAAATCAGATTCCTATAGCTCATTCTGCAAAAATGTTGCAGAAGTAGGCCTAGCCGCCTAATTTAGGCTTCCTGCTTCCATCTTCTGATTTTGTTGAAAATTTTTGTGCTTGTCCGCCTTGTCTTTTTTATCACCATCATGTCTTCCGTTTTTCCATCTGAGCTTTCTTGCTAATTATTATTAATTTTTGACATTTTTTTTTGAAAAAATCAAAGAAAATAAAAAAATGCTCTAAAAAAGCAAAGTAAAAATCCAATAATTAAGAAAGTCCCTTGAAAAACACATCTTTATTGTTTTTCTGTCGGCTTTCTCCATTGTTAAGCCTTCCTATAGTAAAAATGGTGAAAATTACCCAAAAAAGGACTATTTTTTATGATTTTTTGATAGTATATACACTATTTACACTCATCGAGAAGATATTATCGGTGACTTTTCCCCAGTTGATGAATTATAAGGGCATTATTAGGTAATTTTGCAAAAAATCACACATTAACATGAAACTTTTCCTCCCTCTTCAAACATTGCCCTTAATTACTTAGCATTTAGTAGTATCCTTCCACCCCTTCTAGATGGCGTTCTCCGGGACGACTGTGTCATGGATTGAACGATTGTGTCTATGAATAGCCGTGATTGGCTCTACCACGATATGAAGATCAATGCAATTCAACTCAATATGATGTGCAAGAGTTGGGTCTTGAGTAAATAACTCAAGGGTTTCCGATGTCGAGGTTTGTTGCTGGTGTCTTCCAAAGAGCAAATCCTGTAGCCTTTGTGCTCTCTGCTTGCTAGTACCACCAGGGTGTTTAAGCACGCTGATTGCTTGAGCTATTGGGAGCACTTTAGACGGTTGTCGAGCTTTTTCTCGCCATTGGTAGCTCGGTCTGCTTGGTGCATGGTTCTTGAGAGTCTATTGAGACTTAACTCGCCACTGTTTGATTGGTTTCACGTTGTGTGGAGAAGATAAGTTCTCCTTTTTCTTCCAAACCTTTTTCATGTTAGGTTCCTTGTTCATAGATGCTCAATTCTGTGCTTGAATCCTTGGAATCGTCTTCTGTTTCTCTGGTGAAATTTTAGGCACCCAGATCTGATTTGGTTTATCCACAAGTTGTGCCTTTGGTACTCAAATTTTCCTGACTCCTTGCATGCTACTTGTAGCATTTGTTTGTCGAGGGGATGGAGAAGATTTACTTTGTGGATTGGTCCTCTGATTGCATCTTTTCCATTCCTCCTTGCTTGGTGCAATTGGAACAATGAGTTGCCCTCCTTTAAGTGATATCTTTAGCTAATTTGTATCCCAATCTGGTACTGCTTTGTATGTACGCATCCAAAGAATGCCAAGAATCATCGTCTCATTCATGTGTTCATCTGGCAAGCATACAAACTGATGCGGACATGAGCATCCATGTACTACCACGTTTAAGTTGACTACTCCCAATGTTGGAGTTGGGTTATTGTTGCATCCTTTGATTGTCGTTATTCTTGCAGTTAATGCTTGACTTGTTGCTTTCTTGTATGTGGAATAACTGACTGCATTCACTCTAGCTCCTGTGTCTACCAAAGCATTGGTGCTATGATTGTTGAGTTGTACTTTAATGCGGAGATCCATTCCATCTAACCAGTCATCATCTGTTGAAACTACGTCTTTAGGTAATTCCCATTGTCGATCATTTAGTTCCAAAGTGTTGATGGGAATCGGTATCTGTTGATTCTTGAGAGTAGCTTTACGCTTGATCACCCAAAGTCTAGCTTCCTCTTGGGCTTCATCAATAACCTGTTGTCGCTTCATCTTCCTTTGTTTGGCTGCATGCATTCTCTCTAGCAATTCATTGGTTAGTGGCAAATTGTATTTCTTTAAACGACATCCACTAATCCAATTAGCCATTGGTTCACCATCTATGGTTGACAATTTTACTGCTCCACTTGGAGATACATCTTCAATGATAAATGGTCCATTTCCCTTTTTCTTAAACTTGGGAATGTGTTGCTTAAGGGAATAGACTAGAACTATGTCCCCTTTCTTGAAAATTTTGGTGATTAAGTGGGAATCAAAAAACTATTTTTGTTTCCTCTTTTGTGCATAGATATGAGCTATAGCAGTTAGCCTTTGCTCATTTAGCTTTTCCAAATCTTCAAATCTTTCTGACAATTGATGTTCAGTCCACTCAAGAGTTTGTGTTACCCTTAAGGTCGGCAATAGAAATTCTATTGGCAGTATGGCATCAAGACCATAAACAAGGTTAAAGAGTGTAGCATTAAAGCTGTTTTGAATGAAACTCGATAAGCTCATAGAGCAGCATGGAGATTCATTTCCCAATCTGTCCTTCCTGAACTAACCACTTTGGTCAGTACCGAGCTAAGAATTTTATTCGTATGCTCAGCTTGTTCGTTTGCTTGTGGGTGATAGGGTGCTGATTTGTTATGGATAACCATAAACTCATTTAGCAGATACTCTATTACCTCATTGAGGAAATGAGTTTCCCGATCACTGACAATCTCTATCGGCAGTCCATACCTTACAAATACCTACTCATATAAGAATGTAGCAGTGGTTCTGGCATCATTCTTTTGAGTCGCTTTAGCCTCGGCCCATTTGGTTAAATAGTCCGTAGCTACTATGATATATTGAGCTTGGGTTCTATAAGAAAGTGGTTGTATCGGTCCCACAAAATCTATACCCCATTTTGTGAATACTCTAGCCCCCATCATTAGTCTTAAGGGCATGCTGTCTACTCATGTTGGCATTTTTGCTCGTTGACAAGCATCACACCTTCGAACATATTCTTTGGCATCTGCAAAAAGTGTTGGCCACCATATGCCTGCCATCAAGATTGCTCTTGCGGTGGTTTCACTAGAAAAGTGACCTCCAGGTAATCCAGCATGTGCTTGTTCTATAATCGGAATATATTCGTTTTCATTGCACAAAGACGCAAATGTTGATCTTTACCTCGCCGATATAATTGGTTCCCAATAAGAGCATAGTCTCTTGCTTCCGATTCAATTGATCTTTGACGGCGTTTACTCATATCCTCAGGAAATGTTCGGTTTGATAAGTAAGTAACCAAATAGTTACTCCACATAGGAACATGTGACATATGAAACAATGTTACATGAGGAATGGGTTGTTGTTTCTGACATTGAGGGCAATCTCTTACAAAAGATCGAACATCTCTTCTCAGAGTCGGCCAAAATACTCCAAGTCTTAAGATTCGTTGCATAGTTTGGTCTTCCGCAAAGTGAAGTCCTACTATGGTAACATGTGCTTGACTTAGGTACTGATCCCTTTCTTCAGGGTTAATGCATAAACGCAATATCCCGTCTCGATTTCTTTTATATAGCCTCCCAGCTAGTAATTGATACATAGCCGATTGCTCGATTAAATCAACTTTGATAGGAAGTGGTGAATCCAATTGAGCTATTGTCATCAATGACACAATTTTTTTCGACCATCGTGGTATCATTTCCATGGAGAACAAATAGGCATCTGGTAGATCATCATCTACCCCTTTAGGTGATTCCCCTAAAACAATCCTGGACAAATGCTCTGCTCTTTGATGTGTAGTGCCTTTTTTTACAACCACAGTGAAATCAAATTCGAGAAGAATGATGAACCATCTCACTATTCTTCCTGTGCTGCATGGTTTGTTGACCAAATATAACAAAGATTGGTGATCCACAAAGAACACAAACTTGTTGTCCAATAGGTAATGTCTATACTTTTTAACGGCATAAATCATTCCTAGTCCTTCTCTTTCAGTGGTGGTGTAATTCCTTTCTGCCATATTCAATTGTCGGCTAGCATAAGAAATAGGAAAGTCAATTTTCATATCTCCTGGTTGGGCTAGTATACAACCAATAGCAAAATTTGAAGCATCTACGTGTACATGGAATATCTTATCCCAATCGGGTGCTTTCAATATTGGAGCTGAGGTGAGAGCTTGCTTAAGCTTTATGAAGGATTCTTCACATGCCTTGGTCCATTCAAAGTGCGTAATCAAGCTATACATGGGTTTTGCAATTATAGTATACATGTAGATGAACCGTCGGTAATATCCACAATGTCCCATGAAAGCTTGTACCCCTTGACTGTTGTTGGTCTAGGAAAATCAGCAATGACATGAATCTTTTCAATATCGGTAGCTATACCATTTTTAGACACTATATGTCCAAGAATTTTCCCTTGTCTTCCCATGAATGTGCACTTTTCAGGGTTTAAGCAAATCCTGTAAAGTCTACATTTCTCAAATACCTTTTCAAAATGATTAGCTTGGATTGACGAATGTACGCATAAATCATCCATGTATACTTCCAAGAATTTCCTAAGATATTCTTTGAAAGCATGGCTCATCAATCTCTGAAATGTGGCTGTAGCATTAGTTAACCCAAATTGTCCGCAGACTCTGATTTTGAGAATCTGGCTTAGGTTTCACTTTTGTGGTCCAAATTTCACCAAAATTGATTTGTGGGGTCCAATTGATGTGCTTGACCTTGTGGTATACTCAAATTTGCAAAATCACCAAGTTTTGAAGCAGATGTAAATAATTGCGATTATTTACTTCTAACAATTTTTTGCATATTTTTGTCCCAACTTTGACATAGATCTATTAAGCACCTTATGTTAAGGTCACTAGCCAATTTTCATCAAGTTTGGACAAAATTTGGTCAAATGGTCATCAATTATCTGTCTTCAAACTAACTTTGCAATTTTTGTCACAGTTTTCACTCCAGTGATCCAAATCTTATCAAATTTAGTTTGTGGGCTTATTAAAACATGGTAAAGCTAGTGGTATGCCAACTTGGTCAAAAAAGTTCAAAAACAGGGCAGAAGTAAATAATCCCAATTATTTATTTTTGTCAAAATTTTGCAAGTTTTTGGTCAATTAAGCATATACACATGTTTATCACATCAATATAAGTCTATGAATCAATTTTCAAC
The DNA here is from genome assembly GCF_014529385.1 of Adiantum capillus-veneris. Taxonomy (NCBI): domain Eukaryota; kingdom Viridiplantae; phylum Streptophyta; class Polypodiopsida; order Polypodiales; family Pteridaceae; genus Adiantum; species Adiantum capillus-veneris. The sequence continues at coordinate 122,071,897 of NC_140943.1, forward strand.
AAGTTTGGATAAATTTTTTCTCAATTCACACTCAAGATTCAAAAAGTCAGTACAAACTTTAGTTTTCACCCAATTTTTTGTCAGTTTAGTGATCCAAATCTTTTGGGCCTTTACAAAAGTTGTTTGTACACATACAATGAATCAATGAGTCTTGGCTGATTTAGAGCAAAAAGTTAATAATCGCGATTATTAACTTGAGGCTTGAAATGAGTACTTTTTTGAAATTTTCTCAAGGACAGTCCTTTTATGATGTGTTTTAAGCCTATGAATTAAGTCAAAACTTAGTTTGGCTTAAAAAGTCAAGAAAAAGTAAATAATCTGAGTTTTGGTCAACTTCTTGAAATTTTTACCTCGAAGTGTCATTGAGCTTGCCCACTGGTTCGGACAACTCTTAGGCTTACTCCCTAGTTGGATCGAGTGAATTCGAGTCTTTTCATGCTAATTTCTAGCCGTAGACATGAAATTCTGCAACTTTACATAACAACTCACACTTGATTCTTTCAGAGAGAGCAATGCTATGAATTCCACCTCGGATCCTACTTGCCCTACTCCTAGTTTCTCATGCAAAGGGGTTGTGGAAAGTGTCCACAAACACTCATTTTCTTGTGTTTTTTATGTTTTTCAGAGTCTTGATCTTAAGACTTGTTTCGTCTATCAATCATTCTCCAAATCCTAATCTAAATCTACAATCCTAAAGGCACCCAGCAAGTACGATTACTTCTAAGCTACCTCTACACAGCAAAAGACGACAATCTTAAGCTATGCGGTTTCTAGAAGAGAGTTTTGAACTCTAGGCGACCCTAGAGGAAGTTAAAGGACAATTACATAAGACGCTCGTGTTTTTCCCTAGTTTAGGTCTCTTCGATCCCCGGCAGCGGCGCCAAATGTGGGACGCATGTCTAACCTCACCATCCTATCTTATTGCAGTATTAGCGAGAACAACGATTAATTTGTCAAACCATGGGACGAAGCTCACTTGACTAGTGCATAGAGGCTACAAGAGGTTGTCAATCTCTTGGAAAACAACTAACAACTCACATCTAACTCAAGTTACACTCAAGTGACTAAAATCACCAAAAGCAAATCGCTCATCGGCAAGCAAATCACATCCGTTACAACATCAAATGGCATCCAAACGTAACGAAACTTATAGGACAAGTTTATAAGACCTAAGCACACATGCCTATGGTGTCAAACTCCACTTTAGGTCAAGTTTCAAAATCGTGATTATTAACAGCAGTGAATTTTTGACCTAGTCGTTTTCGACCCAGAATGCATCTAAATGCTTAGCAATGATGTCCCAATATCCCGCCTATGCTTAGTTTTCGATTTGAAAGTGTAAATTCCTAGTTATGATGAAATTAGGCCGCAAGTCGGCGACGCCAAAAGCTACGAAATACTGTGAATGGCTTACGTCGATGCGTAGAGCTCTTACCTGCAGTTGCAATGCAACAAACACAATTGCAATGTGACAACTAGAGTGGGAGTAGGAAGCGCGAGAAGGAGAGAAGTGAGCGTCGTTAGCTCACACTGTGTATTTCTTATCCAAAAACTTATAAAAAACTTACAAAAATTGGTTTTTATACCTTAGCCAAGGTTTTTGGGTGGTCAAAAGTAATAATGTGGAGTTCTACCAAAGCTGGGAATTGAATGGCTGATACAATCTGGAAGCTTGTAGCCCGGACTCATTAATTACAAGGTTTATCAAGAAAACAGAAGTTACAATATTCTCGATTTATCAAAATAATAATTGTTTTTACAAGGAGAACTCCGAAAAATGGTGTACGTGTCAGCTTGTTGCTAACAATAGTAAACTTGATGCTACCCACACCACATATATCAAGCTCATAATAATTGTCTAGCTTCACTGTTCCATGCGTGGAAGTGTATGTGAGGAGTCACGTGAAAGCTAGCACCTGAGTCCACAATCCAATTTTGCGCATAACACTCGTCAAGAGCTAACAATGGATTAGGAATCAAATCCGATGTGAAAACCAACACATCATTTGACACGTCAAAAGCTGTCTCAATGGCACTCAACCACATTAAGTTCTTCAATTTTGACAGTGCTTTTAGGTTTGTCAGACCTTTGCTTTCTCTTTGCCCTTATCACGTTGCATTGTGCAGAAATCTTTCTTCAAGTGTCCCTTTTTATGGCAGTAGTAACACTCAACATTTTGCATGTCTTTGCCGTGACTCTTGCCATGAGCTTGCCTGCAATCTTGAGAATGATCGCGGCTATGACTATGCTACCTTTGCTTGTCACGATCGCCACTAGCCACATATGTATCACATCAAGAGATTGACGTCAAATCTCCTCAGTGAGAAACACACCAGCAACATCGCTGAAAACTAGCTTGCCATTGGGTGCAAAATTGCTTATGGCTGTGTTGAAGATTTTCCATCACGATGGTAGCAAGCAAGCAAGAAAATGGCCTTCATTTCATCATCAAAATTGAGACCTTTTGAACTAAGCTGTGAATACACGTTGTTGAACTCGTTCAAGTGAGAACTAATAGTACTGCCTTCTTTCATGTTCATGTACATCAATTTATTCATCAAGAAAACCTTGTTCAAGGCATTGTTGCCATCCCATGCCTGACATAGAGCATCCCACAAATCTTTGGCATTGGTCTTATCCATTATGGTAAAGTAAATGGATTCACCAAGGTGCAGGTGAATGGTTGCCATAACATGCTCCTTCAAGTCATCCCACTCATCATTAGCGTACGCATTCTCTCTTCTTGCATTCAAGGGTGCTATCAAGCTTTTGTTGATCAAAACATCTTGCATACGCTGCTGCAGTCAAATGACAATATTTGAACCATCAAACTTTTTGATGTATTAATCTTCTCTTTTGGAAGCACTACTCACAACCGTGACTCAAGAGAATGTAGCCAAAAACTTTATGGAAAATTGCCTAGGAAAATTTTGGCAGAGTTTCCCCTAGAATAGGAGCGAAAACTCAAACCAAAAGTAGTAAAATCACTATGTAAGAACAGCTATAAGGGCCAAGAACACATAAAATGGACTTTCGAGAAAAATCCGACGGAGTCTCCTTTATATGAGGAGTCAAAACTCAACTCAAAAAATGCATAAACTGCTCAAAAGACTGGCCATAAACTACTCAAAACCACTATTGTGTGACCGCCAACTTGGTGTCAAAAGCACAAGAAATCGCCCAGAGACATATCCTATGGCGAAATTACTGTAAGAGGGAAACTCCAGCTACCTATTTCACCAAAGGTATCTCAACATTCAAGAAAACCCTAGCTCAAAGAAAATCTCTCACTATCAACCCTCCAAAGGCTAAAGCAGACACAAAATGACTAGCCACAGTCTCAAAAAGAACTCTTTCAAGTTCGAGTCTCCGAAACGGTCAAGAAAGCTGCCAAAATAGCCAAAAATTGGCTCCACACGTAGTATAATAGGCAGTGTCTTCAACTCAGCATACATGAGTGTCTGCACTCAAACAGGCGCGCCAAGAACTATTGCGTGCAGTAAAAAGTATCCCTGCAAGGATATCTGCTCTAAAAAGAGCTCAATAGCACTATAGTGTGCTAAAGAAAACATGCATCTATCAATGCATTTGTTTGGAGAGAAACTGTTGTCAAAATGACTGTCAAAAATAGCTTGAAAGGCGTTGTGTCTGTAAGTGTCTAAAAACCTGGAGAATCTGTGTGTAAACGGGCTCAAAAGCCCCCTATAACATGAATGTTGGTGTCCATATGTGCCAATTTTCACCGTCGACAGAAGGAAATCGCTAGTCAAGTAGCTACCAGAGGTGCTCGGAGTTGAAAAAGTATCGTAGATAATGATCGATGTGCTCGGTGCCAATGTCGGGTGTCACTCCTCTTTGGTAGAGGCACCTCACCCGTACACTTGGCAAGCACAGCCATTTGCAGGAAGATGGTTATCCACGAAAACGCTGGCATCGGGGTCAGATGTCGGAAATTCGTCGTGTAAAGAGAGGTGTCGGTGCCGAGTCGCAATGATAAACTGATGTGTCGTATTGTCGAGGAAAGCCGAGAAAAATTGAGTCGATGTCGCAAAAGTGAAGCTGATGTTTCTTTCGCTGCCGTACGAAAGCACTCACCATATCTGCTAAAACTAGGGTTGAGATCAATGACATCAAGCCCGCTGAACAAATGCCGATGCGGAGCACCAAGAAAACAATTGTGCTCTCTCTATCTCTTGATCTCCTCTTTCGAGGTGTGTGTGAGCGGGGAGGCCAAGTTGTCGAGGGCTTGTGGGAACAAGGGCTTGCACACAAGGCCTTAAAAAGAAGCAAAAAGCTCCTTTTGAAATCTCTATCGAAAGCAAACAAATTATTGTAGAATTGATGAGTTGTCGAGATGCGGATGGGCCTGCCGAGATGGGAGTAGTGTGGGTGTGTGTGTTTGTGAGAGCTCGATTATTGGACTTGCTGCTTGATTTCCAATTTTCCGAGTTGCTACTGTTGCAAAATGCCTTCAAGGCTCACCTTGTGTTTGACCGTTGGGTCAACAACACGACATAACTCAATAAAGCCTTATTTTTTGAGAGTTATGAAATGCTGAGGATTATGGTTATAAACATCATTTGTAATAATTAGGTAGTCTAGTTGCACAAGCGGGGGTGCAATGGCACTTCTAGATTGTAAATACCAAGCCATTTTACCCACCAGAAGAAAGCTCACAGACCAAATTTTGTCAAAATCTGAGCACATAGACATTATACACATATAATGTCTCATGCCAAGATCTAAAAGTCAAATGTCACGGAGGGTTGGAAATGATGTTTTAAGCTTGTTTGCAAAAAAAATTCATGTCATTCTAATCCAAAGGATATTATACACGTATAATGTCTTAGTGGCCAGATCTGGGTCAAAACTAACGTTTAAGCATACCTCAGTGTCCTATAGCATAAAAGAAGTCCCTAGTCAAAAAAATTTGCATTTGGAACTCATTTGAGCTCCTATCATAACTTGCCCAAAAGATGCTCAAATTGAATTCTGAAAGTTGTTGAGATAAAAGTCACCTCATTCTACCACAAAAGATTTTATACGCGTATAATGTCTCAAGTATCCAAATAACGGTTAGAATCACAAAGTGAGACTTGCAGTGGGTAGAAGACATCAAGGGGAGTCTACAGTTTAAATTTGGAGCAAATCTGAGTCAGGAGACATTATACGCGTATAAAGTCTCTAGGCATAGGTTGAGTCAGAAAGAAACTGTTTTGGCCATAACTTGAGCTTTCAATATCGGATTCAAAAACTTCTTTTATCAAAACAAAGCTCCAGAGTAGCTCTACAAGTTTTAGTGTCCATCCTAAACAACAATCAAAGACCTCTATGGGGTCACTCATTGTTGGTCAACGCTCCAAAAAACGTCATTTAAGACCTCAAAATGCATCCGAAGTTAGAGGTGTCTAAAATTGACAGTTTGAGAGAATTGTGAGAAAATGTTCGTGGTTCTAAACATAGTTTCAACTTTTCCCTAACCAAAGCACTTGAACACATTGGCGTAAGTCTTCTTACATCAAGCTAGAGTTGCTAAAGTCAAAAATATTGTACACTTTAGATTCAAACTCAGCTTACACAAGCTTCTGAATTCCAGCAATAGAGGAGCATCTGCCCATAATGGATCATCCAAACTTGTAGTTGATAAAGACCAATCATGTTGAGAGAGTTTGGATAATAGGTCATGAGAGTGAAGGATTGTATAGATACATTGACCACAAAGAGGTCAATCTTTATAGGTGCATAGAGCCCTACCCAGAACAGCTGACAGATTACAAGCTCTTATATGTCTATACATACGGAGTCGACTATTAATGAAAATCTATAGTTGTTGTCGGCAGGGTTGTACAAAGCACAAATCCATGGATTGCTTCAGACATGGGTGGATATTTGGTCAATGAAGGACCACAGATACCTCCACCAAACACGAGAATTCCTATAAGAATTCCAAAAAGGGATCCACCTGGATTCCCTTCTAGAGCGATAAGGAGAGATGAAGTGATCATAGAGATGGCAGACATGCCTTCTCAAGGACTGATCTTCAACAAAACAACTTATCCATTCAAAGAAGAAACTAGGCATAGTGGAAGACCTGAAGCGAGAGAAGGATTGGGGGAGTCTATGGTTAAACTTCTAAACAATTGGCGAGTTAGACCATCCCAAATCCAAAAATGGGTAAACAAGAAATACACCGGAGATAAATATCCAAAAGATCACGTAGAGGCTTTCAAAAGAGTAATAAGAGTAGATGAAGTTTCAAAATTTTGCGACATAGTTTGCAGGATTTGGATTGACTCTAGAAGATGACGCGGCTACATGGTTTGACTCAATGGAAAGACGTGATTTTGAGACTCTAGAAGAGTTGTTTGAGGAATTCATCGAAGAATTCTCGCAAAAAGGCATAGTTCACAGTACGGTCTTGCAAATTCACAGATTCAAACAAAAAGAGGGTGAGTCAATGTGAAAAGCGGCATTATGTCTCAAGAGATATGTCAAGTTCTGTCCAAGAGCGATGTCGGGGGATTTTATGTTCGCGAGTTGAGCCGGATCAGCACCGGGCTGCTTGCTGTGGGAAACAGCGAGAGAGAGATGCACAACACAAGAGAATGTGATATAAGAGACACCTTAGAAATACTAATGAACTCAAAAGCTGAATACAAAGACTTGACCGTTGCAATAGGCCCACTGTGCTCTTAAAGTTGTCAAGATCTTGAGCGGAAGCATGAACACCAAATCCTTACTTGCTTCAGTTCCTTTCCCTTGCTCTTCTCGACCACCTTCACAAGCACTCACTTTGCCGTCACTTGCTTCGGTCTTCTGTGAACTCAAACAAAGCTCTGAAAACTACTAAAGATTTGCTTCTCCATCGACATAATTGCCGGATGCTTTTTTTTTAAAACCCCTTTAGTTGCTTCTAAATTTCCGTGTAAAGCTGTGAACCGGCATGGGAACCGCCCTTTGAATTTTTAAATAACTTTGAAGAAAAGCTTTTAATGACTTAAAACAAAATTAAAAAAAAACTCTATCTGTACTCGTCCTCAATCTGACTCTATAGACGCTATGGTTCATCAAATGCTTCTCTACAGATGTGCTCCTCCAGGCCTTGGCAACTTGTCGGCTCCAAGCAATTCCGCCTTCTTACTCGTCTCGACTGCTTGCCAAACTTGCAAACTGCCGCCGTCCCGGTTGAGCCCTTGTCAAAAGCTTGCTCCATGTCCTCTGCACGTTGCTTGTGCTTGTCACTCTATGCTCGTCAACGGCTTCAAAACCGACTTATGCTACTCCTCAAATGCGCTACAGACTGCACCTACCTCCTGCTGCTCGATGATGCTCCCCTAGCCGTCCTCGCAAAAAAAAAGCAACCCCGACAGTGTTTTCCGTTCGTCTTTACTACACTGCATCTCGGCCCTCTCCACCTAGTTGCTGCGACTTGCATCCACTGCCAGTGCTTTTCCATCTCGCTCTTGTCCTACCTAATCTCCACTTCGACGGTGGCTATATACGACTCTTCAATTCTTGTAACCAACGCTCGGCTCCAACTCCTCCCTCTCCTGCTGGCTTCGCCACAAGCAACCCCCGTCAGCTCCCTGCTGCTCGATGACTTTTTTGCTGCCCTTTGTTATTTTTTGCTTTGCGCTCGACGGCGACCTTTCTTTTCTTTATAAAGTGCTTGTCAGCTCTTTTTTAACCTTATTAAAAAATTCTTTTAAAAAACATATTTCTTCTTATTACTTTAAGAGCCGTTCACACTGTTCATGAACGTCGTTTAAAATATTGTTGATCTCCACATTCAAGGCACACATGTAGGTGAATGCTTTGAAGAGAAGCCATCCCTTTGTATCCAGTAGCTCGAGGCTCTGCTAAGCGATGCTACCAAACTGATCCCGATGGGCAACAAGCTCCTCAAACACATTTTTAGCTTCTTTGAAGTACACCAGTACATTGGAAAACTTGAGAACTTAAACATCACATAGCACTTCTTTGGTTTACATACTAATCAAAGCATCTTTGATCACATATCGACTGAAGTATCCTTGCCACTGTTATCTTGGCCGCACTTAGTGCTCTCTAAGGTACACTGTAGTAGACATATGTATCAACCATGGGTTTGCGGAGCACAACCCCACAAGAAATATACTCTAAGGGATGGCAATCAGTAATCCGTCTGAGCGATAATAATGCCTAAAATCTTGTGTTCTATCAAGCTTCACATTGTGGGCGTAGAGCGTCACAACATCCACCCCCTATGAACCTGTACATCCTCCAACATGTGCCAACCATCCTCAAAATTTGTAAGTATAAAACCAGTTGGCATGCAAGCAGTGGTCCATTGTAAGAATGCTTCCAATAACCTTAAAAATTTTGACTTCAAGCAATCATAAGCATCCAAGATCAAAGGAAAACTCAACAATTTGTTGTCAGTAGATCTGATCCGTCCAATATCCCATAAAAGTGCTACATGGTAAAGCATATAGATAGCCTTCCATAACCTGAAGCATGATGATCACCACGGGGATCATATGATGTATGGGTCAACTTCCATAGAGTAAAATGTACATAACATTGTCCTCTTGGATCAAATGGCTTAAGAAGATCTTGCTTAAGTATTGGAGCTTCATAGAAACCACATGAGCATATATTATGGGTCTCTATCAACATAAAACAACCTTGTTGTAAGCTTGCTATTCCTGGATCAAGCAGCAACCGATGACATTGTGCACCCAAAAGAGCCGAACCATATTCAACCAGCTTCTTAAGGACCTCAAAATCTCTTGCGTCGAATACCATTGCAAGCACATTGCATCTATGAGCCTCACAATAGAGTAAAACTTCCCTTGAATCATTATGCAACACCCAAATCCCGTAAACCTTTGCCACCTTTTGCTCAGCAAGCAATGTGAAAATTTCATCCCTTCTGCTGGCAACCATAACGACGTTGACATAATCATTAGTAGAAAGAGTATCCAAACCCAACTGTAGCAAGTACCTTGTCCAATAAAGTAAAGAAGCATGTGCATTCCTTGCTTTATCCATAGTGATTCACCCCCCTGACTTCATAGTTATCACAAACCTCTAAATATCTCGCATCAGTGTCTGAGACATCATTACTTGAAACTGCAGCCTCATCATGAAAAGGAGTTGTAACTTGTAAATTTTCATCCACTTTTGGATCATTAGAGCATTGACTACCCTCATCATCTGTCAAAGAATTGTAGGTTGCTTCCTCTTGTAGCTCATGCAAAATAAAACAAGGAGAAACTTCATGGATATCATGTACTTAAGTCATGTCGAAATTGTCAGACACACAAAGAACATCATCTAAGCAATCTTCATAGATCTCTTCATCATGTTCCACTTCACATACTTCTACGGTAACCAAATATTGATCAATACCCTGTCAAGATTCTTAATGCAACCCTTCTAAATAGATACTAAGAGCAAAGAAATCATCCATAATATGTTGCTCATGCATACCACAATCAGATAAGAAAACATAAATAATGGCATCCTCTTCTCTCGACCTTGACAAGGAAGCATCACTATTCCCATCTTCATCTTGCTCTGTGATATCAACACCTGTTAACATATCATCAGTAGCAATTATAGACTCGTGTATACCCTCATGCACATCCTCTATTGACTCCATGATTTCTTTCACTTCATTTGTTACAATATAAATGACTTTATCTATGCAATCATCTTGAAGAAACCTGTTGTTTTGTTGGGCCTCACATACTTCCATTGTACTAAGAGGTTGTAAAGGATCATCTAGTACTTCTTGAGAACAATCCATGCTGCAAAGATTACTAGCATGTGGAACACTGACAAAAAAAGTTTCACCTTTGTCTAATTATTCACAAAAATCGATGATAGAGGCAACTAACATATGAGCAAGCTCTGAAAATTTTTCATCAATGACTTTAGTCTGAAATTCATTATTTACCTGTGTTAGATTGCTTGAAGCATGATCCTCTAATGAAATTTGGTACTTGCAAAGTTGCATCTGCTTTAACTTTACTTCTTGCATGAATTTGCTCCCAAAATTCATCATAGCTGATTGTCTGCAATTGATCTCCATCACCTTTACTGAAAGTAACCTGCTTTTGTTGATTCATCTGCTCTATTTCCAGGGCTATGTGTTGGTCACCCACCTATACAATTGCTTTCTTAAAAATTTTCCAATTATCTGCATACATATCAATCAGCTCCTGTATTTGTTCACGTAATTCTGGATCTTCTAACCGGTCAAACACCTTGATCATATGCTTAGTTGGAATACCCATAAGCTCCATCTCTGACCTATAGCATGCAAGATATCCATCATTATCGTAGCCATGAAAAATACCTCTTTCGGCATAGACTTTATCCAATGCTTCTTTCACCGCTTCATCAATTCTTGTTTGCTTCATCTCGGCTTCATCCGGTTGAGCAAATCCTTGTAAAAAATCTTCTTGGTCAAAACCAAGTTGCTCATAAGTAACCTGATGTTGCTGCTACTGCTGCAAGAAAGCATCAAAGAGTTGCATCATCTACTGCATCATTTCTACTTGACATGTCGTCGTCATCCTCTCTACGAAAATTTCCCACCCCGGCTCGCATTGCGTCGGGTTCACCAAAGATGTCGGGGGATTTTATGTTCGCGAGTTGAGCCAGATTAGCATCGGGGTGCTTGCTGTGGGAAACGGCGAGAGAGAGATGCACAACACAACATAATTTGATACAAGAGACACCTTAGAAACATTAAATTATACTAATGAACTCAAAAGCTGAATAAAAAGACTTGACCTTTGCAATAGGCCCACTGTGCTCTTGAAGCTGTCAAGATCTTGAGTGGAGGCATGAACACCAAGCCTTACTTGCTTCAGTTCCCTTCCCTTGCTCTTCTCGACCACCTTCATGAGCACTCACTTTGTCGTCACTTGCTTCAGTCTTCTTTGAACTCAAAAAAACCTCTAAAAACTGCTAAAGATCTGCTTCTCCATCGACATAACTGCCGAATGCTTTTTTTTTAAAACCCCTTTAGTTGCTTCTAAATTTACTTGTAAAGTTGTGAACCGGTGTAGAAACCGCCCTTTGAATTTTTAAAGAAAATCTTTTAATGACTTCAACAAAATAAAAAATATATATATCTCTGCTCGTCCTCAATCTGACTCTATAGACACTATGGTTCATCAAATATACTGCATGCTTCTCTACAGATGTGCTCCTCCAAGCCTTGGCAGCTCATCGACTCCAACCAAGTCCGCCTTCTTGCTCGTCTCGACCACTTGCCAAACTTGCAAACTGTCATCATCCCGGTTGAGCCCTTGTCACAAAATCTTGCTCCACGTCCTCTGCATGTTGCTTGTGCTTGTCACTCTATGCTCGTTAACAACCTCAAAAACACCTTAAGCTACTCCTTCCCAAATATGCACTGCAGGCTGCACCTCCCTCCTGTTGCTCGACGGTGCCTCCTTACCTGCTTCTCTGACGGCGCTCCTCCTCGACCCTCTTCTCGGCTCACTGACGGCTCTCTTGTGCAGATGCAGTCGATGTTAGGTTTCAAGCCCGAGTTTAGTGGAATCAGCCCGTGAGAACATCTTCCCCGGCATGCAGTTAAGAGAAGCACTTTGCATGGCACAACTTTTGCTATATATTGTAAGTTTTTTACAAAGGAAATATCATTAAGTATAGCGTGGTATTTTTTTCTATGTCGTACTGATCTCTCTCTCTCTCCTCTCTCTCTCGTTCTTCTCTACACGCCTCCAAGCCATGGAAGTTCTTCTCCATCATCCACCTTAGCTTCACTCTCAACACCTGGTATCAGAGCCATGAGGGCCTGCACTCGAAGAGCCTCGCAAGAACCACCGTTTGTAGAGGAGAGAGGAATATTGTCGACGTGCAACACGAGCAACATCTGCATTATAATGGTCACCTGGCTTGAAAATCAACCCTTGACACAGTAACCACGCCCCATTTTTCCTTCATCTCCAACTAGAGGGCAATCAACAAGGTGCAGATTTACAGCATTGGCCCGAAAAAAAATCAAAAGAAAATTAGATGAGCCCAGGCTTTGTCAATAGCAGCAACGCAAGAAGACCAGTGCAGCGGAGCGAAAGCAGCACGAGGAGATTCAAGCGTATGCGAGAGCAAGCAAGCACGAGTGCAAGGCAAAGTCTCTGTGCAGGAGCAAACGTTTATGGAGGAGAAGAAGAAATCATTGAATTGCCCAAAACCAATCACAATCAAGCTCTACAAAAGCAACCTAGCTTGACATGAGTTTTTCAACACTGTGACGAACTCCAACTATGGCACTGTTGTCTACAAAAACAAAAGAAGTTCTTCTTGTTGTTGACGCTGCCTACAGAGCATCCGCCATATTTCTTTTGTTCATTTTCATACTATTCGTGAAGGGCCCTCTCCTATTTTGAGCTCTTGGCCTTAAGCAAGAGCCGATTCACGCTTGGCCTCATCCATGTGTACCATGCCAAAATCTATGGTTGCTTTTATAGATGAGTTTCCTTGCAGTGCAATCATGCCAACAAAATCCAAGCAAAGAAAGAAAATCTCCCCTACTTTAGGTTTTTGACTCACGTGTATCAGACATTTGGGTATCAGAGTTTGCCGAAGGGTATGAAGACAATGTTTTGGACGAATCAATTGATACACTCTTGATAGTTGAGGCTATGGTGAAGCACTATTTTGATAGGTTGCATATGCTTGCTAGTGGTTGGCCAGTACAATCAAGTTGTGGCTGGGATGAAGTGGATTCACAATGTGCAGATGGACCGTGCATCGTGGAAGCTGTCTGGAGAACAGATGTCAGTTTTTGCTTGAATTTGCTGAAGCAATATCAAAGAGTGATGTTCTCTAGTACCGGTTTGTCTTTATGTTGTCACAGATTTGTAATCTTTTGTCAGTTGTCAAAACAATTATACACTTTATTAGTGAAAGCTCTTCTACTTTATCATATGTCAAATACAGCCAAAATAAACAATTTGTACTTGTTATAGACACTGCCACCCATAAGTGGTAAGACCTCCCAAAAATATTTTTTCTCAACCCATTTTTTGTCCTGCTTCTCATGAGGTTACTGGGTACACCTTAAACCAAAGGTTTGGAAGTGAACCAAAAACTCGATTTTTTGGTAGCTAATTTTTTGACCTACACCCTATCTGTTCAAGGGGGGTTATTATCATAGCACCAGGTTATGGATACACCAAAAATCCTTGGTTGTGAGAGAACCTAAAACTTACAGTTGAAGAGTACACCAAAAACTCGAGGTATCATGAGAGGGTCTGTCTAGTTCGGGCTTGAGGGGGGGATTGTTAGGTTTCAAGCTCAAGTTCAGTGGCATCAACCCATGGGAATCTTCCCCGGCATCCAGTTAAGAGAAGCAGTTTGCATGGCACAACTTTTGCTATATATTGTAAGTTTTTTACAAAGGAAGTATCATTAAGTATAGCATGGTATTTTTCTCTGTGTCATATTGATCTCTCTCTCTCTCTCTCTCTCTCTCCTCTCTAGCTCATTCTGCTCTACATGTCTCCAAGCAATGGTAGTTCTTTTCCATCATCCACCTTAGCTTCACTTTCAACAGGCGACGCTCCCCTGGTCGTCCTCGTAAAAAAAAAAAGGCAACCCCGACGTTGCTCTAGGCTCGTCTTTACCACACTACAACTCGGCCCTCTCCACCTAGTTGTTGCGGCTTGCATCCACTCCTAGTGCTTTTTCTTCTCGCTCTTGTCCTACCTAATCTCCACTTCAACAGCAGCTATATACAACTCTTCAATTCCTTCAACTAGCACTCGGCTCCAACTCCTCCCTTTCATGCTGGCTTTGCCACAATCAACCCTCGTCATCTCGTCCTCCTGCTGCTCGACGACTCTTTTGCTGCTCCACGTTATTTTTTCTCTGTGCTCGACGGTGACCTTTATTTTCTTTATAAAGTGCTCGTAAGCTCTATTTTAACCTTATGAAAAAATTCTCTTAAAAAACATTTTTCTTCTTATTAATTTAACAGCTGTTCACACTGTTCATGAACGTCGGTTAAAATATTGCCGATCTCCACATTCAAGGCACACATTGTTGCGTGCATTTTGAGAACCCAATTTCTGTAAATTTGTACATATGGCCATGAAGACCAATGTCAAAAGTGTGTGTGGGATTTCTTTTTGTGGGGTTTTTATCTTGCTTTAGCAAGCACATGTACATGCACTGCAAGTCGCTAGTCTAGCGCCAACTGTCGGGCTACTATAAGTGCCCATGAGTGAGTATTTTGAAGGGAGAATTGTATATAGATTAAACTCATGTAAAAACTTAAAAAATATCAGCCAAACTCCAAAATTTTTCAGGTTTGAGCTCGTTCTAGCTTCTTGATGACTTTGGATGCAGTTTTTGCCCTCGACTAGCTCTCTCTACACCTAGTCTTCCTACTACAGCATCCTGTTTGTGTTGATTTTGCACATAGTTGTGTGTGGGTTTGATTTGAATGATTTCAGCACTTTGTTGCAGAGTTTGTAGAGATTTTTTGAAGTTTGAAATCATGTATTTTGGACTTGGGGTTTTGGAGTTATGGTCTGTTCTCTACAGCCTACAATGTATGGCAGCTTTGGGGCAAAACTATGTAGGCTGAATTGTGGAAACCCATACGTCTTGTGGGTGATGTATGCTTTGAAGGGGGAGTTTTAAAGTGATTTTTGATGAAGTGGAAAGCTTTTTTTCAAGAGCATTGGTAGGCGACGTCCATAATCCCGTGCCTAAACAGGTTTCTTCCTTCTTTGTGACATAGTCTCTTGGGTGGGCGACGGCCAATAAATTCCCAAGGGGACTACTCTTGTTGGATTTGTGGTGTTTCAAAGGGGTTTCCCAAAGCTTTTGGTGTTCTTGTAGTGCTCTTTCAACGCTCTTGGGTGACATTGCTATAGAGGTGTTCCAGTTTTCTTGTTTCCAAACAACGTGTAGGTGAATGCTTTGAAGAGAAGTCGTCCCTTCGTATCCAGTAGCTCCAGGCTTTGCTAAGCCATGCCGCCAAACTGATACCAATGGGCAAAAATCTCCTCAAACACATTTTAAGCTTCTTTGAAATACATGAGTACATTGGAATACTTGAGAACTTAAACATCACATAGCACATCTTTGGTTTACATATCAATCAAAGAATCTTTGATCACATATCGACCGAAGTATCCTTGCCATCGCTATGCTGGCCGCACTTAGTGCTTCTAAAGTACATTGCAGTAGACATATGTATCAACCATGAATTTTTGGAGCACAACCCCACAAGAAATATACTCTAAGGTATGGCAATCAGTAATCCGTCTGGGTGATAATAATGCCTAAAAGCTCGTGTTCTGTCAAGCTTCACATTGTAGACGTAGAGCGTCACGATATCAAAACTTCCTACGCAAGCACGGTTAATGTTGATATTTATCCAGGGAATGAGACATGCGGGTCTTCAGAAGGATTTTCATATGATAAGGAGCCTGACGCTAAACAATTAATCAAAGAAACTCTTTATCTGGTGGAGAACTGTGAGAAATATAAAGAAAACGATTGTAAGATTCAAGAGGACGACACATCCTCTCAGCACAGTGATTCACAGATGAGTGAGTCCATTGCAAAACCAGCGGCACCTAGCGATCAAAAAATTTTATCAACAAAATGTTCAAGAGGTTAGCTCCTCTTGTAAATATGATCTTAGGGAGCTTAAGTGGTGCAAAATTGAGAGAAAATGGACAAACCATACGAGAGAAGAGTGTTACTATGGCATGGAATATTCTAGGGAGAGGTATGTACAACCTATTCCAGTAGCACCTCCTCCACCTAGATACTCTATGGAAAATGTGCCAGGACCAGCAGGAGTTTCAAGGCCACAGCTTGTCTTAGGACAACAACCTACATTGCCAGGTGCTAGAATGCCTATAGACATGAGATATACTAGATGATGGAAGCATCTAACAAACAAGCACTAGTACCAACTAAGATGTATTATAACAACCAAAGCGAGTACTGCCCTTCAAAGCGAGAGAAGATAAGAGAAACACATGGAATGGTGAGGCCGGTACAACCTCCACCTCTTCAGTTTTACATCCCTAGGTAAATTTTGAACTCTGCTGCATCTTCAACTGCTCAAAATCCTCCTTCAAGTCATCAAATTGCTTTTGCAAAAGAACATAATCTTCATTTTGCTCCTCCTTTGCATAACTTTGATAGGGAATATTCACCATGGAAAACATTTTTCTTCTCAATTCTAACCACAGTTGGTCACCCTGCTGTTTGACTTCATTCTTCAAAATTTCTACATCAAGTGGTAAGAGGTACCAGCCATTCAATTCTAGGTCCTCCTCAGACGTATCCCTGATCTTTGCTTCTAGCTCTTGACAATCTTGGACTCTACTCAAGAGTACACTATTCTCTGACTGCAGTTTGGAATAGTCCTGAGCTAAGACTTCCAATTAAGTATTCAAACAAGACATCCACTACTCTTTCCAAATTTGAATATGTTCTAAAGATTTCTCCTTTCTCTCCAGTTGTGATCTGTAGAAGTCAATAGAGTTTTTAGCAGTAGCTAAATCATCTCTGAGTTCATGAATGATTCCCTCATGTTCCTCAATCAACCTGCTATCTTCTTCACTCCTCTTTGAAACATTTTGTAACCGTACCACCTGAGTTTGCAACTGAAATTTTTCCCTCTGCAATACTGAAATGTTGAGTTGTGACTGTGATGCAAAGTTTCTCACCAGATCAAGAGCTTTATAAACATCAAAAATTCCAATTTGTTCATCAAATTTACCAAATTGTACTCCCTCTTGCAAGACTGTTTTGACCTCTGCTACTGGGCTACTAAAATTCTTTCTTTTGAGTTTCAAAGAAGACTTAGGGGAAAACATTGTAGTAGCATTAGCTTTCAATGCAGGCTTGGGAGTTTCAATGAAAGAATCCAGATCGGTTTCAAACTGATCTCCCAAATTTCTCCATAGATCTTCCTCCTCCTGTTCTATTGGGGTAGATTTCCTATCCTGCTCCTGAGGATCTGCTAGCTTCTTCTTTCTGTTCTCTGCCTGAGGACTGCCTGCTTCATTGTCTTTGTTTCCCTCAAGATGACCTCCAAGTACAGAAACTTTTGGAGATAATGTACCTAAGGTTGTCATACTCATTGCATGGATTTGTAAAGCAATCAAGAATGCTCCAATCTAGGTAGACCTATCCTTCCTCTTTTTCTTCTGAAAAAGTTATGAACTAAGCCTTTGAAAAAGTAAATTTTCCCAACCAATTATTCTTCCACACTCTGTAGCATGCAAGAGTGCAAAATTCTCCTTTGAAATATATTCCAGCTTTACAAGAGCACATACCTTCTCTAAAAACCATTTCAGTTGTTGAAATCTGAAAGGATTCTGAAGTTTGCTGATGGGATAATATCCTCTCTCACCCTGAGCCGGACCAAATTCTTTGTTCATCAGGGCCTCAGAAGCTCTGCCAACTGAATTGTCTTCCTCCAAATGAAGATTAAAAACTGTAGAGATCAATTCAGGCCTCAGTCAGTAATTACCAAAAATATTCCCCTTAGTGTCCTGTACATGACTGAGCAAGGTCATAAGAGAATCATTGTTCCTCCAGTGTTTCCATGGAAGCGTGGCAAACTGAAGAAGGTTAATCCTCTGTAACCACTCCTGATGTTCCAACAAAGACAAGTCAAGCTCTTGTTTCATCTCTAAGAAGCTGTAGTTAACTGGACCAGTGTCCACTGCCAATGGAGATGCTTCCAATGGTGTTGAGAGTTCTTCATCAATTACAACATCCTCAGCCGCAATAGCCTGAGCTCCGTGCAAAGCTTTCCTTGCTGATCGCCACGTCCCTGGACCAGTGTGCTCTTTAGATTCTTGAGTAGGGATAGCAAAGGAGATATCAACAGTGAGTGGCTTCTTCAACATGGCTAGGAAGTTTAAGAAAACGCAGCAGAAGAGGTGCAGAAAATGCGCGTAGGAGAAAGATTTGGTGTGTTGCCAAGTATAAACATCCAGGTAATGTTTAAAAGTAAATTTGGAACTCACCCAACATGACATTTTGACATCCACGTCACCAATCTCTACGAAAAATATTCCATGTGCTAAACCATGATTATTTTTACTCTCTAGGAGATGATTCACACCCACAAAGGGTTTCAGCCTTTGCCTTTGGGAAAATTTTGCCCTGCTCATCTGCCAGCAAAAATGTTGAATCTCCTATTTCTTCTGCTATCTGAAAAGGCCCCAAGTACCTTAACTTGAGCTTACCAAGTCTTTTGCCAAGTCTTCTGTTGTACATAAGTATTCAATCACCTTATGCAATGGATTTGTACTTAATGTTCCTGTCCACCCAAGCTTGTCTTCTTCTCTGAATTGCTCCAGTGATATATGCTGCCTGAGTTCTGCTCTCCTCTAATTTCAGTAATTGTTCCTGCTTGCAAACTGAAGACTCATCTCTTGACAATTTATACTGAAGGGAAATCCTCAAACTTGGAACAACAAACTCCATAGGGACTATGGCTTCCATACCATACACCATCTTAAATGGTGTCATCCCTGTGCTAACTTTAAATGCTGTCCTGAATGCCCACAATGCTAAATCTAGTTTGGTATCCCAATCCTTCTTGTTTTTTGAAACAATTCTCCTCAGGATCCTCACTAGAGTTTTGTTGGTAGACTCTACCTGACCATTAGCTTGTGGATAGTAAATTGTGGACTTCTTGTGGATAATCAGGTGATATTTAGTAAGCTTCTTGATTACTTTATTGATGAAATGTCCACCCTGATTTGAACTAATACAACTGGACATCCAAACCTGGTCATTATGTTTCTGTAAAGGAACTTGGCCACACTCTCTGCCTTGTTATCCTTCATTGCATGTGCTTCTACCCACTTGGTACAGTAATTTGTTGCCACAAGAATATACTTATTACCTGTAAATTTTGATGTTGGCTTCACAAGGTCCACAAAGTCTAATCCCCACTTCCGAAAAGGTTCAAGTGGTAGAATAGGCTGTAAAGGCATTCTATCAGCATTGAGAGGTCTATCATCCCTCTGACAAGTTAAACAGGACTTCACAAACTCATGGGAATCCTTAAAAATTGATGGCCACCACAAACTTTCTTGTAATATTTTCTTTTGCAGTAATCTCTCCTGAAAAGTGACCACCTGCATCACCTGAATGGGCTTCATTTAAAATTGCATGTTGTTCAAACTGCTCAACACATCTTCTGAGTATCTGATCATTTCCCTTTTTGTACAAGACTCCCATAATTACTGTGAAGGACCTGCTTTGCCATGCAAGTTTCTTCCTCTGGGTAACCACCATCTGTCTAGGTAAAACACCGTCAAGAAGAAAGTATAACATATATGCATACCATGAATCTTTGTCTTGAATGACCTGAAGTGAAAACAGGTTTGCATCAGCTAATTCATCAATTTCCTCATTGGGAACTTCACATGCAGCCAATCTTCTTAGGTAATCTGCAATAACCTGTTATTGGCCTGGTTTATGAATGACTGAATAATCAAACTCCTGCATCAACAATACCCATCTAGCCAGTCTCCCTGACAAATGAGGTTTATTTACCAAGTAGACCAAAGCTAGATGATCTACATGAATTGTCACCTGATTAGCTAGCAAATAATTCCTGAACTTCTGAAGTCCAAAGATCATCCCGAAGTATTCCCTTTCAGTTACTGAATAGTTCCTCTCTGTAGAAGATAACACCCTGCTTGCATAATAGATTGGTTTGAACCAACCCTTCTCAACTTACTGCATCAAGACTGCACCAATAGCTGAATGAGAGGCATCCACAAACAAGTGGAATGGTTTTTTCCAGTTGAGAGGAATCAAGATAGGGGCAATTACTAACATTTTGTTCAACAATGTAAAAGCCCTTTCCTGCTCTTCTTTCCATGCAAACTCCACATTATTTTTTGTTAAGTATGTCAAGGGTAAACACACATGAGCCAGATATCTAAGAAACCTAGTGTGCCATTTAACCTGTCCAACGAACCTCAACAGTTGCTTAACAGTTTTAGGAGCATGTGCTTTCAAAATTGTTTCCACCTTCTTGGGATCAATGGCAATGCCCTCTTTACTAATGATGTGTCCCAGAAAAATACCCCTTTTCACTGCAAATGCACATTTTGCCGGGTTGAGTGACATCCTGGCCTCCCTGCATTTCTGAAAACATAATCTCAAATGATGCAAATGTTCAATTTTACTTCATGACACACTGAAATCATCCAAAAAAACCTTCATAAATGTTGTCAGGTAAGGAGTAAAAACTTCCATCACCCATTTCTGAAATGTTGGTGGTGCATTTTTAAGGCCAAAGTTCATAACTGTGGAAGCATAGACTCCCCATTCTGTTATGAATGTTGTTTTATCCATGTCTTCCAAAGCCATACCGGCCTGATTTTATCCACTAAATCCATCCAAGAAGCTGTAAATATCCTTCCCTGCAACTGCATCCAACATTGTGTCAGAGTAAGGTAATGGGAATGGAGCAGTAACCATATGGTGGCAGCATTCAGTTTCCTGTAATCCACACAAATTCTGATCTTGCCATTCTTTTTTGGCACCACCACAATGGGTGACAACCAAATTACTTTATCCACTGGATAAATGAAACCTACTTCTAGAAGTTTATCAATCCCCTCCTTCACCTGTTTTGCAATATTGGGGTTCATTCTATACCTCTATTGCTTAACTGGAACTGCATCAATTTTCAAATTGATCCTATGCTGACACATTGTTGGGTCTGCTCCCTTCATATCAGTGTAAGACCAAGCAAAAACATCTTTAAACTCCTTTAACAAGGTTTTCAATGAATCTTTGAAGCTCAGGTCCAATTCAGTGGACACTTTAACTATTCTGGGGTCTCTGTCCTCTCCCAGGTTCATGTCTTCCAAATCATCTTCCCTAACTCTTGAGCTCTTTACCATTTGCTCATCAAATATCTGCTCTGCTTGTTTAATTCCTTCTAATGCTTCCTGCTCCTCTTGTGAATTTTTGTTGGAAGCTGAAATCCCTGAAACATTTCTCATGTTTATCAATTTTGGATTAGGTGACTGGTCCTGATTCTGAATTGTGTCTGCAATTTTTTGAACATCAACCTCAAAAATAGGAATAACTGTCTGATTCCTTTGAAGAAACTCTTCTTCCTCATCTTCTTCAATTGCGCGCATCCCCCATATTAATGCCTTCTGCATACAAAGGTCTAAAACCTGGTGGAATTGTTTTCCTGGGTATCATCTGCATCCTAACCTTCTTCTTGCCCTGTTTGATCACAATGGTGTCTGCACCCCAAAGTTGCTTGACTTTAGCTGCTCTTAACCATGGTCTTCCCAGGATCATTGGGTAGGAACAAGTTGTTCCTTCGAGTCGGAGAATCACAAAGTTCACAATGAAAATTAATCCTGCAACACTTATGGTTTGATTCCTAAGAATCCCCAAAGGTTGCACTCTCCTCTGATCTGCCATTTTCACTTAAAATGGTGCAGGTTCCCAATTGGTTGATTTTAATTTCTTACACACTGATTCCGGAAGAATGTTAACTCCTGAACCTCCATCCACTAACACATCTGACAAGTACACCTTCCCAATGGAAATGTTGATCACTGGAACTTTGGTTGCATCCACTAGTGCTACATCTCCAGAATCAATATGTGCTAGATGGATATGTCCCATTTCTTGTTGTGGTAATTTCTTTCCTTTAGCTTCATCTGTCAGTTTCTTGAGGAACACCAGACTGAAGTCAGGGACCAGTTTCAAGAGCTGTCCCACTTTGATTGAAATTGGGGCATCCATAAGAGCTTCAAAAAGGTCATCAGATAACCCCTTGGTAGAAGATTGCACTAAATTATCAGGTTTCAAGGAATTTGGCAGTGATGCAGAATCTAACTGCTTACTGCTCATCTTCTCCCAGATTTTTTGAACTGGATCTGTGGGCCAAAAATCTACTGCTTTGTCAGGTTTTTATTAGATTGGATCTCTTGTAAGACTCCTCTCTTGATTTTCTCATGAGCTCTCCAATCAATAGGGTCCTCAGCATCTTTTCCTTGCTCCTTTTCCTGTAGTCGCAACTTTCCCTTGGATCGTGTGATGGCTAAAGTTTGCACTTCCTGTGGTTTCTCAAACACGTCCTCAATTTGAATACAATGAGAGCAATCACACTGAGAAAAGTGTATAGAATCAGTATTTGGTTTGGATAACTTTCCTCCTGTCTCCTTAGTGAACAGTCTATTGTCAGGTTCTAATAATTGATTGCCCTGTTTTTCATCTGAAGTGTCAATCTCTTCCAAAAACACTACATTTACCTGAGCGGGTGACTTCATTCTACCATCATTGGAAGAACTAGCACCTGCATTTGGGGAATTAAAATTCACAATTGGAATACCTCTCTCATTCCTATGCTTACACCATAGCTCACATGCAGATCTTTGCCTGTGTCCCATTGTACCACAATAGCTACATGGTTGCATTGGATTGGTGGTTTGCTAAAACCTTGGCCCATTTTGCCAACTCCCTTGTTGGAATTGCCTTTGTTTATTTGAATTCTGAAATCTACCCCAGAAGAGTTGTGGTGCAACCACATTAGCACCTGATTCCATCTTTGCTAAAATGTGTGCTGGTCTTCTTCCTCTAAAATTGGGGTTATAATAGCAAATATCATACTCATGTCCAGGTCTTTGGCATACCTGACAAAATGGTGATCTGGCAGGACTAGAAAATGATTGTGGTTGCATCTCCTTCAATTTATCCAAAATCTATTTACTGATATCATTGGGTTCCTTAGATTCAGACTTACCATGCTGGGCTTTGCCTTTGCTTTTGTGTTTCTTTGACTTTGATCCTTTCTTCTTGGACTTCTTCTTCTTCTTCTTCTTCTTCTTCTTGGCACTCCATGTGTCCTTTTCTTCATCCTTAGAATCTGTTTCCTGATCAGAATCTGAATCTATTTCTTCATCACCATTTGAATATGGATCTGAATCCTCATTTTCTGAATCAGAGTCCTGTTGGGACTTCTTCTTCTTACTCTTCTTTTGTTCACTGGTGCCATATCTTTGTTCAGCTCTCATGGATGCATCCACAATGTTTCCAAAATCTTGAGGTTGGGTAAGAGGAGCATGACCTGCAATGGCACTCTTCAATTGTTCCCTCAAACCTCTACAGAAATAGTCACCCAATTGTTCCCAAGAGGTTCTTTGATTGGTTTGCAACCTGTTCATCAAGTTCCTAAATTGTTGGGTATAGTCTTCCACCAACAAATCCTTTTGCTTTATATTTTTTATTTTCCTCAGAACATCTTCAGGGGTTTTCTCTACTCTGAACCTGGCCAAAAATATGATATTTAAGTTATCATAATCAAGGAATGCAGCAATAGCATACTACATGAACCAAGACATGGCTTTTCCCTGTAATGTTGCTGCAAAATGCTCCTTTTTGATAGCATCATTATAAAGGACATCATACCCACTAGCAAACCATCTTGTCTCAAACTGTCCCACATGACTGTCAGCATCCTAGGAGTCTTTCCCACTAAATTTAGTTGCCCCCTACTTTGGGGTTGAGTGGTGGTTGTGCCATAATGGGTACTTGTTGAATTGGTGGACCCCCCAAAGGGTTGAAGTTCAACAATGGTAAAAGTGGTGGTTTAGGAAATTGTAGTTGCCTCCTTGCCCTCAAAAGCTACTGGACTGCCTGAATGCCAACTAATTGATGGATGACTCTTTCAGGAGTTGGGTTGCTTCCCTGCACTATTGACCGAGGTGAAGATGTTTCCCCTTCCTCCTGTTGTTGGTCTCCACTTGTGTTGATGGTCTCTTCAGGTCCTGCTCCTTCACAAATTGGTGGCAAACCTGTAACTGCTCCTACTTCAGGAATTTCTTCTTCTACATGACCCCTTGATCTCTAAAGTTGAGATTCCAGCCATGATTCATATCTTCTTCTCTGGAACCTAGTGCCATAGGAGAGTTTTGGTGGTTTATCCCGTGAATCACTCATACATGTCTCCTTCTAGTTGTGATCTTGAGGAAAATTCTGAGTTGTCTACTAGTGCAGTTAACCAAACTGATTGGACCATTCACTAATCCAAAAGGCAAAAACTATGCTTTGTAAAACTGAAAAACCTTGGAAACAACATGAATCTTTAAATCACCAGGCAATTTGGGAAAATACTCTTGAAGGAAAATCAGGTTGTAATCTCCCTGTTTCTCCTCCTCTAACTTCCATTTAGAGAATGCTTGTAGGAAATCTTCAGGTTCACAACCCCATATGCCCCAACTAGACCCCATTGCCCATTAAGGCTTTGATCAAAGTTTTCTCCACAATTAGCAGGATTACCAAGTGTTATTGAGGCATAGGGGAGTGGGAATAACAACTAAATTAACCATTAAAGCATTACATCATCATCTCATAGAGTCAGAACAATTTCAGTACTTGAACAGGTTCAGAACAGAATCAAGGAATTGAAGGAAAATGAAGACAGAATACACAGAGAAGCATAGAATCTTCATAGCCATAGCCTTGCATTCATCACCCTTCTCTCATACAATGCGCTACCATCAGGTGCGAGGCTAACTACTAGGAAGAATGAAGAGGCACAAAGCTCTTTCTTAATTACAAACTGAAAGTAAAACTACTAAGGTTCAATAACACTTTATTGAAAGAATACGCAAGGCTAACAAGGATAGTGTTGAATACCACGAATAACTCTTCCAAGGGATTTCACATAGCTATATCTGACAGCTCTAAAGAAATAGATGGTCTTAACGAATTGTGGAAACAAGTCAGAGAGGCCAATGAAACAAGTGAGATAAGTAGATGAGTAAACCAGACGGGTGATGAAAGAGAAGTGTCTCTTCCACCAATAGAGGAAACTGAGAGTGGATCTCAAATGAATCTAGAAGTGGAGTCGTATTCGGGAGACAAAGGATTTGTACAGTCTATGGATAGTCAACCCCATTTGCTAAGAACACTACCACCCTATACGAGAGAATATGAGGCCAAGTCAGATGTTGCTACAGTTCCATCACGGAGACTATCTCCCAACAAGGTCATCAATTCAAAAGGGTTGATAGACATTTTGTCAACACCAATCAACTGTAATATAACGTTATCCGAGTTGCTCAAAATACGACCAAACATGTCGGCTATTGTGGGAAAATGCCTAGAGAAATTTGGTGTCAAAAAACCAATGACTCAAATCGAGGAAGGGATTAGAGAGCTAGAAATGCCTCAGCTAAATACTAGACCAGTGTCGTTAAACAAGGTCGGAGAGTATTATGAGGGAGAATATGGGAACACCACTCTTCTCATGGAATTCCAAGGTGTAAAAACCATGGCAATCCTTGACAGTGGAGCAGGTGTTGCCATCGCAACAAAAGAGGTCTGGAAAAAATGGAAAAAACCAGCAATGAGGGCTACTAGGATGAAACTGCATCTTTTAGACGCACACATGGAAAGGCCCATAAAAATGCTAGAAAAATCAGTTGTTACTTCTTGTGGGATTGAATATGAGCAAACATTTTCTATTGTTGACTTCGGCAAGAAGAAGAATTATGATATCATTCTACAAAGACCATTCATGAGACATTTGAAAATGGTCCAAGATTGGGACTTTATCTACTGAGACATATGGAAACCATGACAAGGATAAATCTGAAGGGCCGTAGTTACAGGGATGTGATGAGAACACCTACGGAGGAGTTTGATTTCGCTATTGTAGCAGGATCAAAACTTCCAGCATGGTTGGGTAAGCCTAAAGAATTGTGGATGTGTGGAGCTTCTCAATGCCGAAGCTTAAAGCAAGAGGAAGGCATCCTAGAAAGAGAAATTGAAGATACAAATTACATCCCAAAACCCTTTCCTAAGGAAGCATTAGAGCCACTTGAATGGGAGCACATCTTGGCTACTTTGGATGTGTGTGTTATTCAAGACGATCCAACAACAAATTTTTGTGATGAAAATGGTTATGATGCCGTTCCTTACTTTGAAGTGAGTGTGATCCAAGAAAATGAAGACAAAGAAGAAGACGAGCTCTCAGATCCATTGTAATAGCTATCTAGAGGTTATATTTCAAGTTTCATCCCATTTGGATCACAATTGACCCAAAACAAGTCAAAAGCGAAAAATTGCCAAGAAAAGCCTAAATTAGCCATAACTTACTCAAACAGAGTTCAAACTGAATTTTGTGAGTGGACAGAGCATAAGAGGGCTACTGAGAGTAAGCAGAACCAAAATAGTCCAAATCTGTGAAAAAAGACATCATACGCGTATAATGTCTTTTTCAGCATAACTGCAACAAAATTCTCACTTGATGAAACAGAAGTTGTCCAACTGACAAGATTAAACAATTGACCAAGTATCAATCAGTTTGGATCAATTCTGACCACAAAAACTTGGGAAAACAAATTGCCGAGACGGAAAAGTTAAAGTCCTTTAGGGGAATTGATGAATTTGAGATCGGGCAGGAATCTCCAGAATAACCAACCAAAACAAGGGGAACAAACAAGTGTCATATCAACCGAGGGAAGTGTAAACCAAAGTTGGGTGCAACCATTAGAGCCGATCTTTGAAGGAAGTGTTTCTGATACTTCGTCGGAGAGATCTTACGAGATTTTCACCGAACACTTGGAACACTTGAACCTGAACAACAGAGAAAATATGGCAGCAAGATCATCAAACCCTTCCGCCACAATGAAGCTATTGTTCATAAAATATCAGTACGACAATGAGCAAGGTGCCAAGGTCTACAAACATGGAATGGACCGCTATTGTGTAAAGATAGAAGATAGACCTAGCGAGTTCAAGGACTTAGTGCCTGTGAGCTATAGCGGAGATAGATATCTAGATGACGAGGGTACCATGTATTTGGTAGTCCTAAACCCTAACATTGTGGACAAGTGGGGATTGATGCGCACCAAAGCCAAAGTAGATGAAGAACTCGAGGAGAAAGCACCAATAATGAACTTCCCTGATGCGAGGTTAAGAAGAGACAATGAAACTACAAGGATCAACACTGATAACATCTATGTGGGGCTATACAAATATAATAATGGGGAGCAAGATCTCTATTATAGATGTGAAGAACCCTACACCAGAGAGTTGACAGACCAAAAAAGACTTTATGTCTTTACCTACACAAAGGGATCGGAAGTGAAAATTGCCGCTTACGACAAGTATGGGAGGCAATACTCAACAATGGGCAAGAAAGAATTAGAAGGATATACATACTTTGAAGGACCACTACATCAGTATTATGTTACTTCTAGCTCACAAAGACCAGCACCAACAAATGGAGTGCAAAACCCAATGACAACAGGAGGACAAAGAACTCAGGTTACTGACTCTTTCAGTCAACCTCAGTACTCAAAGCCCGGACCAATGGGATCATTAAATTCCAGAGAGTCAATGGATACGAATCGAGGTAGTGCAGTTCCAATCCCCACATATACCACTCCAGGTCCAAGGTTCGAAGCGGAACCCTCACATTTACCTCCTAGTAGTAGATTCAGGGCAGGAGAACCGACAAGGGTAACCCATGAAGTCCATGATGCTAGAGAAAGCTTTAGCCGGGACACAGGAGCAATGAGATTGGTAGCAGACCATAGACGTATGAGACCATCTCAAGTAGCCAAGTGTATGCCAAAGAAGTTATGTGGTTCAGGAGATCCGTATGCACATGTGTCACTCTTTAAGCAAGTCTTAAGAGCTGAGCAGATAACAGATTTCCATACACAATACGAGGGATTTGGTCTTACTCTAGAAGGTACGGAATTGACATGGTTTCAACCACTGAACAGAGGGGGATTCCATGACATTGACCATTTGCTACGAGAGTTTGCTGAGGAATTCTCAAAACGAGGGATTAAGCACAATACGGTCTCACAAATATATGCTTTTAAACAGGGAGAACACGAAAAAGTGAAGGAAGCTTCACTTCGCTTCAAACAATACATTGAGAGATGTCCAGTACGTGAACGACCACAAGATGACAGACTATCTGTTCTCTTTATTGAAGGATTGAGAAACGACACTCTCAAGAAGGACTTGCACTTGAAAGCTTGTACAAGTTTCGAGCAAGTAACGAGAGAAGCATTGTACTTAGTGGATAACTGTACGGTTTATGGAGAGGTGTCAGCGGATACAGATTTTGCATCCAGTAGCTCTTCCTCCGTAGCGAGCGAGACTACCACTAAAAAGAATGTTCAAACAACAACCATGCCAAATGTAGAGCAAATGATAGAAGATGCTCTAAAAAGGATGGCACCATACCAAAAACCATTGCCAAAACCACTGAAATGGTGTGCTATTGAACAAAAATGGACAAACCATCCAACAGAGGAGTGCTATTACAACAAAGGGTATGTAAGGGAGCGTCAGTATGCACCTCCTGCTCAATTAGCACCACCTCAGGTACATCCAGTACCTCGATACCCAACGGGAAATGTACCAGGACCTATGGGGATAGAAAGACCGCAACCGGTATTGGGACAACAACCACCTTTACCAGGAGCAAGAGCAGTGGGCATTAGATATGCACCAACCTTAGAGAATCAGGAAGAACAAGCCTTAGTGCCTGTTCAAGCCTATTATGAAGAATCTGGTGCACACATGTCTCCAACTGTGTATTACCCACCAGAAGAACCCAAACAACCAGAACCATGGGGCATGATTGGGAATGTTGGAACACCAACAGTTACAAGTGCTTCTGATGAAGAGAGATACAATTTGGACGCAAGAACATTGATGTTCATAGCTCATGGAGGGTTAACAGGACAAAGATCATCCTATCCACAAAGGACGAATCAAGTGGGACCAAGACCAGCACTAGGACCCTGTTACAAGTGTGGAGGTGACCATCTGATGAATGTTTGTCCACATACGGAAATCATTAGAATTAACGCTTATTGCACTGAGTGTGGGGTTACTCACTTCATTGAGGATTGTTCAAAGAATCCAAAAAAAGTGCAAAAGACGACATTGAATATGCTAGAAACTATTCCTACCAGCAGTGGGTCTGAAAATGAAACTCTGATACCAACGCAAGTTGTTACTAGAGCTCAAGCTAAGAAAACCACTAGAGAACCTGAGAATGGAAAGTTAGCGACTGAAGTGGTTAGTCAAGGACCGCGGAGTCAGAGAAACACATGGAAAGCTAGAAAAGCACGCATGAAGTTGAGAAAAGAACGTGAAGACGCTATTCTAGCTGAGGAACTGAAGCGAACTAAAGATAGATTAGAAAAACTTGAGAGTCAAAACGGGAAACGAGAGATGAGCCCGGAAAGAACGAAACAAAAGAGTATCAAAGAGACAACGAGCTTAAGCTCAGGGGGATCAGTGCTAGTCGACAAAGTACACGAACCATTGGACGCACTGATGAGAGCTTACGAAGCTAGGTTAAAGAACAACCAAACACAAGAACAGAGGTGGATGACATACCCAAACGCGGAATTGGAAAAGCAGAGACTTGAAATGTGCCAGAGAATGATCGAGACTGCACAAGCCTTATTAGAACCACCAAGAGAAACAATGAATTGTGGAACGGAAAACCCAATTCAGCAAGAGACTATCATTTCACGTGTAGCTGAAAAGACTCCTAGTGCACAAAAGCCTGAAAATACACACAAGGATGACCACATAGTATTGAACACAACCGATCAGGAGATAGAGAGTTTTCATCCAGTCATACACAGGTTTTACGAAAGAGATGAGGATTACAATGAATTTTGGAAACAAGTGAGAGAGGCAAACTTTGCAAACGAGCTAAGTTGCCAAGCTAATCAGACAAATTGGGAAAAGGACATCAAGAATCCTCCCATAGTGGAATTTGAGGCAGGATCTCAAGTTGACTTGGATCTGCAATCTTACTGGGGAGATGGGGGCTCTGTTAGAATAATGGAGAGCAAACCTCATTCACTGAATACCTTACCTTCATACTTAGGAGAGTATGAAGCAAAATCCGAGATTAGAGCACTTCCCTCACGAAGAATCTCATCAGAAAAAGTCATGGACTCGCAAGGATTGATAGAGATCTTGTCAACACCAGTGACATGCACTATCACTCTAGCTGAGCTTTTGAGGCTAAGACCAAATATGTGGACCACTGTAGGAAAATGCTTCAAGAAATTTGGGATAAAAGACCCAACATCGAAACTGCAAGAGGGTATACTAGAGCTGAGCAAACCACAAAAGAACGCTAAGCCTGTACCCTTAAACAAGGTCGGAGAGTATTGCGAAGGTGAAGAGGGGAATACAACCTTACCAGTTGAATTCCAAGGCGTGAACACGATGGCAATACTAGACAGCGGAGCTGGGGTAGCCATTGCTACAAAAGAAATCTGGAAAAAATGGGGGAAACCAGCAATAAGGAAGACTAGGTTGAAACTCCAATTAGCAGATGGACACATGTAGAAACCTATGGGGTTATTAGAGAAAGTCGTAGTGACTTCTTACGGCATTGAATACGAACATACTTTTGCTATTGTCAATTTTGGCAAGGAGAATAACTATGATATCATACTGGGAAGACCATTCATGAGACAGTTGAAAATGGTCCAGGATTGGGGCTACGATCACATATACCTGAGAAATATGGAAACCACTACACGTGTGAACCTGAAAGACCATAGCTACAAAGATGTAAACCGAACACCGGTAGAGCAGTTTGATTCAGCTACTTTGGCAGGATCCGAATTTCTAGCTTGTTTAGGTAAGCCCAAGGAGTTATGGATGTGTGGAGCCTCGAAATGTGGAAGTCTGAGGCGAGAAGAATATGTTTTAGAAAGGGCTATCGAAGATGAAACTTATATAGGAGAACCCTTTCCAGAGGACACGCTTGAACCATTAGAATGGACACACATTCTAGCAACCCTAGATGTTTGTGCAATTCCGGATGGTCCCACAACGAAATTTTGCGACAAGGACGGGTACGACGTGGTTCCGTACTTCATGTTGAGAACTATACTCGAAAAAGAAACTAAAAAGAACGATACACTGGAAAAGGAAGATGAAGAAGAGGTGTTTCACGACATTACCGATCATCCAGAGTGGGGAAATGAAGCAGACAACGAGTCAACGGACAATTTAAGCGGAAACGAAGAAACTATAACGGATGTCCGATTTTATGATTTTCCGAACCAAACTAAACAACGCCAGAAACGCTATAGAGCAAAGAGAAAAACAAAGGGGGTTAGAACCAATCCGATGCCTAGAATAAGAGAAAAAAATCAATTCCTAATGCTAGTAAAGGCGGAAGATTGTGTTAAGGACAAGATTTCTGGAAGAATGAGAGGCAATGATCAAAAGAGCTTACGAAAAGACAAAAGAGGCTCAAGAAATCAAGTTCAAAGAAATGGAACGAAAACTGAAACAGAAAAATCAGAAAAGAACAAGCGCAACAGAGAACACACGGAGTCCAAGTTAGAACGTAGAAACAAGTACAGAGAGCTCAAGAAAACTCTGAAAGAAGTTTGGATGACAGAAATTGAGAGTGGAGAGGACGAAAACGCCAAAATCAAGGAAAACATGGATGTTCCCTCTCACTACAGGAAATTCACAATAGAGGATAGGAAGGTGGTATTAACCCAACCTATTCGAGAGAGAAAGGAGAACGAATCTTATGACGGACCGGAGGATGCAAAAAAGTTGATTTAGCAGCTCCAGGTGAGACACCTAGATCGGTGTACATAGCCACAGATTTGTCTCCAAGCGAAGAAGAGAGACTTTTGAGTCTTCTCAGAGAGTACAGGGACGTGTTTGCATGGTCTTATAAGGACTCAAAGGGTGTTGACCCATCGATATGCCAACACACAATCCCACTAAAACAAGACGCAAAGCCTAGCAGACAGAGACCATACACATATAATGATACGTTTGCTGAGCGAATCAAAGAAGAGATAGATAAGCTAATGGAAGCTGAATTCATATACGATATTGAACACACCGATTGGGTATCTCCGATTGTGGTGGTACCCAAGAAGAACGGAAAACTCCGAGTGTGTGTCAACTTAAAGAAAGTGAATGCTGCAACAATTAGGGACAATTATCCCCTGCCGATAACTGATCATGTTCTAGAGCGTGTATCAGGGAAAACAACATACTCCTTTCTTGATGGTTTTTTAAGATATAACCAGCTAGCCATAGCACCGACAGATCAACATAAAACAGCTTTTGCAACGGAGTGGGGAATTTATGCTTATCGGGTTATGCCTTTTGGTCTAACCAATGCTCCCGCAACCTTCTAGAGGCTGATGACACATGCTTTCAAAGAATACTTAAGGTTGTTTCTAGAAATATACATGGATGACTTATGTGTACATTCTCTTCTGAGAGATGAGCATCTAGAACACCTAAGAAAAGTATTTGAGAAATGTAGGACATATCGCATTTGTCTCAATCCTGAGAAATGTGTGTTTATGGTTCGGCAGGGCAGAATTCTGGGACATATTGTCTCACAAAACGGAATATCCACGGATTTAGAGAAGATAAAAGTTATAGTGGATATGCATAGACCAACCAATGCGAAACAAGTATAGAGCTTTATGGAACATTGCGGATATTATAGATGATTCATTTACATGTACGCTATAATAGGCCAACCACTTTACAGGCTAATAGTGAACTTTGAATGGACAGAGGAGTGTGAGGAATCATTCAAGAAATTGAAAGAGGCACTCATTACTGCTCCAGTCTTGAAATCACCAGATTGGGAGAAGATATTCCATGTGCATATAGATGCTTCGGCATATGCAATAGGATGCATGTTGGCTCAGCCAGAAGAAGGAAACATGGATTTTCCTATCTGTTACGCCAGTCGACAGCTCAACAATGCAGAGAAGAATTACACTACAACAGAGCGAGAAGGATTAGGAATGATATATGCTGTGAAGAAATTTTGGCATTATCTTCTAGCCAACAAGTTTGTGTTTTTTACGGATCACCAAGCCTTGCTCTACCTAGTGAATAAACCATGCAATACCGGGAGAATAGTGAGATGGTTCATTATCTTACTGGAATTCGACTTCACGGTAGTAGTAAAGAAAGGAAAAACACATCTTAGAGCTGATCATCTTTCGTGATTGACGAATGGAGAAGACCCTATAGGAGTAGATGACGACATGCCAAACGCGTACTTGTTCAACATAGAAATGATACCGAAGTGGTCTCAAAATGTCGTTAGCTTATTAACCTATGGAGGAGATTTTGATAGAAGAGAATACAACCGGAAACATATTGCTATTCAGCAATCCAAGAATCTTCAATTGGTTGCAGGAAGGTTGTATCAATTGGGAAATGATCATGTTTTACGACTATGCATCAATCCTGAGGAATATAATATATATCTGCGCGAAGCACATGTTCAGGAATGTGCATTTCATTGTTCAAGAAGGAACACATATAGGAATTTGTTACATTTGGGAGTCTATTGGCCAGGAATGAAAGAAAGCGTACATAAATATGTCACTGCATGTATTGTATGTTCATCAAAACCGCCAGCAGAGTATTCGACATTATATCAGATAATGATCGCTCCGGAATGGAGTCAGTATATTGTTGAATATCTCACAAATAGAACTTTCCCAGAAGGAACGTCAAAAGCTCGTCAGAAATCTGTAGAGACAGAAGCTAGAGATTACTCTTTAATAGGAGATCAACTCTATAAGAGAGGTAAAGACAACCAGCTTAGGATTTGCGCATCAGAGTCTGAGTATGTGATAATCCTGGAGCAAGCTCATGGAGGAGTAGGTGGAGGCCATTTCTCAGGTGATAAGACAACAAAACTTGTCTTAGCCGCAGGAATATGGTGGCCAACATTACATATGGACGCTGAGGAATACGTTAAACGGTGTGATGACTGTTAGCGGACCAAAGTACCACTTAAAAGAGATGATATGCCGCTTAGACCAATGATGGGGGCAAGAGCTTTTGCAAAATGGGGGATTGATTATGTCAGACCCATTTCACCTCCTGCATATAAGACTCATGCACAATACATCGTTGTGGCTACAGACTATCTAACAAAGTGGGTCGAAGCAAAGGCAACTCAAAAAGCAGATTGCAGGACCACGGCACAATTTCTATATGAATACGTCTTTGTACGATATGGATTGCCAATAGAAATTGTGAGTGATCGAGGCACACATTTTATAAATGAAGTGATAGAGATCCTTCTAGATGAATTCATGGTAATCCATAGGAAATCAGCCCCGTATCATCCACAAGCAAACGGACAAGCTGAAGCAACAAACAAAACCATATGCACGGTCCCCACGAAGATTGTATCTGAGTCGAGAACTGACTAGGACCAGAAGTTGCATTCAACATTATGGGCATATAGGGTAGCATATAAAACATCAATAGGAACGACCCCATATAACATGGTTTTTGGGCTAAATGCTATCTTACCAATAGAATTCTTGATTTCAACCTTAAGGGTGGCTAAGGATCTAGAGTGGACAGGGCACGAGCTTTCTGATAGAATAGATGACCTGGAAAAGCTAGACGAGCTTCGCCTAAAAGCAGTAGCTTCTATCTACGCTCAAAAAAGGCGACAAAAGGAATTTTTTGATAAGCATGTGCGGACTAAAGAGTTTAAGGTTGGGGACTATGTCCTAGTTTACACTCTGAAACAGCATGCTAAGAAGCTTAAAAAGCGAGGGATGGGACCTCTGGTGATTAAAGATCTATCACCAAGTGGAGCCGTCAAGCTTGCTACATTAGACGGAGAAGAAATGCCCAATTGGATTAGTGGATGCAGAGTAAAAAAGTATCTTTTGCCGCTAACCCAAGACATGCTTCTCAAAATACATCAAGAAAAGCTGCGTGTCCAGAAAAAGAAAAAGATTGTGGAGGAAGCGCAAGCCGAGGCGAAGGAAAGAATGGAGAAAAGAAGACTACTGCGTCAGAAACAACGCAATGAAGGAGCAATACGAATAAACGCAGTCAGTATGATAGAAATGGATAATGACAAAGAAGAACCCATCATTGAATGCAAAGTAGGAACCAACCAAATCAAAGCCAGAGCACTATTGGATTCAGGAGCTCAAACTAACCTACTTTCACTCAGTTTGTATAGACAATTGACAAATGAAACTAAATTACAAACTGCCAAGCAAGAGTTAAAGAGTTACTCTGAGAATTCAATCAAAACTGTCGGATGCACAGTTTTACATATACAGATTAACCAGTATGTGTATCCTCATATGTTTTACGTGGTTGAAGACCAAGCTACACAACATCATTTATTGCTAGGACAACCATGGCAGAAGCAATACAATGCAATGATTGACTGGAGTTCTAAATTAGTGCTTATCAAATACGAAGGTGAAAGTCAATCAGTTAAGTTCATCAAAGGAGCAGAGCCAACTCCAAAGGAAGAATCCAAGAACAAAGGTAAACAACAACCAGAGAAAAAGAAGAAGCAATGGCAACCAAAAGTTTCTATACAACTGGATTGCTCTTCGACGAGGAACTCTCAACATTGGATAAGGAAGACAAGCAATAATGTAACGGCTCAACCTTGGGAAAAAACGGAGTCAAAGTTGGTATGGAGACCAAAAAAGGTTGTGCCAGAGAACACAAAGGTGGAAAACAGAGTCTTCAATACCAGACAACAGAGTGATTCCAGACAATCAAGGACAGTGAAACAGATCTGGATTCCAAAGAAGTTCATGACGGCACAAAGCTATAGCAAGCAAATTTGGATCCCAAGGATTTGTAAACAGGAACTCCCTTCAGTACAATCCACGAAAACTCCTAGGTATTTCAAGGCGAGGAAATCAACACAAAGAACAAAGCAGGTTTGGGTCGCAAAGAGTTTGTGGCAAGCACAAGCGAAGCGGAAGCAGATTTGGATTGTGAAAAAGAACAACAAGGTAAAGAAGAATCCATCTACTGATTCTACTACCGAAGTGCCAAAACCAACCCAAAACCCGACCACCAATCCTTCAATCAAACAAAGAGCAGCTTTATTGGAAAGACTATTGTATCATCGCTCTACAATTGCATTGGGAACTTATGACCAAAACAACTACAATGCTTCACCCACAGACACTTCATAGTCGTCCAGGAGGACTCAGACTAGGAGGGGGGGAGGTATATAGGTATACAGGAGCTACAAAGCAGCTACAAGCGACAAAAACAAAGAAAAACAAAAATTATATTACAAGGGCAGTGTCTTACATGATTTTGCAATTTTTATGTTTGATTGCGGATATTGATAATATTTATGTCCTTATATACCTTGTTTTGCAACAAGAAGAGATCAAATGATGAATTTGGGTCTCTAGACGTGTAAATATCACTAAATAAGAGTGTTTTTGGAGCTAAAAAGTGGAAAAAAGTGGTAATCCAAGTCCAGAAATCACAAATAAGTGTATATTCATATACACAGGGTTACCAGCTATTTATTGTGTATGTTTGGAATTTTTTGGCTTCAATTTGCTATTTTCCTTTATTTTTATGATTTTCTTAATAAAAGTAAAAGAAAAATAAAAAAAGCAGGTGAAATGAGATCGGAAAAAAGAAAAGAATAGACGGTGATGGTCCTAATGACAAGGGCAACCCATGGTAAAAATTGGGTACAGTTATGAAAAAGTTGCGGAAAGCCCGAAATGACAGAATTTTGACAAAGTGGACAGATTTCTCAGAAACAGGTCAAACGGAGTCCAAATTCAGAAATTTCAAATCCTAAAGTGCATTTCACGACGAGATAGGAGCACATGTCAAATTTGGTAACAAGTGATCCGGGAAGTCCGAAGTTAAGTATTTTTCACATCACTTTCAAGCTCATTTCCACTATTACCTTCTTGGAGAGAGCAAAGAGCACACAGGAGCATCCAACCTTCTACATCCTTCTACGACTGCTACGAGAGCTCAGAGGACACCAGACATGAGAGGTAGACTCATTGCCATAAGCTTTTGATGCTTATCATTAAACTTTGTCGCGAAAACTGACCAAAACCAAGAAACAAGAGCAGACGGGGAATGTGGTAGAATGCTAGGTAGTGGCACAACCGCCTAACCAAACTTTGCAAGAACTTATAGGTGGGTTACCCTAGTATAGAAGATGGGTTTCTAACACTCAAAGCTCGAGAAAGAACGACTGGAAAAACCCTAGGTCAACAGAGCCTGCAAGAGGCAAACAGGAAAAAGTTGTCGAAACGACACAAAACTTCTCAGGAAGCTTAACAACATCGAGGTCAATGCAACCATGGAGTATCTCCAGGTTTGGACCACCAAAAGTGGGTCAAAACAACCGATTCGACGACAGACACACAAAGCGTCATTTTGGCATAACGGCTGAAATTGACGACCGAATGAAATGAAACTTCACAAGCAGCTTCAAGTAACTATTGATGACTTATGTTTGCAAGCAAAACCCAAAAGAAAGCTGATTCACTTACCGATGGTGAAAAAGACACTTTCGGGCAACCAAATGGAGAAAGATGAAAAACGGGGAGCCAAAGTCAAGTTCAACCAAATAGATGGCTTCACAACATATCCAATGAGCTGGAAATGCAACTCTCGAGAAGAAAAGTTGAAGAAATTCAACTCCAAGGCAAAAAGACGACTTCGGAGACTGAAATGCCTATAAGGGGGCTTTTTAGCTAAACTGATGACTTTTTAAGTTGAAAACTAGTTAGCAGGGTTTAGGGCACTAGCACAAAGCATTCTTTGCACAAAAAGACCAACATTTCAAGAAAAGACATCATACGCGTATGATGTCTCACAGCATGAATTTCACATCCATTTCAACATTTGAGTGCATAGCCTCATTCCACACGTTAATCACATCCTATGAACCAAGTATCATGAGAATTGGAGTTAGAAAACCCAAGGAAAACCAAAAAGACGCAAAGTAGGCCATAAAATTGATTTTTGGTCCTAATTTTGTCAAAATAACTCCAAACTCATTGAAACTTTGTAGGATTGTTGATTAACACATCTACAAGCTATCTGGAACCAAAAAGCACCATTTTGACACAAAAGACATCATACGCGTATGATGTCTATTTGCACTTACAGATCCAAAACTGCTCATTTGTCATCATACATCCATAATATATATCTAATACATACTACATATGAAATTTGGAACCATTTGGTCAAGAGGATCACCCCATTAGCCCAATTGAGGGAAAATCCTTCACCTAAAGCCTATTTTTGGCCCAAATTCAACATACTCAAGTCCAAACCAAGATTTGAGTAGGAACAGTCCTTCACTAGTACATGGGGAATCCACAGAACCAATCCCATGCAAAATTGATGAAAAAGACATCATACGCGTATGATGTCTCCAGAGCCATTTTTAGCCCAAAATCTATCCCAACTTCATAAATCCACTGAATAAGCCTATCTAAAGCCAAATCCAAGCTTATAGAGAAATTTGGTCCAAAAATACACTAAAAGACATCATACGCGTATGATGTCTCACTATATGATTTTGGCACCTCAGGGCTTCAACCACCAAACAGAAGTGATCTACATGCCATTTGAAAGTGAACCACCAATTTTTATCCAATTTGGATCATAAAATCCAATTCCCTTTCAAAATTTTGCCAAGAGCCGGAACTGGACTAAATTGGCCAAAACTTAACCAAATGGGATCCAAACTCAAATCCAAGCATATGATAATCATGTATACACTATCAGCTACAAGCACAACCAATATGAAGTCATTTTGACACAAAAGACATCATACGCGTATGATGTCTCCAGCATGATTTTGAGTCCATTTTGCATATTTTTTCACCTACCTTGCATCCTTAGGCCCTGAATAGCTCATGTTTCAATTTTCAAGTCATTTGAATAGTTAAAAGCTTCATTTTGGCTTTCAGTACTAAAAAGACGCTAACTTCTGAAATTGGAGTTACAGGATCCATGGATTCTGCCAAGTCATCGGCAACGAAGAGAAAAAGACCGACAATCAAAGATGCTCTTGCAGAAGCGGAACCCTTTGACATTCCAGCAGAAACCCTCAAGCCAACCAAAACTTGGGTGGAGGAAGCAGTATTGGAGAAAGAGGGAATAAAGATCTACCAGGGGACTTTCAGAGATCCTCAAGGGCAAGCGGTGGATGTACCGATGATCCCACAGGAATTGGTAGATTATAGCAGGTCAGAAGACATCAGCAGGTACCTGGAAAGGGCAGACTTGCACAGTTTCTTCACCTCGAGACCATCAGGTGTGGATACAAGAAGAGTGTACGAGTTGGCAACATCCATTCAGAAGGATGGAAAAGCCACATTGACAGCCATGGATGGAGAGAAAGTAGAAGTACAGATCACTCCACAACTCATTGCAGACGCATTGAAGCTGCACAACAAAGGGAGCTCGGTCAGGGAACGAAGGGAGGCCATAGAGGTCTATGGGCCCAAGAAGCAGAATGC
The DNA here is from genome assembly GCF_014529385.1 of Adiantum capillus-veneris. Taxonomy (NCBI): domain Eukaryota; kingdom Viridiplantae; phylum Streptophyta; class Polypodiopsida; order Polypodiales; family Pteridaceae; genus Adiantum; species Adiantum capillus-veneris. Next base: position 122,111,287 of record NC_140943.1, read on the forward strand.
AACCTATGGAGATATGGCGGACCCAAGAGCGGCAACCCTACTGTACAACCAATTTCTTCATGTTTGCAGTAAAAGACCGCAAAAGTATACGACACCACCCCATGCCATTACGACCACCATCACATGGGCATTAAAGAGCAATATGCCAAAAGAGGTGAATTACGCTCAACACATCCACGAGCAAGTAATTGCCATGCACAATGAGAAGCCAAAATACATAGGAGGAGCGGAAATTCTGACAAGAATAGCTTATGAAGCTATTGGAGCTAGAGATCAGTGGCCAAAGGTTCCCTCCCAGAATGAGTGGCTTAGAGAAGCCGACGAGGAGGAAGAACAGCCCGAAGTATCCAAGAGGGCATCCACAAGAGCACGCCGGAAACTAAAAGTAGTTTCAGAACCTGAAGAGGATGTGGACGAGCCACTTAAGAAGAAAGTAAAGAAGAAGGTTGCTCCCAAGCAAACCAAAAGTCAGAAAGCGGCAAGAATGGAAAGACTAGTGGAGCAGTTTAGAGCGGAAAGAGCTCTAAAGGGTGACTTTGAAGAAAAGTGGGTGCCAGACCCCACTAAAGTCGGAACTAGCTCAGCCAGGCCACATATTGATCAATACGATCAATATATTGAATCTTATGAGGAGTCAGAGGCTATTCGGAGCAGCAACTTGTCGAACCATACACTAAACAGGAGGTACAACAATTAAAAGCTGAGCTGAAAAAAGACGACAAGGGGAAAAGGAAAGTAGATGAGTCTACTAAGCCTCAAGAGAAAGATGGGCAAGCCGACAAAGGGAAAGCCAAGGAAGCTGAGGACAGATATCCCTCTATGACTGATGTACCAAGCCCTAAGAAGACGGAAAAAATTATGGAAGAGACCATAGTAGAGGTGGACACAGATGTTTTGGAAAAGCCAGAAGCCGAGACCAAAAAAAAGAAGATAGATCCAGTTCAACAAAAGAGAAATGATTATGAGGATCTGGTAGAGATAGGATACACCGAAGAAGAGGCCCTTGAGGCAGTTTATGGGATCACCCTACAAAAACAAGATGAACGGAGAGGGACGGAGAAAAAGACAAAGAGTAAAAAAGAAAGTGAAGAGAAACTGGACGAACCGAAAATACTAGAAGAGCCAAAGCCAGTGGAGGTGGTGGCGGAAAGAGCTTTAGAGTTGACAGATGATGATGAAAAAGACATGCACATGCATGAACTGCTCAGCAAGATAAAAGAAAGGTCCAAGGCAAAGGAAGTAGAGATTGAGACAGCCAAACAAAGGGAAGCGGAGTTGCAGAGAAAATTAGAGAATGCTATGACTGAATCTGAAAGTCATAAAGCATCACTCTATGACGCGGAAAACGAGAGAGACGGCTTGATACTCCAGCTAGCCGAGGCTTCAAGAGAAGTAACAAGTGCACAGAAAGCAAGGGAGCGGATAGAGGATGAGTTGGAGGCGGCCAAGGATGAGCTCATTGAGCTAAGGGAGAGAGTCGAGCTCCAAGAAAGAAAAATCACTAGACTCAAGACTACCCCTAGAGCTAGTAGAGCAGGAACCGAACAAGAGGGAGCCATCATACCAGCTTTGGAAGACCAGGTCCGGAGCTTACAAAGAGAGCTGAGATTAGAGCAAGTGCAAAGGTTGCACATTGTGGAGGGATCATTGGCTGCAGAGGAGAGGCTCACATTAGAAAATCAAACACTACGGACAAAGAATGAGGCCCTCCGCAAACAGCTCCAAGATATACAAGAGCAACAAAGAAGAGAGACAGAGACACCACAAGAAGAATCAGGTGGAGCATCCATAGAGCTACCAGAAACTGGAGAGACAACCACAATTGAAGATCCAGCCCCAGCTCAAGAGGTGGCCTCGACTTCAAGAATCTCTAAAGAAGAAGAATAAAGGCTCCATGACCAAATAGAAAAGTCAGCAGAGGAGAGTGCCACGGCAGAAATGGAACGGGAGAGGAGACTCCTAATCTCCATTAGACTTCAGGGACTAGACACAAAAGTGCTCCATGAACAGTGGATGCAACCCAGCCTGCCTTTCCCTTTGATGAAATTTGAAGTGCTAAAGACGAAAAAGAGAATAGAGAAGGAGCAGTATGTCGCTCTTTACGAAGGCGACATCACAAAGGAGGAACAATCAAAGAAGATAGTAGATTCACAACCTAGATGGAGGAAAGGTTGGCTGAACAAATACCCAACCTACCTCATCTACTTGGTGGAGGCACCAAAGGAGATCCGGGAGGATGCAACCTTCTGCCCGGTGCCAAGAGTAAGAAACTGGAAAGAGCATGGCAGGATTGCAGAAAAGAAGCCAAATTGGCTTAATTATCCCAGGATGCCAGGACCAACGGCAGGAGAGAGAATAGGTAAAGCCTACATGGTGAAAACCCTAACGGGCACCATCAAGCTCTTTACTGGCTCTCCTGACCTTTCATGTCAGATGCTCAAGAAAATCTGCAGGACTCTCTTAGCTTGCATTGAAGTGTTCGCGCCAGATAAAGCCACGACCTCGAGTCTACTATCGACGGCTGACACAGTGACTGATATGATGTACGATCTTTCATTGCAGCCTTCTCCAAAAGTGATACACCTCCTATACCAAAGGATTATGTTTTTGCCTAGCTTCCACATGCAAACATTCGAAGAAGCTTTCTACACCGGCTTTTTCACCCACGAAAGCAAAATATTTGGCCCAACCTTGACCATCGGCAACCTACGATACGAATCACATTTGCAGATGCTCAAGACGACAGGACTTTATTGACCAAGCATAAAAGTCATGTCAGGGACGACATGAACACGGAGAGGGGAAGGGTTGAACCAGCAAAGGATCACACCCACATTTTTGCTCACACTCATTGATTGTAATAAATGTCTTTCCGACATTAATTTTGATTTGAGCCATTCATTAAGTAACGGGACTCAATTGAGTTTCCAGCTTGTAATCCCGAAGTAATTTCACTTGCTGATGTAATTAGTTAGAGATGTTCTCACCTCCAAGGCTGAGGTATATAAGCCAAAGTTTTTGTAACCTAAGGGGGGATTCAGATTATTAATCAAAGTGAGTTTTTCAGCGCCGTGACTGTCTGAGAGAGAGAGAGAGAGAGAGAGAGAGAGAGAGAGAGAGAGAGAGAGAGAGAGTCTTATCTACTTGCTACGCGAGCTACGGAGCCGCCATTGGAGAAGCGACACCGCCATTGTGTTAGCAACGGCGAGAGCTACGCACAGATACCAAGAGTACGCGCTATCGGCTTCTATGTGTGGTAAGTTCCTACGAGCTTCGATGTGAGTTTTCTTCCAACTCGTGTGTCGGAATTGAGCGTGCAGCATATCTATAGAACCACAACGAGTAGAGCTACACATTAGTACCATCGGGGTCAAGTTTCGATCACCTGTATTTTTCGGCCTGTCTTCATACGCGTTTACCGCACGGAGTGGTTATAGGTTGATTTTGCAGTTCAAGTCTTTAGGGTGTTGTTCTTACCTAGTGTATAGACTTCCCCTTGAGTTTGAGATCGATTCAATGATTCTAGATCCTATTTCGTATAACATTCGTTCGTAGTACGGATTTCAGTCACTTGCGTATTTTAGAACTTAGATTTGATTTCCTTAGTAGTGATTGTCATTAGAAGGTCGAGTAGGTGATTTGACACCCACCTAGTTGTTTCCATGCGCCTGCGGGTCAAGCTCCGTCCTCGTCTGACAAATTCTGTTGTTGGTTGAGTTCTCGCTATTTAGCTTCCGCTAGCGGCGTAACCGCCTTAACAGAGATTTAAGAAGATACAAACAACAGGAATCTGGACGACAAGCAGGTGACATAAACAAAACTTTAACTAATGCACGGTTTCATGATTGTCCATATCAAAAACCCAGGAACCAATGTCACCACTACAAAAATAAAGTGCATCAAAAATGGATTCCAAAATCCTTGGTGGAAACGCAACTGCAACAAGCATACGTGGCTCCTATATATGAAGAAAAGACTCGGCCAAGAAGAACACAACCATGTCAACGGGCTAACAACGCGCTAATCAAGTGGATAGAAAAGTCATCCCAGACAACAACCCAAGAGCAAGCAAAAAGAGCAACTTTCCATGACCAGTCAAACCACAAAGGGAAAGTGCTAGAATGCAACCTTGCTGAGGATAGTAGTGATAGTGATGAGTACCTATGCGTAGCTTATGTCGCCACGATTGTGATGACTACTTGCAAGCAGAAATTAGACATCATTTGATACACTTATGACCACAAATAGCTCATATGTGCATCAGCGTGTGTGCTTCGTCTCGCATGGAATTCTTCGCATTGTCGCGTAGCTCTTCTCAAGCCTACAACAATGGTGTAGTCACATCTCAAATGTGATGAGCGAGTCAGGTGTAGCGTGAGGATGAAGCTCATGATTACTCTCTTTCTCTCTCACACACAGTAGACGGCAGCACTAAACTTTTATTATGATTAAGTGTTTACAAAAGTGACCTAGGTACCTTATATACTAAGGCTACCTTAGGTTAACCAAAAGTAGAGTTTGAGGGGTAAAATGGCTTGGTGTTTATAATCTAGAAGTGTCATTGCACCCAGGCTTGTGCAATGAGACTACCTACTTATTAAATATGATGTTTATAATCATAATCCTCAACATTTCATAACTCCCAAAAAATAAGGCTTTGTTGAGTTATGTCGTGATGTCGACCCAACAATAATCTTAATAAAAGTTTAGCATTGCCGTCTACTGTGTGTGACAGAGAAAGAGAGTAAGTGTGAGCTTCATCCTTACGCTATGCCCGGCTCGTTTATCGCAGTCGAGGTCCGATTGCACCTTTGTTGTAGGCTCGTTCGAGGAAAGCTACGTGACAATGCCAAGAATTCCACGAGAGACGAAGCACACGCACTGATGCACCTACGAGCTATTTGTGGTCATAAGTGTATCAAACAATGTCTATTTTTTGCGTTCAAGTAGTCATTAGAATCGTGGCGACATAAGTTGCGCATAGGTTTTCATAGACTTTAGTTTTGGGCACTTCAAAATTCTACTCTATCTTTATATGCATTTTTTGCAAATGGATTTAGAGCTAGGGTTTTGAGTGTAGAGGCTTAGGGATAGGTGTATCCTAGTGAGGGGATGGTGTTCCTTAAGTTTCGTACGATTCTGGCATGGTTTGGTGAGTTTTCTTCCGTTTGTGTGTATGTGGGTTGGATGGTGTAGTTGAGAGTAGTGGTTTAGTTGGTCTTCCATAGTGTTGTATGTGTAGGATGGTCTCAGCCTGACAAGCTAAAGAGATCTCCTCTATGTGCCTATCGTGTCATATGTGTCCTCAATTGACATTATGTTGATCTATGTTGTGTTGCATGCACTTTATGGGTGCTTAGAATAGGAAGACTTGCCAGCAAATGCCAATAAGCAAATGGCTTATACCCACATCTTGCACAACATAAATCTTTTCCATGCATTGACTGTGTATGCATAATAGCCCTACATAACAAGGCCCGCATAGGCACAATTTTTGATTGCCCAAGCACAACACATATCCTTGGTGATACCCTATCGTCAAGGAGGACTCCAAATAGGGGGGGAGGCATTCTAAATGTGGACCTAATATTATAAATATTAGAGGGAAATGTTTTGTGAGTTGTATTGAAATTTTGTGTTTGATTGTGATGATTTCTTGACAAAATTCAGAGTATATACCCTCATAGTAGCATTACAAGAGGAGTATGGGGAAAAGGCCATATATGAGCCCATAGGGACATGTGTAAAGTGTACATAGCGTTAGATTCTATTAGAATGATTTTGCTTTTTTGGTTGAGTTGATTTTTGGTTTTCTTTCATTATTTTTGCGATTTTTCAAAAAAAGAAGGAAATTTTTCCATAATCCAAATGAAGAATAGACTGAAGTGATGTCGAGCAGTACAAAGAGAAGAAGGTCCAAGAAAATGATGACACTTCACGCCGTATGTCTCAAAAGCCATATGCACCATGGGTAATGTCAAAGGTAAGAACAGAATGCTGATCAGTCTTTGACAACAACATGAGGCCAAACATGACTGAGAATGGTCATAAAAATCTAGGATAGACTACAAGGACAAAGAAATTTGGTGATCGACTAAACTAAAGCACCCATCAAGTGTAAAGTTGCCATCAGACATTTCATGCGACTACGAGGATGTATGTAGGAAGTAGATTTTTATACTATAATCTTCTATCTTATATGTGACTTAATGAAGCCTAACAAACAAAAGGTACTAACAATATTGACAAAAACAAAAGGGGCATAAATGACAATCCAGCCATCTATCGTGATAGATGTCTACAGGAGCAACCAATGGTCAAGCCAAATTTTGGTCATCAGAATTGGTTCTATATGTGTTTAGTAGCCAGAAGGTGCCAGCGATGCCCATCATTCATTTTTAAGACTGAAATCCAAAAAGTGCCAAATACAAGTCCAAATCAAGCCAAACTTTTTTGAGAGGCTATGAATAGAGAATACAAGGTAAGCACTGCAAAAAAACAAAAAACGAAAAACAAATCCTTAGCCAAAGATGCATTTTTTTCAAATTTGAAGCGATGATAGCCGCCTACATACCTTGTACATCATGTATATGAGTTTTGGGGACAAATGGACAATGATAACTCATCAATGGTCATCTATCATGAATGATATCAGATAGAGCCCTTTTGATGCAAGTTACTAACTTGGGAAATTAACTGGGGTTTGTCGGGCTTTAATTAAGTCATGTATCAAGTAGAAGCAGTATAGTGTTACACAGCACACAAAAGCTAATCGTGTGGAAAATGCAACTTTGATCACCTTGATGCTGGAACAAAGGAATCACCAACGAAGAAGAGGACACACAAGTGGTAGACAAACAAACCTTCACAGGGTTACATATATTGTCCTTGCTAAAGAGGATCAAATGCTAGACATAGGTTTTGAACCTCAAGGTAGAAAAAAACTATTTCCCAGATTCGGCCTAATAGACAGACTTTGCATTGGAGTGCAACTTGGCCTAAAGAAGCTGAACGTTTAGCTAGAGAATTTCTACAGAATCCTTACAAAGTTGTCATTGGCTCACAATATATGAAAGCCAATCACTCAATTCTACAGATTGTAGAAGTTGTTCTGAAAATGAGAAAGACAAAAAATTGGCAGATGTTCGTCATCAATTATGATTTTCCTTAATCATGTGAAGACTAAGTACATCAGATTGGACGAGCAAGACGAGCTCGTGCAAAGGCTACAACCCATATTGTCTTTACATCAACAAAACGACAACAAAGACCGCAACGACATCGACAACCAGGTCATGTCAGGGATGACATGAGTCTGGAGGGGGTGAGTGTTGATCGTTGGGTTAACAGCACGACATAACTCAACAAAGCCTTATTTTTTGAGAGTTATGAAATACTAAGGATTATGGTTATAAACATCATTTGTAATAAGTAGGTAGTCTAGTTGCAGAAGCCGGGGTGCAATGGCACTTCTAGATTGTAAATACCAAGCCATGTTACCCCTCAAACTCTATTTTTGGTTAACCTAAGGTAGCCTTAGTATATAAGGTACCTAGGTCACATTTGTAAACACTTTATCATAACCATAAGTTTTAAGCTGTTGTCGATTTTGTGTGAGAGAGGAAGAAAGAGAGTGAGCTTCATCCTGGCGCTACTCCCCGCTTGTTGCTCATCACAATGGAGAACCAACAACACCATTGTGCTAGCCTCGGAAAGAGCTACGCGACAACGCTAAGCATTCCACGTGAGATGAAGCACACGCGTCGATGCACCTACAAGTTATTTATGGTCGTAAGTGTATCAAACGATGTCTGTTTTCTACGTTCAAGTAGTCATTAGAATCGTGGCGACATAAGCTATGCATAGGTACTCATAGACTTTAGTTTTGGGCACTTCAAAATTTTGTTACGTCTTTATATGCGTTTTTCACGATGGGTTTAGAGCTAGGGTTTTGAGTGTAGAGGCTTAGGGACAGGTGTATCCTAGTGAGGGGATGGTGTTCCTTAAGTTTTGTACGATTCTGGCATGGTTTGATGAGTTTCCTTTTGTATGTGTGTATGTGGGTTGGATGGTGTAGTTGAGAGCAGTGAGATCCTAGATTGTGGTTTACTTGGCCTTCTCGAGTGTTGTATGTGTAGGATGGTCTCAGCCTGACAAGCTAAAGAGATTTTCTTCGTGTGCCTATCGTGTCATTTATGTCCTCAATTGACATTATGTTGATCTAGGTTGTGTTGCATGCACTTTATGGGTGGTGTGATTCGCTCCCACAACACCTTGTTGCTAATTCAAGCATGCCTTGCTATGTTGCTTGATGTCCAATAGCCCGACCTGCTCACAACAAGCTCAAGCCTTTGTGATCTTGATTTCCTGCTTCAACCCAATTCTCTCCCCCTACTTGGTGTTGACCTGCTGCCTTTCCTTGGCCTGGCAAACTTACAATTGTTGCAGCCCCCGACATGCTCCAATTCACCCCCAAAGTTGCCTTCAATTTGGTTCACTGCTGCCAATTCTTGCTCTCGAGCCTAATCTTTGTTGTTGACCTGGCCTTGCAAAATGCCTTGTGTGTATGTGTGTGTGTGTGTGTGTGTGTGTGTGTGTGTGTGTGTGTGTGTGTGTGTGTACACGTGTGTGTGTGTGTGTGTGTGTGTGTGTGTCTTTCTTATTGCACACTCTCAAGCTTTGATTCTTGACCTGCTACAGATTTCCTCTGTAGAGCTTCGAGCTCCCAATTCCAAATTCGATCGGGTCGCTTTACGCGTCGGGTAGTCAGAAATACCGAGGATGCCTCTTGTGCTCTCATACCACTTGGGATACAGATGCAGAGTGCAAGAGAGGTTAGGAGAGAAGGGGGAGGGGATGTAGCAGACATGCTGTGTAGGGGAGCATTAGAGAGTCAATAGCTCTCTTCTCCGTATTGACCTTATGAATAAAAGAATATAAGAGGGCGGACGCCTGCTAGCCATAACCAAACGCGGGCCATTGGTCTAAATCTAACATGATCAACAATTAGATGAGCATGATGCACAAGGGAGATGGAAATATCAAATGTTACCAGACGCTATATGGGATTTTCTGTTATCCTATGATGTAGGGGATGTCAAACTAGCTTTTGATCCAGGAGGAAACAATTATATGCATGGTCCAAGGCAATTGATTGATATGCCATTTGATTCGAGCAGAGATGAATATGTTCATGATTTTGGGTGGTTGACTTATATGCCATATGATACAGGAAATGGTTTATGGATTAACTCATGCTTATGCTCTACAACTCGGAAATTCTTGTGTTTTCCCTGTGATCCTGGATGAGGGTATATTCTAATAAGGCCACAGGTTGGAAAAAAAATTTAAAGCATCCTCACAGTGGGGTAGTGCTTATATGTTTACAAGTTTTTCTTGAAGATTGAAGATCGGTTGGCACAAACTAGAGGTTGTGCAGGTTCAGAGGAGGTGGATGTCGTGCAGCTCCACTTCCATGTTAAGAAAAACACTAAAGGGATGCAATTTAAGCTTCTTTGAATCCTGTGTCTTTATTGATTAGTGATCAGGATTTGATAACAAGCTAGCTCAATGCTAAATGTACGTCAGATGCGTCTTTAAAGCGCCAAAAATTGTCTTGTTCATGCTAAAAATGGAGATGTTTAAAGTTATTAAAATTGGAATTTTATGAATTATAACAGAAGTACTCAAACTACTCTACAAGCCTATCTTTACAACTCATCAATTGGAGCTACAGTGAGGAAGTTATGGCAGTCTGAAGTTGGCATTGATTTTAGATTTGTACCAAATTGGGCAGCTACTGATAACGGGTCAAAGTTGGTAAGAATGCATGGGCCTGAAGTGCTCATCTTGTGGAGCATGTTGGTCCTTTTAGATTGGCAATCAGAGTTTTGGCTGCCAAGTTATTGCAGTAGAAGCTTTATCAGGGGCCAATTCTGTGTCGGGATGGTCACCTCCAACAATGTGCCATATGGGAGTTTTTGGGCTTTGGCCAGGTTTTGGAATATAGTGCAGTTAATAGATCAATGATTGCTCAAGGATCATCTTGTTCAAAATGTCAGCTCATGCAGTGCATTGATAGCGAGGTATACTGCTAGAGTTGTGCTAGCACTACGATGGTTGATGTGTAATTAAATTTGGTTCTCTTAAGCACATGAGGTTCTTGATGAGCTTTCAATTAGAAATATTGACTTGTGGAGAGCATTGATAACAAGATTATGCCCATTATGGCTATGGCAAGGAAGTTTTGGGCAGTTTTAATTGAACGTGAAGGGAAGGCCTTTCGTCAAATGCAATCACCTATACTTGCAGCTTGAGGGCATGTGGCACTATTAAAGACATTGAAATGGGCAACAAAATTCACGATGATGTTCTCAAATAAGGGTTGTTGGAAAGGGAATTTTTGCAAGGTAATGTCTTGGTCGTGCACCTAAGGGCCAATGGCCACCCAAGAAGTGGTCGCCCAATTGAGCCAAGGGATGATGGCCACCCATAAGGCGTTAGCTTTAGTGTGAATTAAAAGAGGAAAACAAAGGCATGGCATGGGCAATGAATAGCACAAGGAAGGAGGAGAAGTGGCATTCATGGCGGACGCTCTAGAGCATGGATGATGGTGAGCAAGAAAAAAAACTGCTCAGCAGGCCGTGGCACTTCTATTCGGTCCTAGCCCCGGCGGATTTGGTGCTACCTAAATTTTTGACCTGCCACGTTAGCATACCACTTCCCATGGCCTTAGAAACGATGGTGCCGTCATTGCTTAGGGAAGGGGGGTATTTATAAAATCTTTTTGGGGGCATGCAAAAGAGAAAAAAGATAACAAGAAGGGAAAGAACATAAGAGAGGGCATGAAGCAAAAAACATGAGGAGGAAGTTCGAGGGTAAGCAAAAGGTGACGCATGGCTTGAAGGGCAAGGGGAGGAATAGCATGCTGAGGAGGAAGAAGAGGTGAGGAGGGGGGGGGGGGGGGGGGGGAGATCTCCCTTGCTCTCTCTCTTTCTTGACTATGCTCTCTCTTCCTCTCGACTAAGCAAAGCTTTGAGTATATGATCTTCCTCTCCAAATTTAGAGAGAGGAGGCACGCACGAGAAGTTCGAGCAAAGGTGGTGGCTTCACACGCCCTTAAGGGCACAACCTTTTGCATTCACGAGGTTATTTTTGGCTACCAAAGAGTGGATTTTTTAGCAAGAGAAGAAGAAGAAGGCGATTGAAGAAGAAAGGACCTCCATCATCATTACAAAACCAACCAAAGGAAAACCGAGGGAGTGATCACGCTCGCTACAGTTGTCAGTGTTTGTTATCATCATCGATGCTCTTTCTCTCAAATAATCCAATCTTAATAATCATCTTCATCAACTTAAACTTGATTACTCATCTTGATAAGTCACGGAGCTGTTAACGGCCCATGTAATCTTGTAAAGGGAGCTTAAACTCCTAGTTTTTAGTTAATCCAAGTGATGGTGATGTTAACAGCCCGCCTTGGCTATTGATTAGATTATAATCAAATCTTTACTCAGTTTATTGATGATTACGGTGATTGTTGAAGTTATCAGTTTTTGCTAAGTTCTCTCTCACACACCTCTCATAGCCAGAGGCCCCGTGCCTTCCCGGCTCACGTTTTGAACACATATCCCCTGACAAGGATGCGGCCTTCATGGTCAATATCATGAGGCACACATACATATCATTTACAATGTTTGTGTGTATGTTCATAATGATGGGTTGTCTTACCATGAGGCCTCCTTTGGGTAGTGTCTAGAACCCATGTGCGATGTGCTTTTGTACATGAGTGTTGCATACATATCAAGACAATCTTTGAAGAGAGACTTCTTCCCTTATCAAAGTGAAGCACCTCTTCACTGGGATGAAGCCACTCTTCACAACGTTCAAGGTCTACAAGCCGCAAAAAACGAGCTCTATTGGTAGACAATTGCATAGGATAGCCCTCCAAAATAAGGAGCTATTAGCATCTTGGGCCCTCGATGGAGAACTTTAGTAGTAGGAATCGGGGCTTCAATGGATGATTTTAAAAGATATGGCAAAAAGCATTAAAACAAAAAAGATTTGCAGGTTGGCGTTGTGACGAAGTGCAAGCGGTAGGGCTAATAGCTCCAAGAGCTTCATGTGGGAAGGCCCACTTAATTGCCTAATGAAATGGGGATGGAAGTGAGAAGGTAGATTGTTGCACACTACGAGGGTAAGATCAGGATAGTAGGTACTCCAACATTTGTTTATCGGCCTGTAGATCAATGTTGAGCAAAACTAATACGGAAACAATTTGGGAGCATAACATTGCAATACCCAGGCAAGAAGTGGGTGTGGCATGGAAAGGAAAGATATGCTAATTGCAGTCACGACTCAATAGAGTTGATGATGTTAAAGGCAAGCCTTGAGGACAAGTAGCACATGCAAGGGAAAGGACATGTGTGCAGATGCAAGGCGAGGACAATTCCAACGTGCAGTGACATTGAAACACTGGCTAAGCCACTTGCTACCATCTACAGAGCACCGTGGGGTTGATAAGAGTGAGGACAAATCAGTAGCTGGACCGATAAGAGAAATAAAAGTAAAGGTGCTTATTTAATGGCGCTCATCGACTTGATCTTAGCATATTCCCACCACGTATCTTTGGAGGCTTTCAAAAATTCACTATTTTGATAAACTATTTTCATAGAAAAAAATAGAAGCGCTATTTTGACAGACTAATTAATCGCGCGAGAAGAGTCCAATTAGAACAAATAGATAGTCAATAGGTTTCTCTTGACAAGTGCTTCCTCCACACACACACGTGATGCAATAATCTAGGGCTTGGGTAGTGACTAATTATGAAGCAAAAACCATTTAAAATCAATCACTTAATGCAATCAAAATGCAAAGCCTAATGAAACACATACTAATTACAAACCAAAATGCAAAGTATGACCTTCTCCTCACCTAATCACCAAAGGGTAGTGAAGCATGCTCATGCCCAGGTGATGATTAGAGTGTAGGATTATTAGGGATGCTAATGCAATTAGAAACTAATTGGCTTATGTGTAGAATCGTCGGCTCTGATACCACATATTGGGAATGGTGGTCGCTAATTGCCAATGCTATTGTCAAGCTATGGTGGGTGTAGCCTTAGCTTAACCATGGCATTAGGGTTAGGGTTAGAGTGATTAAAACTAGGATTAGGGATATGCCAAGGGCAAAAGCATAAAGAGAGTATAGACACAGTGATAAAGTTTAAAGTGCAAATGCGCCATTAGACAATAGCCTCTAAAGTGGGTTTTGTGCTTTACAATCATTGGCTAGAGAGGTTGCACCCTCCTTCTATTGGACCATGTCATCATTTATCGTTCCTAGGTGGCTAGAGGGGTTTCTTGAGATTTTACAATTGAACATGGATTTTGATGTCCACCTCAATATTCACCTTGGCCGATAACTTCAATTACTCCAATATTCTAGCCATTTCTACATCCTTGCTCCAATTTGATTCTCTCCAAGTGAAAAAGTGTTAGTGTTACAGATTTACCATCATAACCATAAGAGAAACAATGAGCTTTTCAACTTCAAGAAACCCAAATATATACTTTCTCATAGATTCCTATGGACTCTTGCTGGTTTGAGCTAGGAGCATATACTCAAGTTCTACTATTGGTGGCCTTTCCATTTCTTTATGATTATGTTTTTTTACATCACTTGTGTGGTTTCTCCCTCATTGTGGTGAAGATATAGAAAATTCCCTTACACCAAAGCTGCATTAAGTTGTTATAAAAATGGACCTCCTAAAATAATTTCAAAGTGTGTGTTCTTGCCAAAGTCCACAGTTGCTATATTATATTGCATACTTGGTCACTACTACATACTCTAGCAATCCTAGATGGTGTCATGGGTCGTTGTCCACTAGATGCAAGATCATGCATGTGTCTTGAAAGCATTTTTTCTCCAGCTTTTTTGCATAATCTTGGTAGCAATACTCATCCCATTTCCATTATCTAGGATGTTGTCCACTAGCTGCACGATCATGCATGTGAAAAGAGCATGTTTTTTTCCATATTTCTTGCATAGGATTGGTAGCAATACTCATCCCTATGCCATTATCTAGGATGGCAATTGTAGTCTCTCCTTTGTGCTATATATAAAGGGAATGGTGTTGCTCTTACCCTTCTCTTTTCCTTTTTTCAAGAGGATTACATTGGCTTGCACTGGCTTAGGTATCTTGATTTTGTTACATGGCTAGGTTGAAGCTACATGCTTCTCACTAAAGTGCTAAACCTTTGTTGCAAACAAGAAAGGGGATTGTTAGTTGCATTGCACTCATTCCTTGGTGAGGGCCACCTCTTCAATTGAAAGGATCACACCACACAAACTTGGTGGATCAAGACTCTCAAGGGCACTAGCTGGATGGCTTCAATTACCTTATCCTCATCAACAAGAGGTCACATTGAATGTAGCCAAGAAACAAGTCTACATTGATCCATTGTTAAAAGTATACAAACAATAGCAATGGCTAGATAATCCTCATCAAGCACAAGAAAGCAATAATGAATTGCAATAGTAGCTATAACTAGCTATGCTTATGGCATCAACCATCAAAGAAAGAAGAAGCATTGCCAATTGAGATTATCTTTGTTTAGTGAAGGACTGGAGATCAAACTTTCAAATCTTTTAAAAAATCTCAGCTTAGAGATCGATCAAACAAGCATCTTCTGCTTGCTGGCTTTCAAAAACATGCAGTTTCTCAAAATCTCTTGTACAAGGCTATAGACACTTCCCTTGAGATACTAGCACTTGAGAGGTAAGCGGCTCAAAAATTATCAGTGCACTTTGGACTATGTTGGAGTCGCTTAAGTGTACCTTGTCATGTTTTAGGAGCTGATACTTGAGTTTGTCTACTAGCTACCTTGAGTTTGTCCTATTAGGTATTGTCAACATAAATATTTATCTATGTAGGATGGGTTGTCTTACCCCTCCTTTCTTGTAAGGAAGTTTTGTCATTGTGTTTCCTTTGTGCAACGGGAGGGCCTATGAGTCACCTTGTCTAGAGTGTCTGTCACTATGATATCATGTCATACCCTGACACTATGACCCTCATGTGAACCTCCTCTAGGTAAATCATATTATCTCCATGTCATCTCTGATGTCAAGGAAACTGGATATGAGCTAGAAGCCTCAATCATTTCCCTTAATATCTCTCATGTATTAGCCTATAAATGCTTCACTTAAATTATATAGTATATGTGATTATTGCGAGTTACCTTTTTTCTCAAGTGATGCATCTCTCTCTCTCTCTCTCTCTCTCTCTCTCTCTCTCTCTCTCTCTCTCTCTCTCTCTCTGTGTGTGTGTGTGTGTGTGTGTGTGTGTGTGTGTGTGTGTGTGTGTGTGTGTGTGTGTGTGTGTGTGTGTGTGTGTGTGTGGTGGACTTCCTTTATTCTCTCAATAATATATATCTAGCCATGTAGTCTGCTTCACCATCCATAGCTTACCATTTCTTCATCACTTTTTGTCTCACCTCCTTCTATAATTGTGTTGCTAGCTCCTCATGTAGATCCTTCAATGAGATCTTCCATAGAGTCAGCTCTTACAGCTAGATTTGACCCCTTCATTATAAGACAATAAGTTCTTCTTGGACATCCTTTGTAGACTTTGGGAGAGTTCCATGCTTTTAATGATACCTTAAATTTTGAAGTTTTTGCAAGGTGGTTTTTGAACTCCAACCTTGTTGACTCCTCTAGGACATTAGGATATCCTTGAAGCGTGGTAGGAAACTCTGTACTGGCTAGCAGTTTGTGCTCCAGTGTTATCCTTGCAACCCAAAGGGTCATGCTTTCTAGCAAGAATTATTGATCACTTGAAATTTTTCTAAAGAGGAATCTTGAGGATTGTTTTCTTTGCTATCTTTCTCAATGTTAATTTTTCTTATGCTTTACTTTCTCAGTTAAGGTGAAGAATTTTAGATATGTTCTCCACAATTCTCACTAGCTTGAGTTGGCTGTCTTAGTCGCATTCTCCTTGTTTGGCTCTTTTAAAGGACTCACTAACTTGTTGAGCTTGAGCTCTTGTAATCACACTTAGGGTGTCAAATTACCCTCCTTTACAAGGAGATAAATAATTTCTTATCTCAATCAACCCTAAAATTCTCTTGGTAAACTTTAAAATTCCTTTGGGCTATTGCACAATCATTGCAAAGGTGTGTATTTGAATGATTTTATGCTAACTAATCCCTAGCTCCTCCTATGGACAATTTTTAAGCCAATATTGCCACCCCAATGATAGCATGGCCTTGGTGAATTATCCGCATTGTTGGGTTCCCACTTTCTTATGGGAGTTTCTCTTGAATTCTTTCCCACACAATGGTGCCCTCAAAATTTTGATGCGACAACCGTGCAGTGCAGTGCAAAGAACTAAAAATCACAGTAGAGAGTAGAAGACACATAACGTACAGAGAAACCTTATCTGCTCAATTATTCATAATAATGATTGATTCCCAAAAAATTTACAAGGTTGCCTTTTATACTCTGGCTTCAAGTTTCATGGTACAAAAGCTAGATTTTGCCACAATAATATCAAAAATTACATCTTAAGCTTCAGAATAACATCATGACAACAAATACGGGTTTTGGAAGAAATATTATAAGCAATTGGATTTACAAGGATGATGAAATAAAATTATGAAAGTGCTCATGATACACACTTGATCTTCAGCGTCGTTGGAATTTTCCAACTCTCTCTCTCTCTCTCTCTCTCTCTCACACACACACACACACACACACACACACACACACACACACACACACACACACACACACACACACACACACACACTCACACACACACCCACACCCACACCCACACCCACACCCATCCCCAAACAAAAATCTTGGGTAATATGGTGCAAACACAAACACACACATATACACATGTAATATTGTGCCAAACCAAGGGTTGTGAGGGATCCAAAGCTTGAGATCTCTTTATGTCTTTCTTACTCTATATCAGACACATGATGATACGGTCATGTTTGTTGAATCCATGGAAAGGTTTCCATATGATGTGGCAATCTTAGAATTTTATATTCATTTCTATTACTGTTCATTATCTGAAAGTAAAGACCACCAGTAGTATATGTTAGTTTTTAGGACAATGGTCCTCAAGTCCTAAGCATAGACAAGTACACACGGCCTCCCTGAGTCAAGGGCTATAAGAATAGGGAGGTTTTGGCCAAGAGGAGTGTTATTTGTCACCCACAAAGGCCTTTGAATGGTATTAAAGGAGGAAAACTCGACACGGGTGGCTTTTACATGGAATTTTGCATGTTGTGCATGGTGGGCATGAAAGTGTCCTTACACACAAGGGAGGGGGTGAGGTCGATTGCATGAAATTTTCCTTACACACAAGGGAGGGGGTGAGGTCAATTGCATGAAATTAGGTGGGCCTAGCTCCAAAGAAGGTTGCCTTGTGGATCTAAGAAACTTTTCCTTCTTCATATAGCTCATACAGGCTCGTAGCGAGTGCTACAAACTTCTTTTTCTCTCCCTTGTGCTATTACCATTGTGCGAAGCTCCAACACTGTTTTACACACTTAGAACCCCTTAAGGGGTTGATTAAGTGGCTCTTTTATTGTTTCATCACCTCCAAGTAGCCTACTAACACTCAACGGAGGATTCAAAACTTCTCAAAGCTTGAAACTCTTGAGAGTGCTATGAAGATTGCATGTAAGCAGATTCCAACGCTTGGTAAATAGTTGAACTCAAAATAATAATTTTTTATATTGTTTAGTTTTGTAGAGAATTTTGCATTTCAATCACTATAGATGTCATCGGATCAAAACAAGGGAAAAAGGTGATGCGAATACCTTTCTACACAATTGAACCAACAACCATCATCTTGTGCAACTCCAGACGTATTCCATTCTCTCAAACAAGTTTAGCACTTGAAGGCAAGGCCTACAAGTGGTGGATGTTGTTGAAGCCAGACAAAAAGCCTACAATCTGGTCGGCATTTGTTGGTAGTGATTTCAAGTTATGTTCTAAAGGAGCTACTTTCCAGGAGCGAGGACAATATATATTGGCAAGCTTCGGATGAGTGTTTCATGCATACATCATCTCTAACCAATTATATTTCTCACCATAAAGAAATGATCATCAAGCTAGATAATCTCAATGAATTTCAAAGGTGTGAGGATTTCTATGCGGATTACACTCAAAAGTTCAAGCAAAGATTACTCACATGCACCCTAAAACTTTGGAAGGTTCCATTTTGAAAGCATCAGTTTACAATGCAGATGAGAAAGGGCTATGAGCCCACTGACCTACATTAGATAATTGCCCTTCTTCTCACAACAACCACAACAATGAACTCAATGTGTTTCATCATGATCAAGAAGCTTCAAACAAGTGAGTGGCGAGCAAATATTATTGAGCAAGGAAAGAACCAAACAAGAAATCCTAGAGAGAGAGAGAGAAAGAGAGAAATGATTTCAATTGGATGAGTGGATATGAGTGCTACATTCATACTTTGAGTGTTGATCATCAAGCCTTTGTGAAAGACCAAAACAAAGGGAATAATACTATTTAAGAGATTGGAATGGATGAGAGAAAGGGGGGGGGGGGGGGGGGGGGGGGGTGGTGGTGGGGTGGGCGGATGGCTCTATTACAAATCCTTTGAAGTGCACTTCTCCATGACTTCCCCAAAGGAAAAATGGCCAACCAGAGCTAAACTAGGTAAGTGGTTTCAAAAAAATTAAGCAATGGTAGTCTTGAGATCTAGAAAAGGTGTTTGATCTCCTCAACCAAATTAAGTGGACTCACACCAATTCTATGCGCCATGAAGAGCATAGTATATTCTCACTACAAACACAAAAACAATGACCATGGCATGGTATGATTGATACTATCAATATCAATTGATTTGTGACAATGAGAGCATGAGTGCTCATGCTATATCATAGGAATATCAACAACAATAAAAACGGGTGACAATTAGAGCTTAAACTCATGCATTGTAGCCCCCAAGAAATGCAAATTTGAGCACCTTCCAAAAAATTTCCATTTACATGAGAGAACCTTTTTGTAATCATTGTAGACCAAAACACAGCTCTATGATTACCCTTCTAGTTATAAGAATTTTTATTGTTCAAGGCTTGTAATGTCTGATACATATGTGAGTTTAAGCTCCAATTATTTGCTAGTATCATCAATCCATGTTGGATATAAGTTGACCATCACATTCTCTCAAAAAACCATCAAAGTGATTTTGCAATTTCAAATACTATGTTTCTAAAGCTTAAAACGATAATATTAGGCATGCAACCACTTACATGTCAATATGAAAACACTATAGGAATGAATCGTATCTCTTAGTCACTCAAAGATTCCTTACACAAGCAACAATGCCTCCGTGTTCCATAGAAATAAAATGAAAATCCCATCTCTTTCTACTATTTATAGACATCCGTGTTGACGTGAACGCATGCATGCAATGGAAGGCAACAAAGAAAGGAAATTTCATGAGCACTAGCTCTAGCTTTTGTGGAGGAAGAGTACTAATTGACGTAGCCATCCATGGTAGCTATATGCATTTTTTTCGTGGAAAAAGGTTGCCATCACAGGTCAACTCAAGTCATAAAAGAAATTTTGATGTGTGAATTCATAATATTTCCCTCCATCATGATGTCTTTAGCCATCAATGACAACAATGATGTCCTCTATGGTTGTGTCTTTAAGCATCCATGTTGTTGGTGTTGTTTGATAGAATCAAGCTCTAGAGCATAAACAAGGTACATTATAATATTAACCAAAAGGATTCAATGACATAAAAATCTGAAGCATCTAAAATTTCAATACGTGTGTCTTTATATGAATGTTGTGTAGAGAATGAAAATTGGAGCATTGATTGCATATGGTAATGTACTATTGTTGCATTACTACTAATTCTTGTTGTTGTTGCACATGTTGAGCATGTAAGGGTCACAGCCTTCCTTTCCTGTATGGACTAGCATATGAGGTATCTTATGAGGAAGCCTTTTGTCATTCCAGTGGTCTTGTGATGGAAAACATACCACACATTATAGTAAGAAGGGTCCCTCATTTCTACATGACTCCACATCATACTATACGATAGATCATGCTCGCCTTCCCTTAAAAAGAGGCCAATAATTCACTCTTAATTTTTGTGAAAGAAAGAGCATTGATCTTTTGCATGCATCCTAAAGTGGTGGCTACCACGTTGTACTACTGACCTTTAGGGTACCATAAAGAGAAATGATTCTCTTGAAGGATCTCTTTTAATTTAGCCTTTCAACCCTTCAAATGTGTGATTGGTAAACCACTCAATTCCCTCGTTGTTAAACACCATCTCAAATGCTGCACCATATAAATAATGCTCCAACTATGAAGGACATGTGTAATGGCCTATGGCTCATGCTCATACATGGAATAATTCTGCTATTGGGAACCTTACCCAAGCATGAGGTGCTTGTCGGCTTGCTAACTAAAGTGCTTAAAGTGTTTGTGGGAACCTTGCCCAAAGCTTGAGGTGATTTTTAGGCTTAATAACTAAGGTTATTGAGGTGTTCAATTCAAAGATAAACTCTCAAGAGGCATAAACGGTTTCCATGTTTGATTGACTAAGTGCTTGAAGTGTTCAATTCAAACCAAATGACTTAAGAAGCATAAAAGACACATGTCCAAATGATCCTCCACATGTGACCCTCATGATGTGCTTGAATCCTATTGTTTAAAGGGAAATAATTAATAATACGAGAGAGAGAGAGAGAGAGAGAGAGAGAGAGAGAGAGAGAGAGAGAGAGAGAGAGAGAGAAATGTGGACCAAGCATGAGAGGGGGTATACTCTCCCACACACACACACACATTCTCATTGTGTGGAGTGAAAGGTGCAAGAGATCCATCTCTTTCTCCAAGCTTGTTGAGAAGTGGAGAGCCTACACCAACACTCTTGGCTATGGAATGCAAATCCAACCAAGAGCCATGCTTCAATGCTTAAGCTTGTCATTTTCTTTATTACTATGCTATTATGCTATGCTAAGCAAGAAGAGTGATGATAAGTGAGGAACTATTTCTTTCTCCTATGGATGATTCTTATTCTTCTTCCCTACCCTCATTCCCCGCTAGCTCTCTCCACCTTCGAATGTGTTTGAGGCCTTGGGACTTAGGCTTGGGATAGTTAATGCTTTTTACAAAGTTTATGTTATGCTTGTGATGCATGAAGCTTTCCATCTTCATTGCATCACCTAGGTCACAAGGAACATAAAGATTGTATTGTATCAAGTCCCTCTTGATGGAAGAATCTATAATACAAACGCCTTTTGGAGGGGGGATTGGATCCAAGTAATCAGGTCCTCAACTATTGTCATGTTCTCTAACACTCTCTCTCTCTCTTGCAAAAGTATTGTTCATGCCAAGTTAATTAAGTACTATGTTTAAGTTTCTACCATCAATTAAGTTCACCCCCTTTGCTCTCACAAAAATGCTCACTCTAATTCTATTAATTCCGCTATCCTCAAAGTTCATTCCGCTATCCTTAAGAAGAGAGGTCTTTAAGTAGCCTATTAATGGTTGATTTTGTTAATTATATTAGGGTAAGTGGGATTGGGATCTATTATCGATTTTGTTGAGCCCACTATGTTGGATATGGTGCACACCTGGGGAGCTTTGGTCTTAATAATGGGGTCTTTTTAGACTTGCCTACGGCTTTGCCTACGGCTTTACCATTATTGAGCCATAAGAAGTTCGAAAGGAGCTAGCCCTCGGAAATTTTTCTATGTTAGACCCACTCCACTACTCTCTTTAATTAACCAATTTGAGTCGTGGGTGTAGATACTTAAGTGTTGATTTTCAAAGGCTAAGGGGAGTAGCAACTAAGGTTTTGAATTGCCAAAGAATACACTAAGTAAACACATAAATATAATTAGCATGGCTCACAATAACCACGAGAGTAGAATGAACATTGATAACTTTAATTTTGTACATGAAGGTGTTAATGATGCCCCCATCTTTATCAATTATCTTGTTACTAGGTTGCATCAAGCTATGGGCAACCCTACTTTGTAATCCAAATTTACTCAACAACTTCGTGCTTATGGAATTTCCCTTCCTCTCCAAGAGGAGAGAGAGCTTGGGAGGCCTCTTGATGAGACCCCCAAAAGAAGACTCTCTCCCATACGAGAGGAGGAATCCAAAGAATAAGAAAGTAATGAATCCCTAAGTTCCTCTGAAGATGTGGCTCCACGAAGACGATAGTCTAAACGATCGCCAACTCCTCCCATGAGGAAACGGCCAACACACAATCCTTCTCCTTGTCACTCCAAAAGGGAAAAGAGTAAACAAAGGAGGCTATATCCATCTCTCAACAAAAGCAAAAAGTTGTTGCTGACAAGCACAGAAGGGCCTTAACATTCAAAGAAAATTATTGGGTCTTGCTTAAGTTTCTCAAGGCTCGATTGAGACAAACGACAGGCAAAAGTCCTACAGGCCATCAAAAGTATTATGCTAAATTAGCAAAAAGATACTATGGTCCTTTTCAAATCTTGAAGCCAATCAATGACATGGCTTATCAACTCAAGTTGCCCAACCATTGGCTCATACACAATGCTTTTCATGTGAGCCTACTTAAGCCCTACAAAGAAGAGCCACCAAGAGAACCAATTATTGAAGACCCTCTGGAATTGGAGCTGATCTCTTTAGACAGCTGATTCCAGTGTTAAAAGTTTTACAGCTACTGGGGGTGTGTTAGTTCAAACAGTAGATTGAACAAGGAAACAAAAATTGAACTGGAATACATCTACTGGAATGAGAACTAGACTGAAGAACTGAGAATGATATTCAGATTCAGATTCAGATTCAGATTCAAAGAGAATAAGTACAAAGTATGTGTGTCTGGAATATACTACTCTGCTGTATTTGGGATTATAGATGAAAGATTACAATGAGGATGATGTAGCTCAAGAACAACTTAGGGCTAAGGATTATGAATCAAAAGCTTAACAGAAGTATAGCCGACAAATGACTCAATTCATGCCCTAACTTATGCCAACCCAATTACAATGTAATGGGTCCTATTTATATGCTTTGGGAATTAATGTGATAACTGTCGTGGTGATTACTAACTACTCCACTGTGCGTCACTCAGGAGCCGGTTCCCACACTGTGAGACTGTCTCAGCCATCTACATCCTTCCCTCCTTTCTTGAATTTTTGCAAGATTCCAAAATTTCTGAGAAAAATCCACCATCTGATTCTGATTCCAAGAACGGGACTTGACCAATCATAGAGTGGCCATACAAAGATTGCGAGAAGCAGTTGAAAAGGCCAATGTAGAGCTCTCATCATCTACATAGACTGATATTAACCTTCCAACTGAGAAGGAAACAAATCTTTGACCAAATTCTGAGATGGAACTTCCCAGTATCCTTCCACTGAACCTGCTTCCTTTTACCCTTTGGCCTAGATGGCGTCTGAGAAGTCCCAGTACCAGCATTCTCCTTCTGAATGAGTCTAAAATGGCCTCCTGCTCAAGCTGATCCCGCCTTTCTGTGGTCATATCCATTGCATAACGCGTGAGAGGATGATAGGTTTTGGTGTCAGGATCATAGAGCGTGCGTCTGCCTTTGGTGATCCTAGTTCTGGATAGCTTGTGACAATGCGAGGCTGTATGGATCCATCCTTCTGGGAGAGGCTGATTGGTTTTGATCCAAGCTTCAAAAAGAATCTCAGCCATCTCTCTATACTGAGGTCCCAGACCTGGTTTAGCCGTAATGTCTTTTTCAGGCAGTTTAGAGGACTCCACCGAGATTTGCAGTAGTTGGTTGGTGATCTTAGTGAGGCCTTTGATCTGAATTTTCCACTGGCCCATACATAGTCTGATCCTCTACACCTCCTCTTTCAGCTCCTGAATATCATTCAGTTGGAGAGCATCATTGAACAATGTTTGCCAAGTTTTCCATTCTACAGTCGATCACTCATACCAATCCTGAAGTTCATCAGTAATCTTAAAATATGTGAGCCGATCGATTGGTTCTAGATGTTGAGGGTAAAGCGCTGGAAAAAATCTTGGCAACTCAGCCTCTCTTGCTAGTAAAGCATACAAGAGAACTGGAGAATCAGGCACAAATTCTAAGAAGTTAAGAACAGCGTGGTTCTCTTGCTGCATCATTTTCCTGGTTACTCTAACCAGCTGAAATAGTTGTTGGAGAGCAGTTGTGTGTTCACCCACTAACATTCTAGTTCGAGGTCCCTTACTGGTGGCAGTCTCGTCTTCAAGAATGGTATGCACCCTTTGATCCAGAACTCGCCTAGCAATTTGCATTTGCACTAAAACCTCTTTCAATTGATTCCTGACATCCTTCATGCATCTATATGTCAGCTTGTTTCCTAGTAGAAGCTCTAATTCTATAGCCAGAGATCGACAATCTGCAGTAGACTGTCGTTGCCAATCCGGATTGGTTACCCTCTCTTCAGCAGTTAGGATCCATTCATCCACCCTTTCCAACAGGTGGATTGTGTTGGAATGCACAGGTAATTGGCAGGCCTCTTGATCATGGAAAGCAATTGATTTCCAATGCTCAACCATTTTCCTAGCTCCAACATACAGTCACTGAAAGCGTTCCAGATTAGATATGAGATCATCATCCTCCAGATACTGCCTGGTTATAGGAGCCTGCTGATGTCTCAATCTCTTGTTCAATGTGATGAGCTGTAATGAATGTTGCTTATCACCTGTTGGTCCCTCAGTCACAGCTTTGTCTTTCCCTTTCTCTTCTCTGCTGTGTTGTGACTGGTTTGGCGGTGGATTCCCAGTGTTGCTGGGTTGTTGCTCTTTAGATTGCTGATTGCTCGACCTCTGCCCTTCGTGCTAATCTGGTTGGTTTGGTTGGTCTGCCTTTGACTGATTTCCTCCAGTTGGCCTTGTGCCACCAGTACCAGATCCTGGAGGTGGAGATGGAGGAGAGTCATCATCATCATCATTATTATGCCCTTTTTCTAGTTCATCCTCCTCCTTCTCTGCTTCTTCTTCCTTATATTCATCCTCTTCAATGGCAGTCTGTTGTTCAATGTAATCCATGATAGCTTGATTTGTCAGAGCACTATTATATTCAGCAACTTTATCCTGTAAATCACTCTGCATTGTCTCTATAAGAGACTGCAAGTTATCCATATCAAAAACAGCATTGCCTGATGGATTCAAAATCTCATCCAGATTATTATAGATATATCTTTCTGTTAAGGAGGTCTTCAAAGAATTGTGACAAATCAGTAAAGAGTTGAATTCAACTCTCTTCATTCTTAACCAGGTTTCAAACATCAGCAGCTCGTTGTGCTTCAGCCTTTTCTTCCCGCATGGTCTGCATCTCAGATTGTACCTTGGCTAGCTTACTTTGTAACAGCTGAATGGACCTATCTGAGTGAGCTTCAAGGAGACTGTGGTGCAAATTTTGGGATGCTCTGGCTTGCTCCAGTTTTTCAATCTGTTCCTCAGCCTCCCTCACTTCATCTTTAACCTTAATCAGTTCATCTTGTGACCCTGCAGCATCTAGCATTTGTCCCATACAGTTGACAATAGTATTCCAGGATGACTGGATGAGCACTGAGCATCCATCATTAATTGTTGCTGGGTCAAAATCAGTTGGCTCATAAACTGTGACAGGAGCCATATAAGGTAAGGCAGCATAATCAGATTTCTGCAACAGAAGATGTCCCTTGAGTGGATGAGTTTGCAGCTGCTATAACCTGTCTTTCTTGGTCAGTTGTAGGGCTTCTTCATTATATGGAATGGAGACGCGGCCGAGTGGATTTGGAGACGTTGGGCCTTTGCCCTTATCAACTTGGTTTGCTGATTTCTCAGGACTAGCCCTTTCTATCTGGTCTTGGCCAATACTGGTGGTCACTGAAGTCTAGCCTGTGGACTGATTGATTCCACCATTGGTCTGGTCAGTTTGTTGTGCAGTCTTGCTAACTAGAGTCTTGTCAGTAGACATTGTCTTCACTTGGCTTTCCAGCTGCTTCAGGAGAGAACTGCTCTTGGTCAGTGTTGTCCTTGGCTTCCTTGAACTGTCAGGTTCATCTTGTTTAACCTTCCTCTTCAGTCCAGTAGGAGTGGACTGGCTTTCTGTTTCTTCTTCATACAATGACAAGTCAATATTTTTGGATACTGGAAATGGCTTTTGATTCCAAGCCATTCTCACCTGATCATGAAAATCTAGAATAGTTGCCCAGTACAGAAATTGCCAAATATACCAAGCTTTGAACACACTTTGAGATTTCAGCTTAGCAGTCTGCTGAAGCACATTGTGCGACAATATCTGGCAGAGGTTGATAGAAACGTTGGAATCCAATCTTTTTGCTAACAGCATGGCAAAAAGCTTCTCTGACACATATGTCAGGTTATTTTTCAGACTTACAGCCTCAATGACAAACCGATAAGCAGTGGGAGCTTCCAAATCCAGCGACGACTGGAATCCCTTGTGTACTGGCTTTCCTTTTCCTCCTGGCACCATCATCCTCTTTCAAAGCGGCACTGATCTGCTACGCAGTCACCACAAATGGCTTAGGCTCGTTTGGCATACGGAATGCAAAAGCGATGCTTTCTATTGTTACAGACACTTTCTGGCCATAAACCATAGCACTGCCATCCTCAACATCGAAGGAGTCCAAGACTTGCCTGATGATAGCTGTATCAAACTCAATCCTTGTGGCTTGCAGAACCACACACAAGTCTCACAATTGGAGTAGAGCCATAGCTTGCTCAGTAAACACATAATGCTGAATTTTGTTGTACGGAATGAGTGGAAGAGTTGCCTTTGTAGCAGTGATAAGAGCTTGGGTTTCATCGATAGTGTCCTGCATCTTTTTTGACAGTTTCCTCCTACCCATACACTGTGAAGATGATGAAGCAGGTGAAGAAGAAGACTTACTTGATTCTTCAAAACCGTACCCAGGTGTGGCTGGCAAGGTTAGATGACAATCCACTGTCTCCTCAGAAGATGAAGTTTGCGGCTGCAATGAAGATACTTCAGAGCTTGGTGATGGCGAGTGAACAACAAGAGGTAATCGTCGTGCAGGAGACTTGCGAGGAAAAATGCCTACACGTCTCACTGTTATACGCGTTCACGTCATAAATGCTCCACCACTTACCATTCCTAGACTTTTGTGCACCGCAACTGACGTGGCTGACATGCATTAGACAAGATTTTTTCCCGTCATTAAAATGATTACCACTGATATTCCATCTGACCGTTGCCCGCTTAAAAACTGATAACTGTGTCCCCACTATTCTGGTCCTGGTATCAGCCTAGCTTGGTTTTGCTGGTACTGGTCTGAAACTGGAACTGGCTGCACATGAAAAAGCCCCAAGATAGCTGATTCTGGAATTTCTTGATCTTCATCACCCAAATCCTCAGTACCCGGTTCCTAGCAAGGCTCTCTAGCTTCTGAATAGTAGAGCTTGATTTTAGCTCCATTATACACCCCTGGCAGCAGTAATCTAGATAGGTCTTTCAGCCTTATCGTGCCATTGGAGAAAACCCACTCCACTTCAAATGGTCTTGTCCCGGCTATCTTTAGATTCGGCTTCTTAGGACCCATTCTGGACTGATATAAGAGTACCAGATCCCCTTTCTGAAACTCCCGTATCTTAATTATGCGGTCGTGTCAGTGCTTCCTTCTTTGCTGAACAATCTCCTATTCTAGCATAGCCCGTTGCCTGAGTTCATCTAACTCGGTAAGCTCCTCCAGTCGCTTCTTAAGATTGTGATTAAAATCTGACCCATATTTTATAGCCATTCTGTGACTTGGAATAACAAACTCCATCGGGACAACAGCTTCAGTGCCATATACCATTCTAAATGGTGTCAATCCTGTAGTGACCTTATAAGCTGTCCTGTATGCCCATAAAGCAGCCTGAAGCTTCAAATCCCACTAGTCTGGCTTTTTCTGCACAATCTTAGTAAGAATAGTCTTAATGGTTTTGTTACTGCTTTCGGCCTGTCCATTGCATCTAGGGTAATAAGATGTGGATTTCCGATGCTTGACTAAAAGCATATCCAGAAGAATCTCCATAGTGTCATTGATGAAGTGTGTCCCTAGGTCCTACACAATCTCCAAAGGACATCCATAGCGACAGACAATATTCTGAAATAAAAATCTTGCAGTGGATTTGGCTGTGTTGTCAGGAAGAGACTTAGCTTCCACCCACTTAGTTACATAGCGAGTGGCCATCACTATATACCTATTCTTCCTGGGAGTAACCTTCTTGAAAGGTCCCATAAAATCCAAACCCCATTTCATAAAAACACCCAGTGGTTGTACTGGTGTTAAGGGAGTCATGTCTGCAGCTGTAGGTCTGCCCATTCTTTGGCAAATGTCACAAGTTTTGCAAAAACTTCTGACATCAGATATCAATGTTTGCCACCATAAACCAGCCTGCAGAATCTTTTTGTACGTAATATCAGCAGGAAAGTGTCCACCATATTCCCCATTATGTGTCTCTGAGATGACTTGCATTCTCCCTTCCATAGGCACACATCGGCGAAGAATACCATCAACACCTAATAGGTAGAGTGAACCCCCAATGATGGTGAGCTTTAAGCTTTTGATGACCAAAGCCTTCTTCTGGTTTTGCTTCCAATCATCTAGAAAAGCACCCTGAGAAAGAAACTGATATACTTCATATAATTTAGGATCAACTGATTCTGTCGCTTCCAACTGAAATAATTCAGCATCCATTGGTTCGTCCCTTAAAAACACTTCAGAATAGCCTTTCGTACTCCTAGAGAGAAAATCAACGCCACAGTGGTTCTTTCCAGGTTTATGGAAAATCCAAAATTGAAATTCCATAAGGAACATTATCCACCGTATTAGCCTGCCTTGAATAATGACTTTATTAATCAAGAATAGGAGAGCCTGATGATCCACATAGAAATGAAACAGTTTGCCTAGCAGATAATGCCTGAATTTTGAGCACTGAAAACCATCCCTAGAGCTTCTAATTCATTGGTTGTATAACCTTGTTCAGCCTGACTGAATCTGCGACTAGCGAAATAAACAGGATAGTCAGTCCTTCCATCTGGCTGGGCTAATATCGCTCCCATCGCCAATCCCGAAGCATCCACATGCACATGGAAAATAACATCCCAATTTGGTTGCCGAAGGACTGGTTTACTGATAATGGCATTTTTTAAGTTCTGGAAACTTTCCTCACACTCAGTAGTCCAATTGAACTTGTTGGTTTTCTTTGTGAGCTCATACAATGGTAAAGCTTGGGAGGCCAATTTATGCACAAACCTTCTATAGAAATTAATATATCCCAAGAAAGAACTTAACTCAGATGCATTCCTGGGTGCCTTGGCCTGCTAAACAGACTCAATTTTGTCGTTGGCCATTTCTATTCCATTGCGAGATACTACATGTCCCAGTAGTTGTCCTTTCCAAACTAGGAAAACATATTTAAATGGATTTAGACAAATCCTCTTCTCCTGGCAGTGCTTGAAAACCATTTCCAAGAATAGTAAATGGTGTTCCTCATCTGAATAGACAGTGAAATCATCCATGAATATAGCAAGGAACCGATGAAGAAACTCATTGAATATCTCCATCATACACCGCTAAAAAGTAGTTGGTGCATTGCATAGGCCAAATGGCATGACCAAATACATAAATGCTCCCCACTCTGTAATGAAAGTGGTTTTCCCCCGGTCCTCAGGAGCAATTTGTAATTGGTTGTAGCCACTATATCCATCCATAAAGCTGTACATCTCATACCCTGCAATCTCATCAAGCAACATATCTGCGAAAGGCAATGGAAATGGATCCTTGATGGTTTAAGCATTAAGTTTCCTATAATCTACACATACTCTCAACTTCCCATTCTTTGTGGGAACAACTACAATAGAAAACAACCAATCACTACTGGCCACTTCAGTGATGAACCCAGCTTTGAGAAGGTTGTCAATCTCTTCCTTGACCTTCTTAGCATAATTGGGATTCATTCGGTACCTCTGCAGTCTTACCGGCCTGGCATCTGGCTTTAGTGGTATCCTGTGCTGGCAGACTTCTGGATCCACCTCTTTCAGATCTGTGTGTTCCCAGGCAAAAACATCTTTGTAATGCTGTAACATTTTGCGTGCTTTCTCCTTCATTGTTGGGTTGAGATGTTTGTTGACTTTGATCATCCTTGGGTTGTCTTCAGAGCCTAGATTCCGTTCCTTGATTTCTTAGTCATTTGGGAGTAACCAGTTAGGCTCGCCACCTTTTCTCTTGGTTGATTCTTCAGCGTAATCCCAAGACGGCCCTTTGAATTCCAAATCACTGTACGGATTTGCCGTGTGCTCCCCAGAATGTGTTGGCTCATCTGGCGTATTGGATTCAACTGATTCTTCCAGCCTTCCAGTTAACTAAACTGATCGTTTTCCTGAATTAAGTTCAGTAAACTGGTCTGGAAATTGCTTCTTCTGTTTGTCAGCTTGCTCCTTGTTCAATAGACCTGCATTGAGATCAATCTCTGCTAAGGGAAAAATGTTTAGAGCTGGTAACATCCTTTCAATCTTCTTGATCTTGTACTTTTGGCACAATTCCTTAGGTCTCAGCTCATTTCTCCAGCTTCTAGTATTGTTTGTCTGAATTTGGATTCTGCCACTGGCCCCTTCTAGAGTCAGAGTTTGATTAGCATAGTCGTGAACAGCTTGTGCCGTTCGCAACCATGGGCAGCCCAGTAGCATTCCATATGCCCCTTGTACATCAAGAACTAGAAAACTGGTCTTGAACTTCTCCTTGCCCATTCGTATCAGCAGATTTTCTATCATACCAGTAGCTTGCATGACGCGATGATTTTCCATTCGCACCTTGAAAGGTGCTAGCTTCAAATTGGTAATGCCCATCCTCTGCTAAAGATGTACTCCCATGATATTTACTCCTACTCCTCCATCCAAGATGACACTCGAAAGTGGTTCCCACTATTTTCGAACTTTGTAATCTATCTAAATTAGCGGCACTTCATCATCTCTGACGGCCGTCAAGTCCACTGTCCTAGCCTCTGCCTTAGTCTTCCTTCGCTGTCTGATGAAATTCGCTGCTTCAGTCAAAGTTCTTCTGATGTCTTCCAATTCCACAGTGAGCTTCTGTATTCTATCACAGATTTTGACATGAGTTTCCTCTTTTTCCTGGTCAGACTAGTTGTCGAAGCTTGCTGCACTGGTAAGCAAATGTAAATGCTTTCTAAATGAATAGTGTTTTTGTCTTATAAGACTAATCCTCTTTTGTGCACAAATTTAAATAATATGCATGATTAGAATCATGTTTGTGATGATGATGTCACTCAAACTTCAAGTAGAATTTGTCACTCTACTTTGGGAGTATGATATGGACTAAAGAGCAGACATGCTTGCGGCAACTACGTCTCCCAAGCACCAAATGGACTAGTCATCCATTTGGAATGATGTCGCAGGGTGAAAAGGGATCCTCTATCCGCTAAGAAACATAGAACAATGACTAAGACTTTATCTCTTCTACCTCATAGTCGAGGACGACTATGATTTCAAGAGAGAGGTAATGTCATAAAATTTAATATCTAACCAACTCAAATGATTTTGTCATATTAAACTGATCATTTAATATGGGAGAACAAACAGGAACAAGGGTTAGAATATAGACATGTGCTTATGGATCTGTCTCAACACGAGGCCAAGGTTAAAGGGGGCCAAATGAGAGATGGTATGTTAAAAAGCAAGGCTACCTAATGGAGCTTAAAGACCTTAGGGTTAGCTTCATTAAAGACCTCCAAAATCTAGTGTTAAAAAGCCATTTGACCTTAGGAACGCTAGGGCTGACCTTGAGGTGGGAACCTTACCCAAGCATGAGGTGCTTCTCGGTTTGCTAACTAAAGTGCTTAAAGTGTTTGTGGGAACCTTGCCCAAAGCTTGAGGTGATTTTCATGCTTAAATTACTAAGGTTCTTGAAGTGTTCAATTCAAAGATAAACTCTCAAGAGGCATAAACGGTTTCCATGTTTGATTGACTAAGTGCTTGAAGTGTTCAACTCAAACCAAATGACTTAAGAAGCATAAAGGACACATGTCCAAATGATCCTCCACATGTGGCCCTCATGATGTGCTTGAATCCTATTGGATAGGTTTTAAAGGGGTCCAATGAGAATTTAAATGCATAAAAATAAATAATTAAGTTCTTTTTGTCAAAGAGGAGAAAGAGGACACATGTCCAAAAGAAATAATTAAATAATACGAGAGAGAGAGAGAGAGAGAGAGAGAGAGAGAGAGAGAGAGAGAGAGGTGGACCAAGCATGAGAGGGGGTTATACTCTCTCACACACACACACACATTCTCATTGTGTGGAGTAAAAAGTGCAAGAGCTATATCTCCTTCTCCAAGCTTGTTGAGAAGTGGAGAGCCTGCACCAACACTCTTGGCTATGTAATACAAATCCAACCAAGAGCCATGCTTCAATGCTTAAGCTTGCCATCTTATTCATCTTCATTACTATGCTATTATGCTATGCTAAGCAAGAAGAGTGATAATAAGTGAGGATCTTTCTCCTATGGATGATTCTTCTTCTTCTTCCCTGCCCTCATTCCCCGCTAGCTCTCTCCACCTTCAAAGGTGTTTGAGGCCTTGGGACTGAGGCGTGGAATAGTTAATGCTTTTTGCAAATTTTATGTTATGCTTGTGATGCATGAAGATTTCCATCTTCATTGCATCACCTAGGTTACAAGGAACACAAAGATTGTATTGTATCAAGTCTCTCTTGATGGGAGAATCTATAATAAAAACGCCTTTTGGAGGGGGGACCGCCTCCAAGTAAATCCAGTTCTTAATTATTGTCATGTTTAAGTTTGATGATGTTGTGGGTGTTCTCCTAAGCAAGGAAATACGAAGGAGAAGCACAAGAGAATCATCAAGTGCTGCACTGTCAGTGGAAACAAGAGGAAGGCCTAAGGAGAGGTTCAAAAACCAAAAGGGTCGTGATCTCGCAAGGCGGAGCAAGTCACGCACAAAGTCAGTTCTTGAATGTTGGAACTGCGGCAAGAAGGGCCACGTCAAGAAGGATTGTTGGTCCAAGAAGAAGAAGGAGACAGAGTCTCAAGAAAACAATCCAACATCGGAGGCCAATGTGGCAGGTAAAGTAGAGCAAGATGCTCTAATTCTCTCATTAGACAATGTGTCTAATTCTTGGATAGTAGATTCTGGGGCTTCATTCCATGCGACACCACACAAGCAACATTTCCAAGACTACACCAAAGGTAATTTTGGGTATGTATACTTGGGAGATGATGAAGCTTGTGAGATTGTCGGCAAAGGTACAGTTTCTGTCAAAACTGCTAACGGAAATGAATGGAAGCTTAAAGATGTTAGGCATGTTCCTTCTCTTCGCAAAAATTTAATCTCTACAGGACAATTGGACGATGAAGGTCACAACATTGCATTCAGAAATAAACGGTGGAATATCTCAAAGGGATCTTTGGTCGTTGCCAAGGGAGAAAAGGTCGGTGCACTTTACTTGTGTACTATTAGCACGCAACCTTCAACTTGTGCAACAACTGCAGAAGTTGACAGTGCAGTGTGGCACTACCGGCTTGGGCATATGAGTGCCAAAGGAATGCAAATCCTTCAAACAAAGAAGCTTCTACCAGGTTTGAAAGAAGTGGACTTAGAGTTCTGTGAAGATTGTGTTTATGGTAAACAAAAGAGGGTAAATTTTCAAAAATCAGGAAATGAAAGAAAAAAAAAAACTTGAGTTGGTTCATTCTGATGTTTGCGGTCCTGCAAGTACACCATCACTTAGTGGCTCATTTTACTATGTAACATTCATAGACGATACGACTAGAAAAACATGGGTTTATGTCATGAAGAATAAATCCGATGTATTTTCCATATTTCAAAGGTGGAAAGCCTTTGTGGAGAATGAAACAGGTACCAAGGTTAAATGCCTCAGATCCGACAATGGAGGTGAATATTGCAGCCAAGCTTTTGAAATATTTTGTGCTAGCAATGGCATTCGGAGGCAAAGGACAACCCCAAGCACACCTCAGCAAAATGGTATTTCGGAAAGGATGAACAGGACAATCATGGAGCGAGCACGAAGCATGCGGCTACATGCAGGCCTACAGCTTGAGCTTTGGGCGGAAGCTATAAGTACGTCTGTGTACTTAATCAATCGGTCACCCTCAATGGCATTGGATGGGGGAGTTCCAGAAGAGGCATGGACAAGTAAACCGGTGAATTATGCATTTCTCAAAGTGTTTGGGTGTGAGGCTTTCATGCACATAGATAGAAGCCTAAGATCAAATCTAGATGCAAAGTCCAAAAAGTGTTTCTTCATTGGCTATGGAGAAGGAGACTTTGGGTATCGCCTATGGAATCCTGAAGATGGTAAAATCTTAAGGAGTAGGGATGTAATTTTTAACGAACAAAATATGTACAAAGATTACTTGGAAAGAAAACAAACAAAAGAAACAGGTGATGAGTACATGGAGCTTGAGGATGGTGAAGACTCAAGGACTGCAAATGGTGACAATGTGCAACAACGTCAACCAAATGAGGAGCCTCAATCTATTCCCCGAAGATCTACAAGAGCAAGTAGACCTCCAGAAAGGTTTGTTTCTTCCTTCAACCATCTCTTGATCTCAGATTCTGGAGAGCCGTAATCATACGAAGAAGCTATGCAACATGAATCCAAAGAAGAATGGACGAAGAGCATGCAAGTGGAGATGGACTCATTACATCGCAACCAAACATGGGAGTTGGTTGAGTTGCCTAAAGGTAAGTGGGCACTTCAAAACAAATGGGTGTACAAGCTCAAGGAAGAAGAAGGTGGGAAGAAAAGATACAAGTTTAGGCTTGTGGTAAAAGGTTTTTCTCAAAAGAAAGGTATTGACTTCAATGAAATATTTTCTCCTGTTGTAAAAATGAACTCAATTAGGCTTGTCTTAAGCCTTGTGGCTACTCGTGATCTAAATCTCGAGCAAATGGATGTAAATACGGCATTCCCTCATGGTGACTTAGAGGAGGAAATCTACATGCTTCAACCAAAGGGGTATGAAGTAAAAGGTAAGGAGAAAATGGTTTGCAGATTAAAGAAGAGCTTGTATGGTTTAAAGCAAGCATCAAGACAATGGTACTTGAAGTTTGATCGATGGATGTTGGATCATGTATTCACAAGATGCAACTCGGATCACTGCGTCTACACGAAGAATTTGGGAGATGGGAAATTCATCATCCTAATGTTGTATGTTGATGACATGTTGGTTACAAGTGCTAACATGCAGGACATCAAAGACCTAAAAGAGGAGCTGTCTAAATCTTTTTCAATGAAAGATTTAGGTGCTGCAAAGACGATACTTGGTATGAAAATATCAAGGGACAGAACGAAGAAGACAATAAAGCTATCTCAAGCAGATTACATCAAGAAGGTACTAGAAAGGTTTGCAATGTAAAATGCAAAACCAGTTTCTACATCTTTGGCTGGTCATTTTAAACTAACAAAGGATATGTGTCCAAAGACACAAGAGGAGATAGCCTATATGTCTAAAGTTCCATATGCTGCATCGGTAGGTTCTCTAATGTATACTATGGTCTGGACAAGGCCAGACATTGCACATGCAGTGGGAGTTGTGAGTAGGTTCATGGACAACCCAGGTAAAGAGCATTGGCAAGCTGTGAAGTGGATACTTAGGTATCTAAAAGAGACAACAACAAATGCTTTGTGTTTTGGAGGAACTGATATTTTTCTAGAAGGGTATGCTGATGCAGATATGGCAGGTGACAAAGATACTCGAAGGAGCACTATTGGCTATGTGTTCACGGTTGGAGGCATAGCAGTAAGCTGGGCTTCAAAGCTGCAGAAAGTGGTTTCACTTTCTACCACGGAAGCAGAGTATGTAGCAATGACAGAGGCAAGCAAAAAAATTATGTGGCTTCACAGATTCTTAGAAGAGCTTGGATTCAAACAAGACAACTGTGTCTTGTACAGTGATATCCAAAGCGCTATCCATCTTGCGAAGAACTCAGTCTTTCATTCAAGGACAAAGCACATTGAGGTGAGATATCACTTCATACGCACTTTTTTGGAAGAGGGACAGCTAAAGCTAGGAAAGGTGCATACAAGTGAAAATCCTACAGACATGTTTACAAAGGTGGTCAACAAGGAGAAGTTGAGTTTTTGCTCATCTTCAATCGGCATTGAAGGATAAGAAGCCAGAATGGAAAGCAGTCACAGGTTTGGTTTGGAGATCAGTCTCCAAGTGGGAGATTGTTAAGTATGGAGCTTGATTTACCCTTGTAATTTTTTGTGGTAAAAACGCACATTTGTAAGGCCCCCATTATGAGGAGAATTCATCGTGCGTGAAGGAAAATCACTCACCGGAAACCTAAATTTTCACAGTCAAAAATCAGGGGCAACTTTAGGGGCCTCGGGGGCGGAAGCTCCCGAGACTTTTTTTTCCCTCGCCGGAATATTCCTTTTTGCCGGAATATTATGGCCGGACGGCGGCCGAAAAGTGGTCGGAAAACAACCGACGGTTGGCCGGTGGTCGAAAGTCAATGGCTGGTGGCCGAATTCAATGGCCGGTGGCCAGATTCAAAAGCGGACTTGTCTTCTCAAGGGCGGCCACACATGGGCGGATTGGAGGGTCCGATTTGGACTTATCTAC
The DNA here is from genome assembly GCF_014529385.1 of Adiantum capillus-veneris. Lineage (NCBI taxonomy): Eukaryota > Viridiplantae > Streptophyta > Polypodiopsida > Polypodiales > Pteridaceae > Adiantum > Adiantum capillus-veneris. The sequence goes on from NC_140943.1 coordinate 122,147,937, forward strand.
ACAAGGGCGGCTACACATGGCTGCCTCTCATGAGAGAGGGCATCCCTTTTGGCCTATAAAAGGAGGCCATTTCTACACACATTTCATAGTGTGAAGTTGATGCAACAAGGTGAGTGTGAGGTGGTGAGAGTGAAGCAAGGCGGGAGCTCCATTAAGGGTATAATCCCTTTGTAAACTACTTCTTCTTTTGAAGTACTAAAGCCATTGAATGGCTGCTTTCCCGTGGACGTAGCCCACATTGGGTGAACCATGTATATCGTGTGTACTCTCTCTCTCTCTCTCTCTCTATACTCTATAATCTCCTGTATGTAAATCTGTCTCTCTCCATTAAGTAATCTACTCAATTATCTATTTAGCTACGTCTTATTTCCTAACACGGGGAGCCTAAAGGCACTTAGTGGATCACACTCTACATTGGACCGTCTCTTCAATCTTTAGGTTATCATAGTACAAGGAAAGGCTACCAAAAAGGTGATATATTTTTGTTTTGTGAACTTTTGCTAAATGTTTGACATGGTACCGAAAGCATGCCTTCCCGAGACATTGCACAACATGGAAGCTCCGCCAAACATGAAGGGGATCCCTCCTACTTCACTTGATAGCGTCTATAAATAGGCTAGTATTAAGTATGCAAAAAAAACATGTAAACACACTTTAATCCTCTTTTAACCACCTATTCGACCATGAATTCTCCTTGTGGGAAATGTAATGCAAGAAGCATCATGAATTATGAAAGTATCACACTTTTTCCTCCCTTGCAAAAATGATGTCAATGTTTACCCTTTTTGAAATTATTGATCATAAGGTCGGGCTAGCGAAGTAGATGTATGAGAAAAAACTTTGGAGTTAAGGATTATGCTAAGAGGAGAAACTGAAAGATATAGTAATGGTAGTAAGCGTCCAACATGTAGAAGGTGCCACGTGAGCAAGCTATTTATCCCATAGCCCAAGTGGTTGTGTCCAAACTCCTATAAATTGAAATCAAGCAAGCTCTCAAGCGCACTTGAGTCTAAAGCTTTTGAGCATTAGGTATTGACTTATGTGACTTTTGAGAAAAGTGAAAATATCTCATTTATGTAGAGACCAAAAAGTATTGTAGAAAGGGAGCATTCTTAATTTACCCCAATGATGGTGCTGTGGATGTCATTTTACATTCCTTAGAGTGCTTCTAGTTATCCACCAATGATAGAGCACATATACAAGCTTTATTATGATAAATTTGTAAAACTCCAAGGTAGAATACTTTTTCAAGAAAATTAAAGCTTTTGACGAGAACTTGATCAAACACAATGTGTATAAATATTTGACTACAAATTATATGCCAAGTAAAATAGCATAGAGATTTAAAGAAACAAAAGCAAGATTTTCCCAAACATGAACTAAGAGCTCTTACGCTAAAGAAAGAAACCCACCAGATTACAATTAGCTGATAGGACAATCCAGTCTTGGATTAATATCTACTCAAATGTCTATTAGCATGAATTCATCCATGATTATGATGACGATGACAACGTCCATTAAAAACTTGAGATGATGATGGAGTTTTAATAGATTCTTGCCCTTCAAACTTTTTATCGCATAAGTACTTGCAATTCTTATTGATAGTTACAACAGGAAGCTTAACCTAAAAAATTTAATGGTGGACAAAGCCATTACTCGGTCTAAGTGACGCGACTCTATGGCGCAATATAAAAAGAGACCGGTGCCAAAATTTGGTACAACCAAGATTTGGTACAACAAATCAACATTAAATAGCGCAAAGACGCTTGCATGAAGATGCACATACATGGTCTTCAAATAAGGTAGTATTGTGCATCATTTGGGTGTAATTATTAAGCTACTTTATTTGAGCATGCTTTCTATCAATTGACCACATAGACCATGCTTTCTATCAATTGACCACACAGACTGCTACACCTAAGTCCAAGCTTCAATCTAAGTGCAACCATATGTCGTGTGTTAAAACTTTCCGTCTAGTGTGGATGAAAGTAGGTGAATAACTTCTACAGAGTAATTAGCTAGAGATTAGACATCATACCACATGGAGTTAGAAATAAACTCCATTTTGTTAATGATATGAGATTATATGGGTATGTGAGCACAAGACGAGTTTGGCTCTCATACCATCTAGAAAAACCCATATGCATTATGCTCATTGAGAAGGATGTGATGCTAATGACTGTGATAGTGAACACAATTAGTAACTCAACAAGCTAACAATGGTGCAAAGTGAAACCAACCTGTTGAAGCACATAAGGGCGGTACTAACCAAAATATTCATTGAGCAAGTGTAAGTGACAACATATAGACAGTGTAAAGAACACCTATCACTACTTAATGGAATCCAACACTTGACATAATGGAATTTGGAGCTATCAAACACTTGCCCGAACAAAGAGACTGACACCAGATTGACCCCAACGATTGGCACCCCTTTCAATATTTTCTTTATTAGTTTGTGTAGAGAAAATGCTCTTTAGGAACAGAGGCCAAAAGAGGGTTGGTTTTAAGATGCCTACTAAATTCCTCAGAGACTTGACAGACGGCCTATCACTTGGTGACTTCACATCACTCCCGTAGGAAATCTAATGTCCACTACACCATTGTCCCCTCTCCCATTTTGGTCCATACCTGCAAACCCTAATTACGCAGCAAAAACCCAGCCCCTAATTTCATCACTTTCCAGTAATGAAATTTGGAGCCAAGCATATGTACCTGCAATAGGATTACCTGTGGTGCCTCTCCTAAGAGTTTAGAGACTTTTCATGTGACATGGAATTACTCGCAAAACAGAGTTTTAGGCTTGTTTTTGAGCTAAATTCACAACTCCAACCAGCAAATATGCATTACCCTCATCACTATACATGACAATTGCAAGCACACATATAGACCGACATAAAATCAGGTTTTCAGAGATTTGCAGCTGTAAAAACAGCATGCATACATGTAAACAAGGGTCTGGAAGAGCAATCCTTCCGCTCTGTCTTGAGATCACTTGAGAGAGGGAGAAATGTTATATTATTAACGGCTTCAAAAGGCCAAAGTGATCTATGAGACCAGAAAGCTACAATGTGGTGGATCTGATACAAAGTCAGAGTAACAAAATAACAACATAACAAAATAAAAATACTATGGAATCCTAAGCTGCTCAATGTGTACGTGCAATAGGATCACCTGTGGTGCCTCCCCCCAGAGTTTGGAGACTTTTTGTGTGACAAAAAAGGAATTACTCGCAAAACAGAGTTTCAGCTTTCACTTCAATCTTTGCAGATCAAACTCTAGGCAAGGATAATTTAGTCTATCTACAATCATTGCTTCTGCCGTAACCTTCAGAAAAGGGCATATAGCGTGCCATCTTGATTCTTTATCCTGGGAGAAATATGTCAAATCTGCAAATATCCTCCCCTCCTCATGTGGTAAGGCACATGATAGCTCACCTTTTGTCACAAACATTAAGCATTCCATAAGTTGTGCAGAGGTTTTGGCTATGTTGATAAATCTTGATAAGAACTTCTGAAGATGAGATTGATCTATATATTGCATGAACTTCTCTAAGTTCCCCCTACCTCTTCATAGAACTTTAGCAGAAGCAGCATTTCACCTGTCCAATAATAAAGATAAACCCAAAGATCGCATTCATCTGTGACCTTGAGGCTGGATTGAGATACCCATGTTTTTAGCTCGTCCTCAGTATAAGGACCATCGATTATTTGTAACTTATCTCTATCTTTGTCACTTTGTAGTTTTTCTATTCTTAAATTACTGTCGTTGGAAGTGATGCAAATCATAGCATGCGGATAACAAGCTTCATTAAGATTGTCTCGTTTATCCTTCTCCATTTCAAAGGCATCCCAATCATCAACAAAAAAATATATAGTGTTCTCGAAAGTTGTACACCATTCCAATTTCTTAATTTCTTCAATGCAGATTTTCTTCTTCTACAGCTACAAGCAAACCTTCTAACATGACACGAAAACAACTTTTGATAAACCTCGTGGCCGAAAAATATATTGTTGGCTTCCCAGAAACTATCAAGTAGTCAGCCAAAGCCTCTGCAATTGTACTCTTTCCTGAACCCTTTGCTCTAACTATAGTCAGATCTTCGTAACGTCTTAATGCAGTCACTTTTTTGTACAAATCCTCAGCAACGTGCCTACCCATGTAAGAGTATGTGACCCGAGTGGGTAAACGAGGTAGGGTTAATACGAAGGATGCATCCCAAAGATAATTGGGGGTATGCTGGACATCCTCAATGCAACACTGATGTTTCAGTTGGTTTCTAAGTGATTTGACATCTGGTCAATAACAAACAACCAATGATATCTTTTGATGGTTCAATCATTTCTTCGAATAGAAGACACAAAAAATCATCAATAGTCTATCAATATCCAGAAACATACACCTTATGATTGCTTCTAGTGAAACTCAAAAACTCAAAATGGATACAAACCTTGTACCAATGTACTCTCTACAAAGACAAATACAATCAACATCCAGAAACATACTAGTACTTCACAACTCAACATGGCCTTTAGATACATAAATGGCATTGTAAGTGGTAGTTTATTACGTCCATCCTCTTCTTAAAAAAGGCCTTATAATGCTAAGAATATTCTCGTGCTCCGGCCTCAACATAACTTTTTGATCAGATAATGATTCAAAAGCAAGACGTTTCTCACGCTCAGTTCACATCCTTGTAGCTATGGTCTTTTAGGTTCAAACGCGTAGTGGTTTCCATATGTCTCAAATATATGTGGTCGTAACCCCAATTCTGGCCCATTTTCAACTGTCTCATGAACGGTCTTCCAAGTATAATATCATAGTTATTCTCCTTGCCAAAGTCAAAAAATAGCAAAGTTATGCTCGCACTCAATTCCGCAAGAAGTCACTACGACTTTCTCTAATAGTCCCAAAGGTCTCTCCATATGTCCGTCCGCTAGTTGGAGTTTCAACCTCATTTTTCTTATCGCCGGTTTTTCCTATTTTTTCCATATTTCTTTCGTAGCAATGGCTGCCCCAGCCCCGCTGTCAAGTATTGCCATCGTGTTAACTCCTTGGCATTCAACTGGTAAGGTTGTATTCCCCTCTTCGCCTTCGCAATACTCTCCGACCTTGTTCAAAGGTACATGCTTAGCGTTTTTTTGTGGCTTACTCAGCTCTTGTATGCCCTCTTGCAGTTTTACAGTTGGGTCTTTTATCCCAAATTTCTCCAAAGAACTATAAGAAATAATTTCAACCCTCCATTGTTGTTTATTAATATCTACTAAGTATTAGATATTGCAAGATATAAGATAGGGCTCTAGAGGTGTTCAAATAACTTTCACTCCACACTTTACATGTCCGGATTCATAAAAAACTCGAACATGCTCCAACTTGATGCTTTTCCCATGCTTTTATTGCGACATTTCAAAAAAATCATTAGCATCAATCATAAAGAGTACGGAAAATTTTCCACACAAAACATAAGAAAGGGATGTCAAAATAGATACAACACTGCACAACAAAAGCAATGTAGTGAAGATAAGCAAATGCCACAAATAGACATCGCTAAGAGAGAACAACATCGAAAAGAAATGTGCAGACGAAAGAGGAACTTACCGGTTTGGCAAAGCACTAAGGTTGTGTTGTCACCAGCCTGGGTAAGGTCACTAACAATGAGATCGAAGCCTCCAATCCCTATCTTTTTCAGGGTTTCGTGTCACAGGGGTGAGAAACGTCAAACAAAGCCAACGACTGAACCAAAACGTCTAGAGCACAGGCTAAGAAAGAGAAAAGGAGGCTTTTTGTGTGCAAGTCGTACGAGGAAAAGAAAGTTCTGATGGCTAGAAATAAATGCTTGACCATACACCTTATGATTGCTTCTAGTGAAACTCAAAAACTCAAAATGGAGACAAACCTTGTACCAATGTACTCTCTACAAAGACAAATACAATCAACATCCAGAAACATACTAGTACTTCACAACTCAACATGGCATTTAGATACATAAATGGCATTGTAAGTGGTAGTTTATTATGTCCATCCTCTTCTTAAAAAAGGCCTTATAATGCTAGGAATATTCTCGTGCTCCGGCCTCAACTTAACTTTTTGATCAGATAATGATTCAAAAGCAAGATGTTTCTCACGCTCGGTTCACATCCTTGTAGCTATGGTCTTTTGGGTTCAAACGCGTAGTGGTTTCCATATGTCTCAAATATATGTGGTCGTAACCCCAATCCTGGACCATTTTCAACTGTCTCATGAACAGTCTTCCAAGTATAATATCATAGTTATTCTCCTTGCCAAAGTCAATAAATAGCAAAGTTATGCTCGTACTCAATTCCGCAAGAAGTCACTACGACTTTCTCTAATAGTCCCAAAGGTCTCTCCATATGTCCGTCCACTAGTTGGAGTTTCAACCTCATTTTTCTTATCGCCGGTTTTCCCCATTTTTTCCATATTTCTTTCGTAGCAATGGCTGCCCAGCCCCGCTGTCAAGTATTGCCATCGTGTTAACTCCTTGGCATTCAACTGGTAAGGTTGTATTCCCCTCTTCGCCTTCGCAATACTCTCCGACCTTGTTCAAAGTTATGTGCTTAGCGTTTTTTTGTGGCTTACTCAGCTCTCGTATGCCCTCTTGCAGTTTTGCAGTTGGGTCTTTTATCCCAAATTTCTCCAAAGAACTATAAGAAATAATTTCAACCCTCCATTGTTGTTTATTAATATCTACTAAGTATTAGATATTGCAAGATATAAGATAGGGCTCTAGAGGTGTTCAAATAACTTTCACTCCACACTTTACACGTCCGGATTCATAAAAAACTCGAACATGCTCCAACTTGATGCTTTTCCCATGCTTTTATTGCGACATTTCAAAAAAATCATTAGCATCAATCATAAAGAGTACGGAAAATTTTCCACACAAAACATAAGAAAGGGATGTCAAAATAGATACAACACTGCACAACAAAAGCAATGTAGTGAAGATAAGCAAATGCCACAAATAGACATCGAACTAAGAGAGAACAACATCGAAAAGAAATGTGCAGACGAAAGAGGAACTTACCGGTTTGGCAAAGCACTAAGGTTGTGTTGTCACCAGCTTGGGTAAGGTCACTAACAATGAGATCGAAGCCTCCAATCCCTATCTTTTTCAGGGTTTCGCGTCACAGGGGTCAGAAATGTCAAACAAAGCCAACGACTGAGCCGAAACGTCTAGAGCACAGGCAAAGAAAGAGAAAAGGAAGCTTTTTGTGTGCAAGTCGTACGAGGAAAAGAAAGTTCTGATGGCTAGAAATAAATGCTTGACCATACACCTTATGATTGCTTCTAGTGAAACTCAAAAACTCAAAATGGAGACAAACCTTGTACCAATGTACTCTCTACAAAGACAAATACAATCAACATCCAGAAACATACTAGTACTTCACAACTCAACATGGCATTTAGATACATAAATGGCATTGTAAGTGGTAGTTTATTACGTCCATCCTCTTCTTAAAAAAGGCCTTATAATGCTAGGAATATTCTCGTGCTCCGGCCTCAACTTAACTTTTTGATCAGATAATGATTCAAAAACAAGACGTTTCTCACGCTCGGTTCACATCTTTGTAGCTATGGTCTTTTAGGTTCAAACGCGTAGTGGTTTCCATATGTCTCTAATATATGTGGTCGTAACCCCAATCCTGGACCATTTTCAAGTGTCTCATGAACGGTCTTCCAAGTATAATATCATAGTTATTCTCCTTGCCAAAGTCAAAAAATAGCAAAGTTATGCTCGTGCTCAATTCCGCAAGAAGTCACTACGACTTTCTCTAATAGTCCCAAAGGTCTCTCCATATGTCCGTCCGCTAGTTGGAGTTTCAACCTCATTTTTCTTATCGCCGGTTTTCCCCATTTTTTCCATATTTCTTTCGTAGCAATGGCTGCCCAGCCCCGCTGTCAAGTATTGCCATCGTGTTAACTCCTTGGCATTCAAATGATAAGGTTGTATTCCCCTCTTCGCCTTCGCAATACTCTCCGACCTTGTTCAAAGGTACATGCTTAGCGTTTTTTTGTGGCTTACTCAGCTCTCGTATGCCCTCTTGCAGTTTTGCAGTTGGGTCTTTTATCCCAAATTTCTCCAAAGAACTATAAGAAATAATTTCAACCCTCCACTGTTGTTTATTAATATCTACAAGTATTAGATATTGCAAGATATAAGATAGGGCTCTAGAGGTGTTCAAATAACTTTCACTCCACACTTTACACGTCCGGATACATAAAAAACTCGAACATGCTCCAACTTGATGCTTTTCCCATGCTTTTATTGCGACATTTCAAAAAAATCATTAGCATCAATGATAAAGAGTACGGAAAATTTTCCACACAAAACATAAGAAAGGGAAGTCAAAATAGATACAACACTGCACAACAAAAGCAATGTAGTGAAGATAAGCAAATGCCACAAATAGACATCGAACTAAGAGAGAACAACATCGAAAAGAAATGTGCAGACGAAAGAGGAACTTACCGGTTTGGCAAAGCACTAAGGTTGTGTTGTCACTAGCCTGGGTAAGGTCACTAACAATGAGATCGAAGCCTCCAATCCCTATCTTTTTCAGGGTTTCGCGTCACAGCGGTCAGAAACGTCAAACAAAGCCAACGACTGAGCCGAAACGTCTAGAGCACAGGCTAAGAAAGAGAAAAGGAAGCTTTTTGTGTGCAAGTCGTACGAGGAAAAGAAAGTTCTGATGGCTAGAAATAAATGCTTGACCATACACCTTATGATTGCTTCTAGTGAAACTCAAAAACTCAAATTGGAGACAAACCTTGTACCAATGTACTCTTTACAAAGACAAATACAATCAACATCCATAAACATACTAGTACTTCACAACTCAACATGGCATTTAGATACATAAATGGCATTGTAAGTGGTAGTTTATTACGTCCATCCTCTTCTTAAAAAAGGCCTTATAATGCTAGGAATATTCTCGTGGTCCGGCCTCAACTTAACTTTTTGATCAGATAATGATTCAAAAACAAGACGGTTCTCACGTTTGGTTCACATCTTTGTAGCTATGGTCTTTTAGGTTCAAACGCGTAGTGGTTTCCATATGTCTCTAATATATGTGGTCGTAACCCGAATCCTGGACCATTTTCAACTGTCTCATGAACGGTCTTCCAAGTATAATATCATAGTTATTCTCCTTGCCAAAGTCAAAAAATAGCAAAGTTATGCTCGTGCTCAATTCCGCAAGAAGTCACTACGACTTTCTCTAATAGTCCCAAAGGTCTCTCCATATGTCCGTCCGCTAGTTGGAGTTTCAACCTCATTTTTCTTATCGCCGGTTTTCCCCATTTTTTCCATATTTCTTTCGTAGCAATGGCTGCCCAGCCCCACTGTCAAGTATTGCCATCGTGTTAACTCCTTGGCATTCAACTGGTAAGGTTGTATTCCCCTCTTCGCCTTCGCAATACTCTCCGACCTTGTTCAGAGGTACATGCTTAGCGTTTTTTTGTGGCTTACTCAGCTCTCGTATGCCCTCTTGCAGTTTTGCAGTTGGGTCTTTTATCCCAAATTTCTCCAAAGAACTATAAGAAATAATTTCAACCCTCCACTGTTGTTTATTAATATCTACTAAGTATTAGATATTGCAAGATATAAGATAGGGCTCTAGAGGTGTTCAAATAACTTTCACTCCACACTTTACACGTCCGGATTCATAAAAAACTCGAACATGCTCCAACTTGATGCTTTTCCCATGCTTTTATTGCGACATTTCAAAAAAATCATTAGCATCAGTGATAAAGAGTGCGGAAAATTTTCCACACAAAACATAAGAAAGGGAAGTCAAAATAGATACAACACTGCACAACAAAAGCAATGTAGTGAAGATAAGCAAATGCCACAAATAGACATCGAACTAAGAGAGAACAACATCGAAAAGAAATGTGCAGACGAAAGAGGAACTTACCGGTTTGGCAAAGCACTAAGGTTGTGTTGTCACTAGCCTGGGTAAGGTAACTAACAATGAGATCGAAGCCTCCAATCCCTATCTTTTTCAGGGTTTCACGTCACAGGGGTCAGAAACGTCAAACAAAGCCAACGACTGAGCCGAAACGTCTAGAGCACAGGCAAAGAAAGAGAAAAGGAAGCTTTTTGTGTGCAAGTCGTACGAGGAAAAGAAAGTTCTGATGGCTAGAAATAAATTCTTGACCATACACCTTATGATTGCTTCTAGTGAAACTCAAAATGGAGACAAACCTTGTACCAATGTACTCTCTACAAAGACAAATACAATCAACATCCAGAAACATACTAGTACTTCACAACTCAACATGGCATTTAGATACATAAATGGCATTGTAAGTGGTAGTTTATTACGTCCATCCTCTTCTTAAAAAAGGCCTTATAATGCTAGGAATATTCTCGTGCTCCGGCCTCAACTTAACTTTTTGATCAGATAATGATTCAAAAGCAAGACGGTTCTCACGTTCGGTTCACATCCTTGTAGCTATAGTCTTTTAGGTTCATACGCGTAGTGGTTTCCATATGTCTCAAATATATGTGGTCGTAACCCCAATCCTGGACCATTATCAACTGTCTCATGAACGGTCTTCCAAGTATAATATCATAGTTATTCTCCTTGCCAAAGTCAAAAAATAGCAAAGTTATGCTCGTGCTCAATTCCGCAACAAGTCACTACGACTTTCTCTAATAGTCCCAAAGGTCTCTCCATATGTCAGTCCGCTAGTTGGAGTTTCAACCTCATTTTTCTTATCGCCGGTTTGGAAAAGCACTAAGGTTGTGTTGTCACCAGCCTCGGTAAGGTCACTAACAATGAGATCGAAGCCTCCAATCGCTATCTTTTTCGGGGTTTCACGTCACAGGGGTCAGAAACATCAAACAAAGCCAACGACTGAGCCGAAACGTCTAGAGCACAGGCTAAGAAAGAGAAAAGGAAGCTTTTTGTGTGCAAGTCGTACGAGGAAAAGAAAGTTCTGATGGCTAGAAATAAATGCTTGACCATACACCTTATAATTGCTTCTAGTGAAACTCAAAAACTCAAAATGGAGACAAACCTTGTACCAATGTACTCTCTACAAAGAAAAATACAATCAACATCAAGAAACATACTCCTTGGCATTCAAATGGTAAGGTTGTATTCCCCTCTTCGCCTTCGCAATACTCTCCGACCTTGTTCAAAGGTACATGTTTTGCGTTTTTCTGTGGCTTACTCAGCTCTCGTATGCCCTCTTGCAGTTTTGCAGTTGGGTCTTTTATCCCAAATTTCTCCAAAGAACTATAAGAAATAATTTCAACCCTCCACTGTTGTTTATTAATATCTACTAAGTATTAGATATTGCAAGATATAAGATAGGGCTCTAGAGGTGTTCAAATAACTTTCACTCCACACTTTACACGTCCGGATTCATAAAAAACTCGAACATGCTCCAACTTGATGCTTTTCCCATGCTTTTATTGCGACATTTCAAAAAAATCATTAGCATCAATGATAAAGAGTACGGAAAATTTTCCACACAAAACATAAGAAAGGGAAGTCAAAATAGATACAACACTGCACAACAAAAGCAATGTAGTGAAGATAAGCAAATGCCACAAATAGACATCGAACTAAGAGAGAACAACATCGAAAAGAAATGTGCAGACGAAAGAGGAACTTACCGGTTTGGCAAAGCACTAAGGTTGTGTTGTCACTAGCCTGGGTAAGGTCACTAACAATGAGATCGAAGCCTCCAATTCCTATCTTTTTCGGGGTTTCGCGTCACAGGGGTCAGAAACGTCAAACAAAGCCAACGATTGAGCCGAAACGTCTAGAGCACAGGCTAAGAAAGAGAAAAGGAAGCTTTTTGTGTGCAAGTCGTACGAGGAAAAGAAAGTTCTGATGGCTAGAAATAAATGCTTGACCATACACCTTATGATTGCTTCTAGTGAAACTCAAAAACTCAAAATGGACACAAACCTTGTACCAATGTACTCTCTACAAAGACAAATACACTCAACATCCAGAAACATACTAGTACTAGACACATAAATGGCATTGTAAGTGGTAGTTTATTACGTCCATCCTCTTCTTAAAAAAGGCCTTATAATGCTAGGAATATTCTCGTGCTCCGGCCTCAACTTAACTTTTTGATCAGATAATGATTCAAAAGCAAGACGTTTCTCACGCTCGGTTCACATCCTTGTAGCTATGGTCTTTTAGGTTCAAACGCGTAGTGGTTTCCATATGTCTCAAATATATGTGGTCGTAACCCCAATCCTTGACCATTTTCAATTGTCTCATGAACGGTCTTCCAAGTATAATATCATAGTTATTCTCCTTGCCAAAGTAAAAAAATAGCAAAGTTATGCTTGTACTCAATTCCGCAAGAAGTCACTACGACTTTCTCTAATAGTCGCAAAGGTCTCTCCATATGTCCGTCCGCTAGTTGGAGTTTCAACCTCATTTTTCTTATCGCCGGTTTTCCCTATTTTTTCCATATTTCTTTCGTAGCAATGGCTGCCCCAGCCCCGCTGTCAAGTATTGCCATCGTGTTAACTCCTTGGCATTCAACTGGTAAGGTTGTATTCCCCTCTTCGCCTTCGCAATACTCTCCGACCTTGTTCAAAGGTACATGCTTAGCGTTTTTTTGTGGCTTACTCAGCTCTCGTATGCCCTCTTGCAGTTTTGCAGTTGGGTCTTTTATCCCAAATTTCTCCAAAGAACTATAAGAAATAATTTCAACCCTCCACTGTTGTTTATTAATATCTACTAAGTATTACATATTGCAAGATATAAGATAGGGCTCTAGAGGTGTTCAAATAACTTTCACTCCACACTTTACACGTCCGGATTCATAAAAAACTCGAACATGCTCGAACTTGATGCTTTTCCCATGCTTTTATTGCGACATTTCAAAAAAATCATTAGCATCAATGATAAAGAGTACGGAAAATTTTCCACACAAAACATAAGAAAGGGAAGTCAAAATAGATACAACACTGCACAACAAAAGCAATGTAGTGAAGATAAGCAAATGCCAGAAATAGACATCGTACTAAGAGAGAACAACATCGAAAAGAAATGTGCAGACGAAAGAGGAACTTACCGGTTTGGCAAAGCACTAAGGTTGTGTTGTCACCAGCCTCGGTAAGGTCACTAACAATGAGATCGAAGCCTCCAATCCCTATCTTTTTCAGGGTTTCGCGTCACAGGGGTCAGAAACGTCAAACAAAGCCAACGACTGAGCCGAAACGTCTAGAGCACAGGCTAAGAAAGAGAAAAGGAAGCTTTTTGTGTGCAAGTCGTACGAGGAAAAGAAAGTTCTGATGGCTAGAAATAAATGCTTGACCATACACCTTATGATTGCCTTTAGTGAAACTCAAAATGGAGACAAACCTTGTACCAATGTACTCTCTACAAAAACAAATACAATCAACATCCAGAAACATACTAGTACTTCACAACTCAACATGGCATTTAGATACATAAATGGCATTGTAAGTGGTATTTTATTACGTCCATCCTCTTCTTAAAAAAGGCCTTATAATGCTAGGAATATTCTCGTGCTGCGGCCTCAACTTAACTTTTTGATCAGATAATGATTCAAAAGCAAGACGTTTCTCACGCTCGGTTCGCATCCTTGTAGCTATGGTCTTTTAGGTTCAAACGCGTAGTGGTTTCCATATGTCTCAAATATATGTGGTCGTAACCCCAATCCTGGACCATTTTCAACTGTCTCATGAACGGTCTTCCAAGTATAATATCATAGTTATTCTCCTTGCCAAAGTCAAAAAATAGCAAAGTTATGCTCGTACTCAATTCCGCAAGAAGTCACTACGACTTTCTATAATAGTCCCAAAGGTCTCTCCATATGTCCGTCCGCTAGTTGGAGTTTCAACCTCATTTTTTTTATCGCCGGTTTTCCCTATTTTTTCCATATTTCTTTCGTAGCAATGGCTGCCCAGCCCCGCTGTCAAGTATTGCCATCGTGTTAACTCCTTGGTATTCAAATGGTAAGGTTGTATTCCCCTCTTCGCCTTCGCAATACTCTCCGACCTTGTTCAAAGGTACATGCTTAGCGTTTTTTTGTGGCTTACTCAGCTCTCGTATGCCCTCTTGCAGTTTTGCAGTTGGACCTTTTATCCCAAATTTCTCCAAAGAACTATAAGAAATAATTTCAACCCTCCATTGTTGTTTATTAATATCTACTAAGTATTAGATATTGCAAGATATAAGATAGGGCTCTAGAGGTGTTCAAATAACTTTCACTCCACACTTTACACGTCCGGATTCATAAAAAACTCGAACATGGTCCAACTTGATGCTTTTCCCATGCTTTTATTGCGACATTTCAAAAAAATCATTAGCATCAATGATAAAGAGTACGGAAAATTTTCCACACAAAACATAAGAAAGGGATGTCAAAATAGATACAACACTGCACAACAAAAGCATTGTAGTGAAGATAAGCAAATGCCACAAATAGACATCGAACTAAGAGAGAACAACATCGAAACGAAATGTGCAGACGAAAGAGGAATTTACCGGTTTGGCAAAGCACTAAGGTTGTGTTGTCACCAGCCTGGGTAAGGTCACTAACAATGATATCGAAGCCTCCAATCCCTATCTTTTTCAGGGTTTCGCGTCACAGGGGTCAGAAACGTCAAACAAAGCCAACGACTGAGCCGAAACGTCTAGAGCACAGGCTAAGAAAGAGAAAAGGAAGCTTTTTGTGTGCAAGTCGTACGAGGAAAAGAAAGTTCTGATGGCTAGAAATAAATGCTTGACCATACACCTTATGATTGCTTCTAGTGAAACTCAGAAACTCAAAATGGAGACAAACCTTGTACCAATGTACTCTCTACAAAGACAAATACAATCAACATCCAGAAACATACTAGTACTTCACAACTCAACATGGCATTTAGATACATAAATGGCATTGTAAGTGGTAGTTTATTACGTCCATCCTCTTCTTAAAAAAGGCCTTATAATGCTAGGAATATTCTCGTGCTCCGGCCTCAACTTAACTTTTTGATCAGATAATGATTCAAAAGCAAGACGTTTCTCGTGCTCGGTTCACATCCTTGTAGCTATGGTCTTTTAGGTTCAAACGCGTAGTGGTTTCCATATGTCTCAAATATATGTGGTCGTAACCCCAATCCTGGACCATTTTCAACTGTCTCATGAACGGTCTTCCAAGTATAATATCATAGTTATTCTCCTTGCCAAAGTCAAAAAATAGCAAAGTTATGCTCGTACTCAATTCCGCAAGAAGTCACTACGACTTTCTCTAATAGTCCCAAAGGTCTCTCCATATGTCCGTCCGCTAGTTGGAGTTTCCACCTCATTTTTCTTATCGCTGGTTTTCCCTATTTTTTCCATATTTCTTTCGTAGCAATGGCTGCCCAACCCCGTTGTCAAGTATTGCCATCGTGTTAACTCCTTGGCATTCAACTGGTAAGGTTGTATTCCCCTCTTCGCCTTCGCAATACTCTCCGACCATGTTCAAAGGTACATGCTTAGCGTTTTTTTGTGGCTTACTCAGCTCTCGTATGCCCTCTTGCAGTTTTGCAGTTGGGTCTTTTATCCCAAATTTCTCCAAAGAACTATAAGAAATAATTTCAACCATCCATTTTTGTTTATTAATATCTACTAAGTATTAGATATTGCAAGATATAAGATAGGGCTCTAGAGGTGTTCAAATAACTTTCACTCCACACTTTACACGTCCGGATTCATAAAAAACGCGAACATGCTCCAACTTGATGCTTTTCCCATGCTTTTATTGCGACATTTCAAAAATATCATTAGCATCAATGATAAAGAGTACGTAAAATTTTCCACACAAAACATAAGAAAGGGATGTCAAAATCGATACAACACTGCACAACAAAAGCAATGGAGTGAAGATAAGCAAATGCCACAAATAGACATCGAACTAACAGAGAACAACATTGAAAAGAAATGTGCAGACGAAAGAGGAACTTACCGGTTTGGCAAAGCACTAAGGTTGTGTTGTCACCAGCTTGGGTAAGGTCACTAACAATGAGATCGAAGCCTCCAATCCCTATCTTTTTCAGGGTTTCGCGTCACAGGGGTCAGAAACGTCAAACAAAGCCAACGACTGAGCCAAAATGTCTAGAGCACAGGCTAAGAAAGAGAAAAGGAAGCTTTTTGTGTGCAAGTCGTACGAGGAAAAGAAGGTTCTGATGGCTAGAAATAAATGCTTGACCATACACCTTATGATTGCTTCTAGTGAAACTCAAAAACTCAAAATGGAGACAAACCTTGTACCAATGTACTCTCTACAAAGACAAATACAATCAACATCCACAAACATACTAGTACTTCACAACTCAACATGGCATTTAGATACATAAATGGCATTGTAAGTGGTAGTTTATTACGTCCATCCTCTTCTTAAAAAAGGCCTTATAATGCTAGGAATATTCTCGTGCTCCGGCCTCAACTTAACTTTTTGATCAGATAATGATTCAAAAGCAAGACGTTTCTCACGCTCGGTTCACATCCTTGTAGCTATGGTCTTTTAGGTTCAAACACGTAGTGGTTTCCATATGTTTCAAATATATGTGGTCGTAACCCCAATCCTGGACCATTTTCAACTGTCTCATGAACGGTCTTCCAAGTATAATATCATAGTTACTCTCCTTGCCAAAGTCAAAAAATAGCAAAGTTATGCTCGTACTCAATTTCGCAAGAAGTCACGACGACTTTCTCTAATAGTCCCAAAGGTCTCTCCATATCTCCAACCGCTAGTTGGAGTTTCAACCTCATTTTTCTTATCGCCGGTTTTCCCCATTTTTTCCATATTTCTTTCGTAGCAATGGCTGCCCAGCCCCGCTGTCAAGTATTGCCATCGTGTTAACTCCTTGGCATTCAACTGGTAACGTTGTATTCCCCTCTTAGCCTTCGCAATACTCTCCGACCTTGTTCAAAGGTACATGCTTAGCGTTTTTTTGTGGCTTACTCAGCTCTCGTATGCCCTCTTGCAGTTTTGCAGTTGGACCTTTTATCCCAAATTTCTCCAAAGAACTATAAGAAATAATTTCAACCCTCCATTGTTGTTTATTAATATCTACTAAGTATTAGATATTGCAAGATATAAGATAGGGCTCTAGAGGTGTTCAAATAACTTTCACTCCACACTTTACACGTCCGGATTCATAAAAAACTCGAACATGGTCCAACTTGATGCTTTTCCCATGCTTTTATTGCGACATTTCAAAAAAATCATTAGCATCAATGATAAAGAGTACGGAAAATTTTCCACACAAAACATAAGAAAGGGATGTCAAAATAGATACAACACTGCACAACAAAAGCAATGTAGTGAAGATAAGAAAATGCCACAAATAGACATCGGACTAAGAGAGAACAACATCGAAAAGAAATGTGCAGACGAAAGAGGAACTTACCGGTTTGGCAAAGCACTAAGGTTGTGTTGTCACTAGCCTGGGTAAGGTCACTAACAATGAGATCGAAGCCTCCAATCCCTATCTTTTTCAGGGTTTCGCGTCACAGGGGTCAGAAACGTCAAACAAAGCCAACGACTGAGCCAAAACGTCTAGAGCACAGGCTAAGAAAGAGAAAAGGAAGCTTTTTGTGTGCAAGTCGTACGAGGAAAAGAATGTTCTGATGGCTAGAAATAAATGCTTGAGCATACACCTTATGATTGCTTCTAGTGAAACTCAAAAACTCAAAATGGAGACAAACCTTGTACCAATGCACTCCTTACAAAGACAAAAACAATCAACATCCAGAAACATACTAGTACTTCACAACTCAACATGGCATTTAGATACATAAATGGCATTGTAAGTGGTAGTTTATTACGTCCATCCTCTTCTTAAAAAAGGCCTTATAATGCTAGGAATATTCTCGTGCTCTGGCCTCAACTTAACTTTTTGATCAAATAATGATTCAAAAGCAAGACGTTTCTCACGTTCGGTTCACATCCTTGTAGCTATGGTCTTTTAGGTTCAAACGCGTAGTGGTTTCCATATGTCTCAAATATATGTGGTCGTAACCCCAATCCTGGACCATTTTCAACTGTCTCATGAACGGTCTTCCAAGTATAATATCATAGTTATTCTCCTTGCCAAAGTCAAAAAATAGCAAAGTTATGCTCGTACTCAATTCCGCAAGAAGTCACGACGACTTTCTCTAATAGTCCCAAAGGTCTCTCCATATGTCCGTCCGCTAGTTGGAGTTTCAACCTCATTTTTCTTATCGTCGGTTTTCCCCATTTTTTCCATATTTCTTTCGTAGCAATGGCTACCCAGCCCCGCTGTCAAGTAATTCCATCGTGTTAACTCCTTGGCATTCAACTGGTAAGGTTGTATTCCCCTCTTCGCCTTCGCAATACTCTCCGACCTTGTTCAAAGGTACATGCTTAGCGTTTTTTTGTGGCTTACTCATCTCTCGTATGCCCTCTTGCAGTTTTACAGTTGGGTCTTTTATCCCAAATTTCTCCAAAGAACTATAAGAAATAATTTCAACCCTCCATTGTTGTTTATTAATATCTACTAAGTATAAGATATTGCAAGATATAAGATAGGGCTCTAGAGGTGTTCAAATAACTTTCACTCCACACTTTACACGTCCGGATTCATAAAAAACTCGAACATGCTCCAAATTGATGCTTTTCCCATGCTTTTATTGCGACATTTCAAAAAAATCATTAGCATCAATAATAAAGAGTACGGAAAATTTTCCACACAAAACATAAGAAAGGGATGTCAAAGTAGATACAACACTGCACAACAAAAGCAATGTAGTGAAGATAAGCGAATGCCACAAATAGACATCGAACTAAGAAAGAACAACATCGAAAAGAAATGTGCAGACGAAAGAGGAACTTACCGGTTTGGTAAAGCACTAAGGTTGTGTTGTCACCAGCCTGGGTAAGGTCACTAACAATGAGATCGAAGCCTCCAATCCCTATCTTTTTCAGGGTTTCGCGTCACAGGGGTCAGAAACGTCAAACAAAGCCAACGACTGAGCCGAAACGTCTAGAGCACAGGCTAAGAAAGAGAAAAGGAAGCTTTTTGTGTGCAAGTCGTACGAGGAAAAGAAAGTTCTGATGGCTAGAAATAAATGCTTGACCATACACCTTATGATTGCTTCTAGTGAAACTCAAAAACTCAAAATGGAGACAAACCTTGTACCAATGTACTCTCTACAAAGACAAATACAATCAACATCCCAAAGCCAAATACAATCAACATCCAGAAACATACTAGTACTTCACAACTCAACATGGCATTTAGATACATAAATGGCATTGTAAGTGGTAGTTTATTACGTCCATCCTCTTCTTAAAAAAGGCCTTATAATGCTAGGAATATTCTCGTGCTCCGGCCTCAACTTAACTTTTTGATCAAATAATGATTCAAAAGCAAGACGTTTCTCACGTTCGGTTCACATCCTTGTAGCTATGGTCTTTTAGGTTCAAATGCGTAGTGGTTTCCATATGTCTCAAATATATGTGGTCGTAACCCCAATCTTGGACCATTTTCAACTGTCTCATGAACGGTCTTCCAAGTATAATATCATAGTTATTCTCCTTGCCAAAGTCAAAAAATAGCAAAGTTATGCTCGTACTCAATTCCGCAAGAAGTCACGAGGACTTTCTCTAATAGTCCCAAAGGTCTCTCCATATGTCCGTCCGCTAGTTGGAGTTTCAACCTCATTTTTCTTATCGCCAGTTTTCCCCATTTTTTCCATATTTCTTTCGTAGCAATGGCTGCCCAGCCCCACTGTCAAGTATTGCCATCGTGTTAACTCCTTGGCATTCAACTGGTAAGGTTGTATTCCCCTCTTCGCCTTCGCAATACTCTCCGACCTTGTTCAAAGGTACATGCTTAGCGTTTTTTTGTGGCTTACTCAGCTCTCGTATGCCCTCTTGCAGTTTTGCAGTTGGGTCTTTTATCCCAAATTTCTCCAAAGAACTATAAGAAATAATTTCAACCCTCCACTGTTGTTTATTAATATCTACTAAGTATTAGATATTGCAAGATATAAGATAGGGCTCTAGAGGTGTTCAAATAACTTTCACTCCACACTTTACACGTCCGGATTCATAAAAAACTCGAACATGCTCCAACTTGATGCTTTTCCCATGCTTTTATTGCGACATTTCAAAAAAATCATTAGCATCAATGATAAAGAGCAGGGAAAATTTTCCACACAAAACATAAGAAAGGGATGTCAAAATAGATACAACACTGCACAACAAAAGCAATGTAGTGAAGATAAGCAAATGCCACAAATAGACATCGAACTAAGAGAGAACAACATCGAAAAGAAATTTGCAGACGAAAGAGGAACTTACCGGTTTGGCAAAGCACTAAGGTTGTGTTGTCACCAGCCTGGGTAAGGTCACTAACAATGAGATCGAAGCCTCCAATCCCTATCTTTTTCAGGGTTTCGCGTCACAGGGGTCAGAAACGTCAAACAAAGCCAACGACTGAGCCGAAACGCCTAGAGCACAGGCTAAGAAAGAGAAAAGGAAGCTTTTTGTGTGCAAGTCGTACGAGGAAAAGAAGGTTCTGATGGCTAGAAATAAATGCTTGACCATACACCTTATGATTGCTTCTAGTGAAACTCAAAAACTCAAAATGGAGACAAACCTTGTACCAATGTACTCTCTACAAAGACAAATACAATCAACATCCCAAAGCCAAATACAATCAACATCCAGAAACATACTAGTACTTCACAACTCAACATGGCATTTAGATACATAAATGGCATTGTAAGTGGTAGTTTATTACGTCCATCCTCTTCTTAAAAAAGGCCTTATAATGCTAGGAATATTCTCGTGCTCCGGCCTCAACTTAACTTTTTGATCAAATAATGATTCAAAAGCAAGACGTTTCTCACGTTCGGTTCACATCCTTGTAGCTATGGTCTTTTAGGTTCAAACGTGTAGTGGTTTCCATATGTCTCAAATATATGCGGTCGTAACCCCAATCCTAGACCATTTTCAACTGTCTCATGAACGGTCTTCCAAGTATAATATCATAGTTATTCTCCTTGCCAAAGTCAAAAAATAGCAAAGTTATGCTCGTACTCAATTCCGCAAGAAGTCACGACGACTTTCTGTAATAGTCCCAAAGGTCACTTCATATGTCCGTCCGCTAGTTGGAGTTTTAACCTCATTTTTCTTATCGCCGGTTTTCCCCATTTTTTCCATATTTCTTTCGTAGCAATGGCTACCCAGCCCCGCTGTCAAGTATTGCCATCGTGTTAACTCCTTGGCATTCAACTGGTAAGGTTGTATTCCCCTCTTCGCCTTCGCAATACTCTCCGACCTTGTTCAAAGGTACATGCTTAGCGTTTTTTTGTGGCTTACTCATCTCTCGTATGCCCTCTTGCAGTTTTACAGTTGGGTCTTTTATCCCAAATTTCTCCAAAGAACTATAAGAAATAATTTCAACCCTCCATTGTTGTTTATTAATATCTACTAAGTACTAGATATTGCAAGATATAAGATAGGGCTCTAGAGGTGTTCAAATAACTTTCACTCCACACTTTACACGTCCGGATTCGTAAAAAACTCGAACATGCTCCAACTTGATGCTTTTCCCATGCATTTATTGCGACATTTCAAAAAAATCATTAGCATCAATGATAAAGAGTACGGAAAATTTTCCACAAAAAACATAAGAAAGGGATGTCAAAATAGATACAACACTGCACAACAAAAGCAATGTAGTGAAGATAAGCAAATGCCACAAATAGACATCGAACTAAGAGAGAACAACATCGAAAAGAAATGTGCAGACGAAAGAGGAACTTACCGGTTTGGCAAAGCACTAAGGTTGTGTTGTCACCAGCCTGGGTAAGGTCACTAACAATGAGATCGAAGCCTCCAATCCCTATCTTTTTCAGGGTTTCGCGTCACAGGGGTCAGAAACGTCAAACAAAGCCAACGACTGAGCCGAAACGTCTAGAGCACGGGCTAAGAAAGAGAAAAGGAAGCTTTTTGTGTGCAAGTCGTACGAGGAAAAGAAAGTTCTGATGGCTAGAAATAAATGCTTGACCATACACCCTATGATTGCTTGTATTGAAACTCAAAAACTCAAAATGGAGACAAACCTTGTACCAATGTACTCTCTACAAAGACAAATACAATCAACATCCCAAAGCCAAATACAATCAACATCCAGAAACATACTAGTACTTCACAACTCAACATGGCATTTAGATACATAAATGGCATTGTAAGTGGTAGTTTATTACGTCCATCCTCTTCTTAAAAAAGGCCTTATAATGCTAGGAATATTCTCGTGCTCCGGCCTCAACTTAACTTTTTGATCAAATAATGATTCAAAAGCAAGACGTTTCTCACGTTCGGTTCACATCCTTGTAGCTATGGTCTTTTAGGTTCAAACGCGTAGTGGTTTCCATATGTCTCAAATATATGCGGTCGTAACCCCAATCCTAGACCATTTTCAACTGTCTCATGAACGGTCTTCCAAGTATAATATCATAGTTATTCTCCTTGCCAAAGTCAAAAAATAGCAAAGTTATGCTCGTACTCAATTCCGCAAGAAGTCACGACGACTTTCTGTAATAGTCCCAAAGGTCACTTCATATGTCCGTCCGCTAGTTGGAGTTTTAACCTCATTTTTCTTATCGCCGGTTTTCCCCAATTTTTTCCATATTTCTTTCGTAGCAATGGCTACCCAGCCCCGCTGTCAAGTATTGCCATCGTGTTAACTCCTTGGCATTCAACTGGTAAGGTTGTATTCCCCTCTTCGCCTTCGCAATACTCTCCGACCTTGTTCAAAGGTACATGCTTAGCGTTTTTTTGTGGCTTACTCATCTCTCGTATGCCCTCTTGCAGTTTTACAGTTGGGTCTTTTATCCCAAATTTCTCCAAAGAACTATAAGAAATAATTTCAACCCTCCATTGTTGTTTATTAATATCTACTAAGTACTAGATATTGCAAGATATAAGATAGGGCTCTAGAGGTGTTCAAATAACTTTCACTCCACACTTTACACGTCCGGATTCGTAAAAAACTCGAACATGCTCCAACTTGATGCTTTTCCCATGCATTTATTGCGACATTTCAAAAAAATCATTAGCATCAATGATAAAGAGTACGGAAAATTTTCCACAAAAAACATAAGAAAGGGATGTCAAAATAGATACAACACTGCACAACAAAAGCAATGTAGTGAAGATAAGCAAATGCCACAAATAGACATCGAACTAAGAGAGAACAACATCGAAAAGAAATGTGCAGACGAAAGAGGAACTTACCGGTTTGGCAAAGCACTAAGGTTGTGTTGTCACCAGCCTGGGTAAGGTCACTAACAATGAGATCGAAGCCTCCAATCCCTATCTTTTTCAGGGTTTCGCGTCACAGGGGTCAGAAACGTCAAACAAAGCCAACGACTGAGCCGAAACGTCTAGAGCACGGGCTAAGAAAGAGAAAAGGAAGCTTTTTGTGTGGAAGTCGTACGAGGAAAAGAAAGTTCTGATGGCTAGAAATAAATGCTTGACCATACACCCTATGATTGCTTGTATTGAAACTCAAAAACTCAAAATGGAGACAAACCTTGTACCAATGTACTCTCTACAAAGACAAATACAATCAACATCCACAAACATACTAGTACTTCACAACTCAACATGGCATTTAGATACATAAATGGCATTGTAAGTGGTAGTTTATTACGTGCATCCTCTTCTTAAAAAAGGCCTTATAATGCTAGGAATATTCTCGTGCTCCGGCCTCAACTTAACTTTTTGATCAGATAATGATTCAAAAGCAAGACGGTTCTCACGATCGGTTCACATCCTTGTAGCTATGGTCTTTTAGGTTCAAACGCGTAGTGGTTTCCATATGATTCAAATATATGTGGTCGTAACCCCAATCCTGGACCATTTTCAACTGTCTCATGAACGGTCTTCCAAGTATAATATCATAGTTATTCTCCTTGCCAAAGTCAAAAAAACGCGTAGTGGTTTCCATATGTCTCAAATATATGTGGTCGTAACCCCAATCCTGGACCATTTTCAACTGTCTCATGAACGGTCTTCCAAGTATAATATCATAGTTATTCTCCTTGCCAAAGTCAAAAAATAGCAAAGTTATGCTCTTACTCAATTCCGCAAGAAGTCACGACGACTTTCTCTAATAGTCCCAAAGGTCTCTCCATATGTCCGTCCGCTAGTTGGAGTTTCAACCTCATTTTTCTTATCGCCGGTTTTCCCCATTTTTTCCATATTTCTTTCGTAGCAATGGCTGCCCCAGCCCCGCTGTCAAGTATTGCCATCGTGTTAACTCCTTGGCATTCAACTGGTAAGGTTGTATTCCCCTCTTCGCCTTCGCAATACTCTCCAACCTTGTTCAAAGGTACAGGCTTAGCGTTTTTTTGTGGCTTACTCAGCTCTCGTATGCCCTCTTGAAGTTTTGCAGTTGGGTCTTTTATCCCAAATTTCTGCAAAGAACTATAAGACCATCCATTGTTGTTTATTAATATCTACTAAGTATTAGATATTGCAAGATATAAGATAGGTCTCTAGAGGTGTTCAAATAACTTTCACTCCACACTTTAACGACTAGATTCATAAAAAACCAGTAGATGCTCCAACTTGATGCTTTTCCCATGATTTTATTGCGACATTTCAATGAAAATCATTAGCAGGAATGATAAAGAATGCGAAAATTTTCCCACAAAAAACATAAGAAAGGGATGTCAAAATAGATACAACACTGCACAACAAAAGCAATGGTAGTGAAGATAAACAAATGACACAAATAGATATTAAACTAAGAGAGAACAACATGGAAAAGAAATGTGCAAACGAAACAGGAACTTACCGGTTTGGCAAAGCACGAAGGTTGTGTTTTCACCAGCCTGGGTAAGGTCACTAACAATGAGATTGAAGCCTCCAATCCCTATCTTTTTCAGGGTTTCGTGTCACAGGGGTCAGGAAAGGCAAAAAAAGCCAACGACTGAGCCGAAACGTCTAGAGCACAGGCTAAGAAAGAGAACAGGAATCTTTTTGTGCGCAAGTCGTACGAGGAAAAGAAAGTTCTGATGGCTGGAAATAAATGCTTAATATGTGAGCAGCCTGGTCACTTCGCTACAGAGTGTCCACAAAGAAGAAGACCAACTGATTCGGATAATAAAGAGGACAGGGAAGGCAAGAAGCCCAAAACCCACAATAGGTCTAGTGCCAGATATGGTGGGTGATAGACCAAGTTCAGAGGCCAATGAATTATGCAAGGTGTGGAGTAAAGTTAGAGAACTCATCTTCTTTGATCCAGGTGCTGAAGCAAACTTTATCGCATCACCAGAGTTGGCCATCAAAGCTGAAGAGATGGGGTAGACAACAGAGAGAGGGTTGGCATGTCTTGGCTACTCAGAGTGTGTTACGCCTATCTTTGGAAAGCTGCGTCTGCATATTCAATCATATGTGGACACAGAGACATTTTATATCATGCCACTGGCAAGGTGCGATGCGTTTTTGGGAATCCCATGGATGTTCTATATACATGGAGTGTTGGATGTATTCAACAAAAAGATCACCCTTCACCATAGGGGCAAAACTCACATTCTTGATGTAAAGCTTAAAGAGGAGTAAGACATTATTGTATCTGCTTCGGCTATCACTTTTGTAATTAAGAATCATCTTTCTGCGTACTTGATTTTTGCACGTGATGTTTTAGATTATTGTCAGTCAAATTTATCTGTGTTAGATAAAGAAAGGTCAGCATTTTTACGAGAGTTTAATGACTCCTTTTTTATTCATTACCGTCTTGGTTGCCGCCGGAGAGGCCTAAGGATCATGTGATAGATTTGGTGCCACAGTATAGCCTACCAAATAGGCCTCCCTACAGGGTTAGTGCGGCTCAGCAGAAAGAGATTATGGGCCAAGTGGAGGAGCTGCTTGAGAAAGGGTTGATTCAACCTAGTTCTTCACCCTTTTGCTCCCCAGTGCTTGTAGTGCAGAAGAAGGATGGCTCTTGGTACATGTGTATTGAAACCCTGCATTGAATAAGAATACCATCAAGAATAGGTTTCCTATCCCAAGGATTTACGATTTTATTGACCGACTAGAGAGTGGTGCAATTTTCAGCAGGATAGACCTTAAGAGTGGATACCATCACATTCGTATTAGGCAAGAGGATGTGCACAAGACTTCCTTTAGGACGATGTTTCGTCTATACAAGTTCTTAGTGATGTCGTTCGGTCTTGCAGTTGGTCCTGCTACGTTTAATAGGATGATGGATTGGATTTTTTACCCACACCAAGAGTTTGTTGGCACATTCTTTGACGACATGATAGTCTACTCAAAGAATAAAGAGGGGCATAGGCTTCACTTGACCATTGTCTTTGAAGAGTTACGCACTCACATATTGCTTGTTAATCATAATGAAAGTGAGTTCTTCTTGGAAGAAATTCACTTTTTTGGCCACATAGTGTCAAAGAATGGTGTCTAAATGTATCTTGCCAAGGTTGAAGAAATGAGGACATGGCGAAATTTGAAGACTGTGCATGATGTCCGTAGCTTCCAAGGCTTATGCTCTTACTACAAAAGGTTTATTAGGAACCTTGCCGAGATTGTTTTACCCCTTCATGCTTTGCAAAAGAAAGAGGTCACGTTCAAGTGGACACAAAAAGAGATTTCAGCTTTAATCTCTTAAAGGAAAATATGATTTCAGATCCAGTAAAGGTGTTATCAGATCTCAAGAAGTCTTTGTGGTCGAGTGTGATGTGTCTGGCAATAGTATCGGGGCAGTGTTAATACAAGATGGTCGGGTAGTAGCTTACAAGAGCAAAATCTTGCAAGGGCCAAAAGAGAGGATGCAAGTCTATGAGAAAGAAGTGCATGCCTACCCATGTAAGAGTATGTGGCACTACTGGGTGTACGAGGTAGGGTTAATACCAAGGATACATCCCAAAGATAATCAGGGGTACATTGGACATCCTCAATGCAACACTGATCTTCAGTTAGTTTCCGAGTGATTTGACATCTGGTCAATAACAAACAAAATATACCTTCATAAGTTCATAAAAGTCTGAACTCACGAATTATAAGAGGAAATAAAGCACTCATAAAACTATAAAAGCAAGGGACACAAGAAAAGAAAAGAAAAAACCAAAATAAAAACAAAAACAAACAAACAAACAACTAAATCACTTTGCTACGAAACAAAACTAGATTAAACAAAACATTATTAACTTAAAAATGTTTTTAGGAAAGGCATGTGTAAAATAACTTGATGCAACTTACTTGGTTTAAAACAAGTACTCAACTTTAAGCCAAAAAGGATAAGACATCTTAAAAACTTAATCCTAGAAATCAACTTTAAACAAAATATATCAACATTGAAAAACATACATCCGATGATAGCTTTTAGTGGTTCAATCATTTCTTCGAATAGAAGACAAAAAAAATCATCAATAATCCATCAACATCCAGAAACATACACCCTATGATTGCTTCTAGTGGTACTCAAAAACTCAAAATGGAGACAAACTGTAACAGACTTGGACACTCGAAGTCAAGAATCTACCGCGACAGCATAGATAACCACTTCAAAACAGTTCACAGTTCACAATTGATTCGACCGGCAGAGTTCCGTGCCTAGAGATATTGGCCCCAAAGTCTGGCGCCCCTTTCGGTATTTCTTTTTATATTAATCTGTGTTCAAAGTACAAGAGTGCGGGCAGGAACTCAGAGTCAGACTCTGCGTCCAGATGCCCTGAGTTATGAGGCCCTGCCCACGTATTTAAAAGTACAAGGGATGCCAAAAGTAGAGCCCTAAAAGCTGGAATACAAAAGCTAAAAATGAAAAGCTTTGGAAATTAAGCAGTTCAATTTTTTTTCTCTCAAGCCTTGGCAAATAAAGCAAAGCTTTTAAAAATCTCTCTCTCTCTCTCTAACACTTGCGTAGAAAAAGCCATAATTGCGTAGCCGCAAATCTGCCGCAAGACTGTCCACGCGCAAAAGCTTCCACGTCAGAAGTGCGTCTGCCACGTAATCACTTCAGCAGGAATTTTGGAAATCCTGCCACGTCCACTGCTGCCTTTTTCTCGGGCCCGTCCGTACTATGCGTTGCCACATGTCACTGCTGCAGTTGGTAATTCCACCAGCAGCCCTAGCCAGAGTGTGTGTACCAAGGGCAGCCACATCACCATTTTGTGACATACCCCCCTCTTGAAATCATTGTAATCGCCCTCGATTACGCCTGCAAAATAGACAGAGGCCATAAACTGTCTTCGGAGACACTGAATGTTAATACCAACGCACTAGGAACACACATCTACCACATGTACCAATCGATAGTCACATCACACGACATCAGAAGACATCACATCACAAATCACATTCAACATTCTTTCGGATCTTAGACCATGATTTATCACCAATGCAGTTAGCAATCGCATCTAGATCTACTTAAGACCTCATAGATGCCCGATTGACTAACCCCTATTGCAACCATGTCTATTCGAGATCATTTAGACCAAAATGCTGCAGTCATTTCGTCTATCAGTTCCTGCACTTAAAAACAAGTCAAGCACAAATCAGTTTTATATCAGGAATTCCATTTCATATAGTCATACAACAAAATACTGTCAGCTTTCACTATCCCTAAAGCTCAAAGAGACATCAGTGACTCTAGTATTCCAAAAATCGAGGCATCTGTTGACAAAGGAGCGGAGTAACTTTCCTCTTGTGCAACCCACTGCACCAGATCTCCGGCCAAGCTGAATTCGGGGTTCCTTTTGGAGTAGGCTATGCTAAACCAAAAGCTTCAAGGTAAAGGTTCACAATCTGAGGAGTATCTGCTAGGTCCTCCTCCTCCATCCACTTCGCATCCAATGTAGATAGTTCTTGAATCTAACCAAGAACCGCCTTCTTACTTTACCCTTGTTCTTTCTGTCCTTATGTGCCAAAATCTATTCAGGAACAAGGATCTCCTCGTTTTTCTCCATTTCGAGTTGCTCATTAGGCTCCCCATCGTCAGACACATCACCTTTAAAAGGTTTCAAGAGACTTACATGAAATGCATTGTGAATCCTCCAAGAGAGGCAGTTTCAGTCGGAAGGAGACATCATTGATCTTTTCGGAGGTCTGAAAAGGTATGTAGTATCGCATACTAAGCTTTCGAAAAGCCTCTCCTTTTCCTTATTCTTTCTCAGGCGTGCCTTGTCAAAATGTAAGAGCACCTAATCATCCTCCTTCAATTTTAAATCGTAACGATGGCGATCTCCTGCTTTTTTCTGTCTTTCCTGAGATTTTTGCAAAGCCTCGCGGACCTTGGCAAAAGCCGTATCTAAGTCGCGCGTGTATTCATCCGCTTCAAAAATCTTATCTTTCGTGCTTAAGAAGGGTGGAACCTTCGCAGCACCTTCAACAATCGCAAATGGCGCCTTCCCCGTCGAAGAGTGTATCGTGTTGTTGTAGGCAAATTCCACCAAAGGTAGTTAATTTTCTTATTGAGTCTTTTGATACGAGATATAAGACTTCAATAAATCTAAAACCACTGAATTGGCAATCTCAAATTGCCCATCAGTCTACGGGTGGAAAGATGACAAGAACTGCAACCGCATGCCAATGTTCTCACAAATTGCCTTCCAGAACAAAATCGTAAATCTGGGATCCCTGTCAGAGACAATCGTCTCGGGCATGCCATGTAATCTGAAAATCTGGGCCACAAACAGTCTCGCTAAGTGATCCGGCTTGACTGTTTCCTTTACTGAAATGAAATGAGCCTGCTTGCTAAATCTGTCAATAACAGTCCAGATACCATCGTGACCACTCTGTGTTCTTGGGAGATTAAAAATGAAATCCATTGCAATACTTTTCCATGGGCGGGTTAATATGGGCAAAGACTATAACAATCCCTGTGCTTTATGCCCTTCAAACTTGACCTTCTGGCATACCAAGAAACTGTGCACAAACTGGTCCACATCCTTCGTGAGTCTCGGCCAGAAAAAGTATCTCTCTACCTCTTTCATGGTGGTAGCAACGCCGCGGTGACCAGTAAAAGGCAGACAGTGGCATTCAGTCATAACCTTTTCGCTCAACAGCTGTGTAACGCACAATATGGTTTTCCTCATCAAGTAGGCATCCTGAATGGAATATCCCGCTACTGTCTCCCCATCCAGTATCCGTGTGAAAACGTCTGCAAAATCTGTATCCGTGGCATACTGATCAACCATATCCTCGAAGCTCCTATGGTGAATCGCGAAAATAGCCAGAACCAATGGCTTCAAATTCTTATGTCCCTGCACGTGGACAATCTGAAAGTGAAACTGTGACAGGATGTTCGCCCACCGCATCTGCTTTTCTGATAGTTGCTTCTGTGACAAGAAGTAGCGTAAACTCTGATGGTCTGTAAAGACAGTAAAATCCACTATGAGTAGGTAGTGCCGCCACTGAGAAAGAGCATGGATAACCACCAAAAGCTCTTTCTCATAAATTTGTGATGTCAATTCTGGCCTTGAGAACAATCGGCTCTCGTAAGCAATGACATGGCCTTCTTGCATTAAGACACACCCAGACTACGACCACAAGCATCACAATATACTTCAAATGACTTCTGCAAGTGCGGCAAAGTCAAAACTGGTCCCGTAGTCAATTTATCTTTCAATATCTAAAAAGCAGTCACCTCTGTGGGTCCCCATGAGAAAGGGACTCCTTTCTGTGTCAAGATATGCAAAGGGGAAGCAACCTCTACAAACTTTCGAATGAACCGCTTGTAGTACGAACACAATCCCAAGAAGCTTCTAACTTCATGGACATTCTTCAAATCGGGCCAATCACGCATAGTCTCTATCTTGGCCGGATCCATCTGCACTCCCGCTGCTGATGCAATGTGCCCCAAAAAGTGTATCTCCGTTGGGAAAAATTCACTTTTCTTCGCATTAATCACTAGCTTGCGATCTCGTAATCCTTGAAAGACTTGAAGCAGATGATCTCTATGTTCTGCCTCATCCTTGGAGAAAACAATGATATCGTCAAAGAAAGTGCCAATGAATAGCCTGTACTCTCAAAAAATCATGTCCATCATCCAGTTAAATGTCGTAGGAGCATTGGTTAAGCCAAAAGGCATCACCAAAAACTCAAATAACCCAAAAGTCGTCCGAAAGGCTGCCTTGTAAACGTCTCCCGGCGCGATTCGGATCTGATGATATCCACTCTTCAAATCAATCCTGCTAAAACACGAGGATCCCTATAATCTGTTGATTATATCATCGATCCTAGGAATCGGAAATCTGTTCTTGATGATGATTTTGTTGAGAGCTCTATAATCGATGCACATTCTCCAAGATCCGTCTTTCTTCAAAACTAACAACACTAGAGAGCAACACGGTGAAGTACTAGGCTGGACAAGACCCTTTTCTAACTTGGTTCATAATCTCTTTGTTCTGGGCTCGGCTCACACGGTAAGGTGGCTAGTTCGGTGGTGTGCTTCCAGGTATCAGATCAATGGTATGATCTTCAGGACGAGCAGGTGGTCACTCTCCTGGTAGGCCCTCTGAGAAGCAATCGGTATGAGAGTGGAGAAAATCTTGGCGTTCTTTATCAAGTTCAGACATATTTGTCTTATCCTCATTACTCAACTCTTTCAAAAAGATTAAGTAAACAAAAAAACTGGATTTCATTAATTTACAAATGGCTGAAGCCGATACAATAGGGACAGACTTGCCCTTAAGTTTTATATTGAGTACAACGGTTCTATCCTTCTCTGTGGTCAATGTCGCTTTCCTCGCACGATTGTCGACCACGGCGTTGTTCTTGTGGTGCCATGGAATTCCCAAGAGAACATCAATACCTTCCAAAGGCATTATGTAAAAGTCCTCATGCCCCAAATACCCCTGACAGTGCAACCGAAGTTTGCCAATGACAGGTGTAATGGCTACGTCCCTGCCGGGTGCCGCTAGAACTGCCTCCGCAAGTGGTCCCATTCGATTGGGAGTGATCTCGAGCTGCGCCGCCAATTCCAATGAAATGAAGTTGGCCTTGGCTCCTCCATCAAAGAAGATCAGGGCTTCTTGGTCCTTTACTTTGCCCCAAGCTTGGCAAAGTTATGTACTCTCGTCCAACATGTTGGGATCAATACCCACGCAATCTGGAACCAATCCTGTTTTCATCTTGCCTTTTCTTCCACGTTCCTCAGCTGCTCTCGAACTCTCAGGCCTCTTGTTGTCCTTGTCATTTTGTTCTTCCTGTGCCTTTTTAGGACACTTCGCGGAGATATGTCCAGTTTCCCTGCATCCAAAGCACTTTCCTTCCTTGATGAAGCGAGCTCTCTCCTGAGGACTAAGCTTGGCTCGTACATCTTTCTTTTTTGGGTTGCTCTTCCTCTTTCTACTTCCATTTGTCAAAGTCTCTTCGGCTCTTTGTGTCATGATCTTATCGGTGGGGTAGGTCAAACAACCAGAGTGAATGGCAAAACCCCGTTTCGCATGACTCATCAAATCTTGAATGGAAGTTGACTTTTATTCCAAGAAGTGATCTCGGATCTCTGTAGGAAGACCCAAGGTAAACCGCTCAATCTGTTCCTTGAACGATATCTTCTTAAATGAAGAGGCGGGTAGAAAAGAGCTCCAGAATCTCTCGCAATAAGCGTCCACTGTATCCTTCTTGGTCATCCTAAGATGATTCCAAGCAGTTCATATGTCGCGTTCATACTCTCGAGTTAGACATGAAGAAATAAAAAGCCTCTTGAATTTCAGCCATTTAACTGGTGTAGTCTTGTTTAATAGAAGCGTGGACCACCAAGTTCGAGCATTCCCCTTAAAGTAAGAGGCAGCTCTCGGAATCTTAGAGTGCTCTGAGTAACGTCCTCCCACGAAAGCGATGTCAAACTGCTGTACAAAAGACAAAGCCTTTGAAGCATCTCTATAACTAGAAAACGTGTCAAATTTAATTGACTGTCCACCTTCCTTAAACTCTCGGACTTTCTTGCTTTTGTCTTCCAAAAAGTCATACTAGTTGTCTTTGTAAAAATTCTTCTTCTTTGCATAAAATTTGTTGTCATCAGAGTCCAAACGAGACGAGTCCTCTATAGAACTGTCAACCACGGGGCGAAATTTAGACTTCTTTGTCTTTTTCTTGCCCTTTCCGAAGCATTGCTTTTTGCTTCGCTTTTTGCCCTTTCTGTCTTCTTCGCTTGAGTCAGATGAGCTAGAAGAACTGTAAGAAGAAGAAGAAGAAGAAGAAGAAGAAGAAGAAGAAGAAGAAGAAGAAGAATAGGGTACTCCTTCAAATCGAACACGCTTATTCTACGTTCTTGCCTTTTCAAAAATAGAATGATGACCCAAATAACCCGAGAAGTTAGTGCCTTTCTTCTACTTTTTGTCGTGCTTTTTAACTTTGTTTTGCGCGTCAAAAAGCTGAGCAATTCGTGCATCAACCACCTCTTCTAATTCTTTCTCATATACTTCTCGGGAGTAGGAGGTTTCTTGAGAGCGGGTTTGGAGGGTGGTTTTGTGGTCTTTTGCCACTGCATATGCACCTCCTTGAAAGACCTCTGGCTCATATATTTTGCCAATTTCGAGTCCTTGGCAAAATTAAGCATCATCTTTGTTGCATCGCCGATCAATTGTCGACGCTCTATCTCTTCACGCTCCACCTGAGTAGGTAGAGGCGGGCCGTACTCGCATGAATCTTCGTTGTGATCCCTTCCCGCATCTTCGAATGCCAAGGGAGTCGACTGATCTTTGCCTGAAGCCATAAGTGCCACGGAAAAAAAAGGATCGAATTTCCCGTAGAAGAGAAATTGGCCGCGCTCTGATACCACTGTAATAGACTTGGACACTCCAGGTCGAGAATCTACCACGACAGCACAAATAACCACTTCAAAACAGTTTACCGTTCACAACTGATTCGACATTGGTCCGGCGGAGTTCCGTGCCTAGAGATATTGGCCCCAAAGTCTGGCGCCTCTTTCGGTATTTCTTTTTATATTAATCTAAGTTGAAAGTACAAGAGTGCGAGCAGATATCAGCGTCCACGTGCCCTGAGTTATGTGGCCGTGCCCACGTATTTAAAAGTACAAGGGATGCCAAAAGCAGAGCCCCAAAAGCAGGAACCAAAAGCTAAAAATTAAAAGCATTGGAAATAAAGCAGTTCAATCTTTTCTCTCTCAAGCCTTGGCAAATAAAGCAAAGATTTTAAAAAACTCTCTCTCTAACTCTTGCGTAGAAAAAGCAAGAATTGCCTAGCCCCAAATCTGCCGCAAGACTATCCACGCAAAAGCTGTCACGTCAGCAGTGCGTCCGTACAGCAGGCCACGTCATCACTTTAGCGGGAATTCGAGAAATCCTACCACGTGTCACTGCTACCTTTTTCTCGAGCCTGTCCGTACTGTGCACTGCCACGTATCACTGCTACAATTGGCAATTTAGCCAGCAGCCCTAGCCAGAGTGTGTGTACCAAGCGCAGCCACATCACCAGTTTGTGACACAAACCTTGTACCAACGTACTCTCTACAAAGACAAATACAACAATATCCAGAAACATACTAGTACTTCACAACTCAACATGGAATTTAGATACCTAAATGACATTGTAAGTGGTAGTTCATTACCTCCATCCTCTTCTAAAAAAAGCCTTAACAATGCTAGGAATATATTCATGCTCCGGCCTCAACTTAACTTTTTGATCAGATAATGATTCAAAAGCAAGACGGTTCTCACATCATTGCATCCTCTTTGCTATGAGTAGAACCACAGAGGCAATTAGAAAAGGAAAAAGGGTAGTGAAGAAGGTTTCATAAGATTTGGCCATCAAAAGGAATGTTCAATGAATACTAGCCAGCACCAAACAGATATCTCATGATAGACAAAAGACACGACTCTCATGTACCAGCCACCTGATGTATCTTGTAGTGATGTTCTCAGAGTTTAAAGGCCAACCACAAGCAAGCTCAACAAATCATTATTAGTAATCTTAGTGATCACTAAGTACCAGCGAGCAGAGATCCATGGGATTCTCAAAAACGCATTGCACCCTTCTAGTGGCATGATATAAAATTCCTCTGTGTCCACATATGATTGAATATGCAGATGCAGCTTTCTAAAGATAGGCGTAATACACTCTGAGTAGTCAAGACATGCCAGCCCTGCCTCTGTTATGTATCCCATCTCTTCAGCTTTGATGTCCATGGTGACAACACAACCTTCATGCTTTGCCAAACCGGTAAGTTCTTGTTTCGTCTGCATGTTTCTTTACCATGTTGTTTTCTCTTAGTTCAATGTCTATTTGTGTTATTCGCTTATCTTCACTACCATTGCTTTTGTTGTGCAGTGTTGTATCTATTTTGACATCCTCTTATGTGTTGTGTGAATTTTTTTTCGCATTCTTTATCATTGCTGCTAATGATTTTCATTAAAATGTCGCAATAGAAGCATGGAGAAAGCATCAAGTTGGAGCATCTTGTGGTTTTTTATGAATCTACACATGTAAAGTGTGGAGTGAAAGTTATTTGAACACATCTAAAGTCCTATCTTATATCTTGCAATATCTAATACTTAGTAGATATCAATAACAACAATGGATGGTTGAAATTATTTCTTATAGTTCTTTGTTGTCACTTCCAGATGATTTTCAGAGAAAAAAGAAGAAAAAGTTAGGTATGCAACACTTCTCTCCCCCAAAGTAGAGGAACCAAAGGATGTTAAGTTGACTATCCGAGAAGAAAACTGGATGGTTGAAAGTGTTACTGATAATTCTTTGTTCTAGCTTCCAGATGATGATCCGAGGCCAAACATGGGAAATTCCAAAGAGTTGCATACCGGAATTTTCCATGTTTGGCCTCGCATCATCAGTTGGAAATAAGAACAAAGAATTATCTGTAACACTTTCAACCATCCATTTTTGTTCTCGGATAGTCAACTTAACATCCTCTGCTTCCTCTACTTTGGGGGAGAGATAAGTGTTGCATACTTAACTTTTTCTTCTTTTTCCTCTGAAAATCATCTGGAAGTGACAACGAAGAACTATAAAAAATAATTTCAACCATCCAATGTTGTTTATTGATATCTACTAAGTATTAGATATTGCAAGATATAAGATAGGACTCTAGAGGTGTTCAAATAACTGTCACTCCACACTTTACACGTCCAAATTCATAAAATACCAGAAGATGCTCCACCTTGATGCTTTCCCCATGCTTTTATTGTGATATTTCAATGTAAATCATTAGCAGCAATGATAAAGAATGCGAAAAAAATTTCACACAACACATAAGAAAAGGATGTCATTGGAAGGGTGCGATGCGTATTTGGAAATCCCATTGATCTCTGCTCGTTGGTACTTAGTGATCACTGAGATTACAGATAATGATTTGTTGAGCTTGCTTGTGGTTGGCATTTAAACTCTGAGAACATCACTGCAAAATGCATCAGGTATCTGGTACATGAGAGTCGTGTCTTTTGTCCATCATGAGATATCTATTTAGTGCTGGCTAGTATTCATTGAACATTCATTTTGATGGGAACAGGTCTTATGAAACCTTCTTCACTGTCCTTTTTCCTTTTCTAATTACCTCTGTGGTTCTACTCATAGCAAAGAGGATGCAATGATGTGAGAACCGTCTTGCTTTTGAATCATTATCTGATCAAAAAGTTAAGTTGAGACCGGAGCACGAGAATATTCCTAGCATTGTTAGGGCTTTTTTAAAAAAAAGGATGGAGGTAATGAACTACCACTTACATCACAAACAGGCTCTTTCAAGACACGTGCTCGCTATTGCTAACAGCCCCCTTGGGCCTGCACCATCGCTGCCCCCCTCCCCCCCCCCCCCCCCCCTCTCGCTGCCCTCGCCCCCCTCCCCCCCTCGTCCTCGCGCACGGTAGCCCAGCCCGCCCATCCCCCTGCTGCGCGCTACCCTACCTGCCCGCTGCTTTTTGAGCTACCGCCCCTCTGCCCGCCTTATCTGCTTCCCCCCCCCCCCCCCCCCCCTTTCCCGAAGTGTACCTGCAATTGGCTCTGGCAGCATTGTTCTTAGACAGTGCTCGGCGCGCTTGGTTGCAGAATTTTTTCTCCGTCTGCTTCTTCGCCACAGCAGTAGACACACATGGAGGCTCCAGCTCCGCCACAGAGGGACTCGTCCGAAGCCCCCTCGCCCGAACCCGCTGAGCCCACCATTCGACTTGCTCTTTCACCGACAGAGCAAGCGAGCCTAGCCACAGAGGCAGAGCGCTTGCAAGCAACTTTTGTCATCTGCAAGATTCTCGGCACCTGACCTAGCAGAGGAGAGCTGCGTGACCTTCTCCAGCCCGCTTTCTGGCAGAGGTGGGCAAGATCTTGGACGTACAGATACTCGGACGAGGTTACTATCAGATCGAGTTTCAGACCTCCGAGATGGTGTCCAAGGTCATCGCCATGAGTCCATTGACCATCCGAGCAGCACGAGCCCACTTTCGACAGTGGAGACATGGTTTTGAGCCTACTTGGGATGTTTTGGTAGAGGAGGCAGACGTCCCCATCTCCGTCTGCTTTTCAGGTTTGCGGAGGGAGTACTTACCACTTTTGTCCAAGATAGGCTCAGCCATTAGGACTCTCCTAGAGACACCTTGCACGGCAGCCTCAGTAGCTGCCAAGGTGGCTGGCATTCCCTCAGTTTGCGTTTTGGTTAGGGACACTCACACGCTCCCGAAGGTCATTCTTATGCCTCGGGTGAGTGGGGTTTGGTTTAGACAGAGTGTGGAGTATTCGGGCCTCCCGAACCAGTGCTTCATTTGTCGACAGATGGGCCATCTTGCAAAGGCTTGTCTATGGAGGAGACCTTGACCTACACCACAGACTCAGCCACAGGCTGCAAGGGCTGACCAACAGCCACAGACAGAGACACATCGTACACATGCAGATCCACCCTCTAAGCTTGGGGTTCTAGCGAAGGCGGGATGGTAGCAGGTCCGTGGTCGATGACGGCAGGGGCCATAGCGATAGCCTGGCACTCAAAGTGGTCCTCAGGCGCCTACCCAGTAGTAGTGGGTTCCCACGGGAAACCGGTTCGGTCCTCTTGAGCAGGATGAGGTCCCTGCTCCAGCCCCCACCTCAGCTTCACCCTCGATAGCCCCTCCTCCCCCAGAGTCCCCCCCTCCTCATTATCCTCCCCCCCGCCTCTTGCTCTTGCCGCCTCTTTCCCCCGCCCCTCTACCTCTGACGCTCCCCACCGCCCCTCTTCTCCACCTCTTCCCCCTACTCCTACTCCCCCCCCTCCCGCTTCAGTTTCACAATCGACCCAGGAGGCAGGGCCTTCTTTTGCTTCTAGGAGATCTCTTGGAAGCGCCTTTGCCATGAGTCGCTTGGCGAGAGAGGGACAGCCTTTCTTGCGACCCCCTCTACAGGTACAGACGTCTCCCCTTGCAGGTATCCCTCGTGGTCTGACAAGCATCGACATTCGGCGCCGATGGGACTTCTTCGACTACGAATTTACTCGTTTTCTCGGCGACCCCTCATTAGACCATGAGGCAGCCTGCTTCAGGGTCCATGTTCTATTCCTTGCAGCTAGAGGGACAGAGGCCTTGGACTCAGCAGTTGGCTTCTCCTTTCCCCTTTGCGGCAGAGACCAGACTAAGTGGATTCTCACCTCAGTGTTGGGATGGTTGCACACACAGGTCCTAGAGTTCTCTCACCACATGGGAGAACTAGGAGTTACAGACATGCTTCAGACTTTGTGGCCATTGGCCAAGTTTGCGGTGACACCTCCAGATACAGCAGGATGTAGACACATTGTGGTTTACTTCTTTGTCGATACACAGTGCTTGCCATGCTATGTACACATTCATGAGGACTCCTGGACAGAGGAGGTTGCTTTACGTACGGCTCGCTCTGCTTGGGCTTGGGCCAGGCACTCGTTGCAGTCACACCTATCTAGAGGACGCTCAGATGCGGATTACTCCCTATCCAAGCCAGCCTCGAGGATAGCACGTTTAGCTATTGTGGCAGCATCTGTTCTCTCTCGCTCCCCATGAGGATCGTCTCATGGAACGTGCAGGGTCTTGGTGGGCCTCAGTTTCAGCGTCAGCGGGGCCGACTACGTCAGGAGCTTCAGCGCTGCCTTGTGGGAGGAGAGATTGATCTCCTTATGCTTCAGGAGCACCATCTGTGTGAGAGCCGCATTAGACATCGTGGTAAGCTCTTGTGTGGACGATATGATACTTTTTGGTCAGACGTTCGACCTGGAGGCATCCAGGGTGGAGTATGTATGACTATTGCGGACTCGTTGCAGCAGGCCATTGTGGGCATAGGGATTATTGTGCTAGGCAGGGCTCAGTGGATTACTATGCAGGTTCAGGGTTGCCTTGTGGGATTCTTGAACATCTATGCGCCCAATGTGGCAAGTGCTCGAGTAGAGTTTTGGTCACAGATAGTTGAGTCTCTACCGCAGGAAGAACTCTGGTGCATAGGGGGAGAATTCAACATGTTGGAGGACCCTTTTGACAGGATTGGTGGTAGCCATGCTACTGTGCAAGGAGTTGAGTTGGCAGCTTGGGAGAGGTTTTGTATGACTCTGAGGGTCTCGGATGTTTGGCAGCACTCTAGTTTTGTGAGGCCCCCAGAAAGCCTTGCCTTCTCTCGTTCGGACCGCAGAGTGCGAGGAGTGAATCTATCGCGAATAGATTGCTTCTACACTAGTGACCATTTCAGTGACTTGGGAGGGACAGTTGGCATTCTGGCAGGGACTTCCTTCTCGGACCATGGACCAGTGATCCTCACAGTGGCAGATAGGCAGAGGAGAGCGAGCACGATGCTTCGCATCCCAAAGAGGGTCTTGCTGGACTCTGCACTCAGAGAGCGAGTAGAGGCTCTCTGGACAGAGAGCTTGGACAGGCAGGATTCTCTTGCTGACAGAGTGGCCTTAGGACTAGCTCAGATTAGTCGTTTCTTTCTCCAGGAGTCTTTGGCTCGCCAGGCTCCCGCGAGAGAGGAGGAGCAGCATCTCAGATGGGGCATTGCTTTGTTACAGAGGATGCAAGAGCAGCATCCAGACAGTCCCTAGTTGGAGGAGCAGCTACAGCAGGCTCGCGAGGAGCTTGTTAGCTTAGCACAGAGGAGAGGCGACATGAGTTTGCTTTCCATCGACAGAGATCTCAGTGGACACAGGTGGGCGACAGAGTGACAGGTGCTTTCTTTGAGGCAGTGGGACCTCGGCATTCGCATGCCAAGGTCAGTCAGTTGCGGAGGCCCAACGGGTCAGTTGCTTCTGAGTCCGAGGATATGCGTGCAGTTGCTATTGACTTTTACCGTGAGTTACTGTCTACAGAGCCTCAGTCAGAGCGTCCGAATGTAGGCAGGGAGCAGGTTTGGGCATAGATGCCTTGTCTTGTATGACTGACGAGATGTGTCAGAGGCTTGAGCTGCCACTTCAGCTTGAGGAGCTGCACACAGCTCTTAGGGCCCTTCCCCGTGGTAGCTGTCCTGGTGCGGATGGGTTGACTCCCAGTTTTTTCTTGGAGTACTGGGACCTGGTTGGCCCAGATCTTTGTAGTGCTTTTCAGTACATTTTGCACACAAGAGTGATGCCTGACAGCATGAGTGAGGGCTTGATTTACCTCATTCCCAAGGAGGATGGCTCCTTGGATGAGATTCAACAGTGGCGCCCCATCACCATCCTAAACTGAGCCTACAAAATTCAGCCACTTCTAGAGAGCCTTATACATGGGACTCATACAGGTTTTGTCAAGGAGCGTAGTATCCTTGACAACATCTTTACTTTTTGGGAGGCTTCTGCCCTAGCACGGCTCCGTGGTGAGGACCTAGTGATTCTTCTTCTCGATTTTGAGAAGGCATACGACAGAGTTGACTGGGACTTTCTAGAGAGCACTCTATGCAGGATGGGCTTCTCAAATGCTTGGATCAGAGGGGTGTCAGCTTTGTACAGACAGGCTCACAGTAAGGTACTTTTGGCAGGAGGTAGAGGTGATCGCTTCATGCTCACACGTTCAGCCAGACAGGGCTATCCTCTTGCCCCCTTCCTCTTTCTGTTCTATGCGGAGGATGAGCAGGTTTTTGGTGTCGCAGCAGGTTGGTCTACGGGGCTTAGCACTCCCTATTCGGGGAGATGAGCTACTCGACGCTAAGTTTGTCGATGACTCAGCCTTGTACTTAGATGGCCAGAAGGCCAATCTTCACAGGTGTGAGCAGGCTCTGGAGACCTTCTGTTGTACATCGGGTGCACTGATCAACTGGAGAAAGACACTGGCTTTCTCGGTTGGTAGTGCTTCTGTGCCCGATTGAATGCCAGGAGAGGGTTCTAGGTGGATTCCCCCAGGGATTGCAGTTCGGTACTTGGGTTGTCAGGTTGTTTTGGAATTGTCTCCCAAGCAGCAGATTGCTCCCCTCCTCCTGTCTATCAGGAGGAAGTTGTTACATTGGAGCTCAACATGACTTTCTTTGGCTGGCAGAGTAGTAGTGGCCAACCAGGTGTTGTTGGCGACTATGTGGTACATAACTTCTTGCTGGATCTTCTCGAGTTCTTGGATCAGCCAGGTAGAGAGGATGATCAGGAACTTCCTTTGGTCAGGACGTGACACTCAGATAGCCCGAGCCAAAGTGGCTTGGCAGGTCATCACTCTTCCTTGTTCAGAGGGAGGGCTTGGGATCATTGACCCAACACAGTAGAGCACAGCCCTTCTTGGGAAGTTCATAGTTAGAGGACTTCTTCCAGGTGAGGACCCCTGGAAGGAGTTCTTGCTACAGCGGCTTCGTGCTAGGGTCCCTCAGGCTGGAGGTCCGTGGCAACCTTCGACCAGATGGATCTTCACAGAGATGCGCAGAGTTGGTTTGAGCAGGAGACTAGAGAACCGCTTCGCTGTGAGTTTGCTTCGATCTTGGGAGCTCTTGCGGCGAGGCTTGGAGCAGTGACAACCTACTTGCACGGAGGAGCGCCTACGGTAGCCCCTTATCTAGAACCCCATGGTTAGCACTGAGAGAGGCCAATTGGTTGGTAGTCGGCCTCCTGTTTCCTGGGGTCCCATGGCAGCGGGTCCAGCGCGCTCTTTAGGTGACTCGTTACAGTTCTCAGGCTTCTCAGAGGCGGTGCAGGGTGTCCAGCTATAGGGCATGAGAAGGGTGCAGAGCATGTGCCAGGACATCTCAGAGGCAGTTCCAGTTGAGTGGCTCACGCCTCTCGAGCCAGTAGCACCCAGGTGGATGGGAGCCTTCACACGACTGGAGGTTCTCATCTCAGTCAGGGCCTGCTCAGAGACTGTTCAATCCCTTTTCTTTGAGCTTCAGGATGGGGGACGCTTACAACGAGTTGCAATAGAGGCCCCGCAGGTGGCAGGGTGCTGTTTTCAGAGGATCCGAGTAGTGGGCATATGTGGAAGGACTTGTGTCATCGATCGTGACCTAGCAGCTCTTGAGACTAGACACGGAGGCTGTGGGCTTGGGAGCGCTGTCCACTGGCACGAGTACTGTGAGATCCTGGTGAGTGGCTCTGGAGGGACCCTTTCTCTTCTACAGACAACCCAGGTGTCCCGTTCTTTCAGTACACTGTTCGATTGGGACGTCATATACTAGCAGCACAGAGAGAGGCCCGCCCCGCTGCAACACCTCATTGGCAGGAGGAGGGTCTCACAGCTGAGTTCTTGGTAGCCTTCTCGGAGACGTTGTGGCACTCTAGACAGCCGAGGCGAGTCACCTTGTTTCAGTGGCTGGTCGCATGCAGAGCTACAGTAGTTGGGAGCTGGCTAGTGCATAGTGGTCTCTCGGCCGCATGTGCAGCTTGTGACCATCTTGTGGAGAGTCGACGTCACTGTCATTGGGATTGTCCCTCGGCACAGCAAGTGTGGCTTCGAGTTCTTCGGCTGATGCCTTCTCTCTCCATGGCTCGACAGTACACTTGGGGTGCAGCGGCTTGGTCCACCCTCACGGGCCCAGCACTTCAGTTTGAGCTATCTTCCACTAGCAGGATGATAGTGATGCAGGACGGGCGACCTACACTCCAGCCTGCCACAGAGCTTACTCCACAGGAGTGGTGCAGTGAGAGAGAGGAGTGCTGGGAGCTCATCAGTGGCATGACACTCTGGTTCATCTGGCGGGCCCGTTGCTTCCGCATCTTTGAGGCTCGCCTTGTGCCATCGGCAGATACTGTTCGCGATTTTTGGCTAGAGCTGCTCCACACTCTCAGAGGACAGCTCGAGAGACTACAAGGCAGCTCCGACTGCATGTGGGAGCGTAGAGAGGCTTTCCTTCGACTCTGGCGTCCTGGGCCTTTCTACACCATGGTCCAAGGTGTACTCCGATGGCACTACTGACCACCTATGTGGCTTTTCCCTCCCCCCATTTCTTGATTTAGCCCCATTGTACATATGCTGGTATTTTCATTGAGAGAGTCTCCCCACCATGGTTGTTGTAGCCCTCTCTTGAAGAGGTGGTTGTAGC
The DNA here is from genome assembly GCF_014529385.1 of Adiantum capillus-veneris. Lineage (NCBI taxonomy): Eukaryota > Viridiplantae > Streptophyta > Polypodiopsida > Polypodiales > Pteridaceae > Adiantum > Adiantum capillus-veneris. Next base: position 122,191,314 of record NC_140943.1, read on the forward strand.
CCTATGGGCAGTTTCAGTAACTAATAGAAGGATCTTTTTCTCAGAAAAAAAATTGAATTAGCACTTACAATGCCATTCATGTATCTAAATGCCATGTTGAGTTGTGAAGTACTAGTATGTTTTTGGATTTTGATTGTCTTTGTCTTTGTGAGAGTACGTTGGTACAAGGTTTGTCTCCATTTTGAGTTTTTGAGTACCACTAGAAGCAATCATCGCATGTATGTTTCTAGATGTTGATGGATTATTGATGATTTTTTGTGTCTTCTATTCGAAGAAATGATTGAACCACTAAAAGCTATCATTGGATGTATGTTTTCAATGTTCATGTATTTTGTTTAAAGTTGATTTCTTTCAAGTTTGATTTTAAAATTAAGTTTTTAAGATGTTCTTATCCTTTTTTGCTTAAAGTTGAGTACTTGTTTTAAGCCAAGTAAGTTGCGTCAAGTTATTTTACACATGCCTTTTCTAGAAACATTTTTAAGTTAATAATGTTTTGTTTTATTTAGTTTTGTTTTGCAGCAAACAAAGTGATTTAGTTAGTTTGTTTGTTTGTTTGTTTGTTTTTGTTTTTTCTTTTCTTTTCTTGTGTCCCTTGCTTTTATAGTTTTATGAGTGCTTTATTCCCTCTTATAGTTCGCGAGTTCAGACTTTTATGAACTTATGAAGGTATATTTTGTTTGTTATTGACCAGATGTCAAATCATTCTGAAACCAACTGAAAGATCAGTGTTGCATTGAGGATGTCCAGTGTACCCTCGATTATCTTTGGGATGTAACTTGGTATTAACCCTACCTCGTACACTCACTAGTGCCACATACTCTTACATGGGTAGGCATGTAGCTCTTTCTCAGAGACTTACATCCTCTTTTCTCGCCCTTGCAAGATTGTGCTCTTGTAAGCTACAACCTGACAATCTTGTATTAACACTGCCCCAATACTATTGCCACACGCATCACACTGGACAATAAAGACTTATTGAGATCTGGTAACACATTTACTGGATTTGAAGTCATCTTTTCCTTTAAGAGATTAAAGCTGAAATCTCTTTTTGTGTCCACTTGAACGTGACCTCTTTATTTTGCAAACCATGAAGCGGTAAAACAATCTCGGCAAAGTTCTTAATAAACCTTTTGTAGTAAGAGCATAAGCCTAGAAAGCTACGGACATCATGCACAGTCTTCAAATTTGGCCATGTCCTAATTTCTACAACCTTGGCAAGATCCATTTAGACACTATCCTTTGACACTAAGTGACCAAGAAAGTGAATTTCTTCCAAGAAGAACTCACTTTTATTAGGATTAACAAGCAATATGTGACTGCGTAACTCTTCAAAGACAATGGTCAAGTGACGCTTATGCTCCTTTTCATTCTTTGAGTAGACTATCATGTCATCAAAGAATGTGCCAACAAACTTTTGATGTGGGTAGAAAATCCATTCCATCATCCTATTAAACGTAGCAGGAGCAATTGTAAGAGCGAACGACATCACTAAGAACTTGTACAGACCAAACATCGTCCTAAAGGCATTCTTGTGCACATACTCTGGCCTAATACGAATCTGATGATATCCACTCTTAAGGTCTATCCTGCTGAAAATTGCAGCACCCTCTAGTCGGTCAAGAAAATCATAAATCCTTGGGATAAGAAACCTATTCTTGATGGAATTCTTATTCAATGCACGGTTTCAATACACATTGGCCAAGAGCCATCCTTCTTCCGCACTACAAGCATTGGGGAGAAAAAGGGTGAAGAACTAGGTTGAATCGACACTTTCTCAAGCAGCTTCTCCACTTGGCCCATAATCTCTTTCTACTGAGCCGCACTAATCCTGTAGGGAGGCCTATTTGGTGGGTTACACCCTGGCATCAAATCTATCACATGATCCTTAGGCCTCTCCGGCGGCAACCAAGACGGTAATGAATAAAAAAAGAGTCATAAAACTCTCGCAAAAATGCTGACCTTTCTTTATCCAACACTGGTAAATTTGACTGAGCAGTTCGAGCCCACTTCGACAATGGAGACATGGTTTTGACCCAGCTTCAGATGTTCTAGTGGAGGAGGCAGACCTTCCCATCTCCGTCTGCTTTCCTGGTTTGAGGAGGGAGTACCTACCATTTTGGTCCACGTTAGGCTCAGTGATTGGGACTGTCCTTCAGACACCTCGTGGCAACCTCAGTAGTTGCCAAGGTGTCTGGCATTCCCTCGATACGTGTTCTGGTTAGAGACACCCACACTCTCCCGAAGGTCATCCTACTTCCTTGAGTGAGTGGGGGTTGGTTTCGACAGAGCGTGGAGTATTTCGGCCTCCCGAATCAGTGTTTGATGTGCAGACAGATGGGCCATCTCGCGAAGGCCTGTCCGCGGAGGAGACCCCGACCTACACCACAGGCCTAGCCCCAGCCCTCAAGGGCTGGCCAGCAGAAATAGGAAGAGTCTGAGAGTACACAGGTAGAGCCACCCTCCGAGCCTGGGACTCACGCAGAGGAGGGTCTCCCAGCCAGCATGGCACTCAGAGTGGTCCCCAGGCTCCTACTCAGCAGTAGTGGGTTCCCACGGGGAACCAATTTGACCCTCTTTAGCAAGGCTAGGTCCCTACTCCGGCTTCCATCTCAGCCTCACCCTTGACACCCCCCCCCCCCCCCCACCCCCACCCCCTCCCTTCTCCCTTTACCTCTCCTCCTTGCCCTCCTTCCTCAAGGCGATCCCCCTCGCCCCCCTCTCCCCCTGCTCCCTCACCTCCCTCCGCTCCAATCCCACAGCCGCCCCAGGGGGCAGGGCCTTTTACAGCTGCTAGGAGATCTCTTGGCAACGCCTTTGCCATGAGACGCTTGGCGAGAGAGATATAGCCTTCTTGCGGCCCCCTCTTATGGTATAGACGTCTCCCTTTGCAGCACTCTCTCGGGGTCTGACGAGCTTCGACATTCGACGTCGATGGAACTTCTTTGCCTACGACTTTACACGGTTCCTCGACGACTCCTCACCGGACCTTGAGGCAGCCTGCTTCAAGGTTCATGTTCTGTTCCTTGCAGCTAGGGGGATAGAGGCCTTGGACTCAGCGGTTGGCTTCTCTTTTCCCATTTGCGGCAGAGACCAAACTGAGTGGACTATAGACTCAGTGTGGGAGTGGCTACAGACACAGACCCTAGAGTTCTCTCATCACATGGGAGACCTAGGGGTTACAGACATGCTTAACACTCTTTGGAGATTGGCCAAGTTTGTTGTGACTTCTCTAGATGCAGCAGGATCTAGACACATTGTGGTTCACCTTTTTGCTGATACGCAGTGCCCGCCTTGCTATATACACATACACGAGGACTCCTGGACAGAGGAGGTTGCTTTACGCACGGCTCGGTCTACTTGGGCTTGGGCTAGGCACTCTTTACAGTCACGCTTATCTCGAGGATGCTCGGATGCGGATTACTCCCCATCCAAGCCAGCCTCAAAGATAGCACGTTTAGCTGTTGCGGCATCATCTGTTCTCTCTCGCTCCCCATGAGGATAGCCTCATGGAGCATACAGGGATTAGGTGGGTCCCAGTTTCAGTGTCAGAGGGGCCAACTGTGTTAGGAGCTTCAGCGATGCCTTGTGAGAGGAGAGATTGACCTTCTTATGCTACAGGAGCATCATTTTTGTGAGAGCCGCATTAGACGTTGTGGTCAGCTTTTGCGTGGACGATATGATACTTTTTGGTCAACTTCTTTTGGACCTGGAGACATCTAGGGCGGGGTATGTATATGACTATTGCGGATTCTTTGCAGCAGGTCACTGTGGGCAGAGGGATTATTGTGCCAGGCACGGCTCAATGGATCACTGTGCAGGTTCAGGGTTGTCTTGTGGCCTTCCTAAACATCTATGCGCCCAATGTGGTGAGTGTACGAGCAGAGTTTTGGTCACAAATTGTTGAGTCTTTGCCGCAGGCAGAGCAATGGTGCATGGGGGTGACTTCAACATGTTGGAAGACCCCTTTGACAGGATTGGTGGTAGCCATGCTATTGTGCATAGAGTTGAGCTGACAGCTTGGGAGAGGTTTTGTATGACTCTAAGGGTCTCGGATGTGTGGCAGCATTGTAGCTTTGTGAGGCCCCCAGACAGCCTGGACTTCTCTCGTTTGGACCGCAGCATTAGGAAATTTCAGAGGTCATTTGGAGGGCCATATGAAGAGAGAGAATAATAGAGCGCGTCCAATGAGCACGAAGGCTACGTTACGTAGGAAAGTACGTGGAAAGACTCAAAAAATAGAAAAATAGCATAAAAATTTCACGAATCTAGGATTGTAGCATCGTAATTTCCTTCCTTTTACCGAGCTTTTAGGTGCTTGCATGTGGTCCCACTTCTGATATTCTCTTATGGTCATTAACGTATTGGAGGGTGACCATTAAGCCCGCACAAGATATTGGAATTCTAAAACACTTTCCCTCCATTAGAATGCTTTCAAAGTGAATCTCCCTCCACTAAAGCTTTTCTCTGAGAGCTATGGCTTCCACGTCTTCTCACCCAAGAGGCTCCAGGTGTTTATTGTCTCTCACACCAACAACCAACAACTGCACTTTGCCTAGAAGGCCAAGTAGTAGCATATCCTCAATTACAATATCAGCTTCAATAAGTGCAGAGAACCAATGGGTTGGACAAAGGATAAACAAAGGTTCATGGGTCCTCATGAAACCAAGAAGACCCAAGAGGTCTAGTGGTATCAACGTTTACCGCTCAGCATGGAAGGCCAGAGTGTTGGATTTCAAAGTTGAAATCGGCAAAAGATCTGTAAAGGAAGTTCTTGTTCAGCATGTGTTTACCCATCCAGAGGTGATAGCAAACGGTGGAAATGTATCAGATATACATCAACCACGTTGCAATTGTAAGTACTCTTGACATGTGAACTTACTGATACTCTCATTATAACTTTTCTTATATATTTTGCAATGTTTCTCCCGCTTGTTATGAGCAATGTCTCCATTCTTCACAGCTCAATTACATTAGATTTGTCATTTTTACTTATTGATACTCTTAGTTTAACTCTTCTTATATATATTGCAGATGTTTATCCCTCTTCTTATGAGCAATGGGAGCCTGTGGAGTGCATAATAGGCCTCTTCCATGTTGTTCATGCCCACATTGGTTCTCTACAGTATTCAGGGAGGAGCAACAAAAGACTGGCTGATGAGGGAATATTTTTTTATGACCACTTCTACCAACTCAGCTCAGGGAATAAGAATGGCATGTTGGTGAAAGTGCCTCTACCAACCGATTGCAACACTGTGGACTGGCCAGTTCCCAAGGAAAAAATGGTGGAGGCAATGCAAAGTAAGCTCTACAAGGATATACAAAGGTCTCTACGTAGCTCTATTCCCACCAAACTGGTTAGAATTGCAAACTTTTGTCCTATTGCACTCTTCATAGAGTTGTTTCATAGCTACAACATCCGTGTTACGAAAACTATGTTCATGTGCAAGTCATTTCAGCAGTCATCCTGTGACAAACTTCTTGACAGAGGATGGTATGCAAAGGAAGAGGTTGGTTTACGGTGCGAGGTCGCGCTTGATACTCTAGTTGTCAAGTACATGATTGCAAGCCAATCACTGTTACTCTCGTTTTGGTATATGCGATCACAAATGCTCAATGGTAAGTACATTCCTATGGACCAGGTTTCTACAGGTTTGGAAGATAATCCTGTTGTGGATGTGGAAGTGATTGATAAAGAGCATGGCCTACTATTGGTGGTTACAATAAGGGAGCTATGCAGTCTTCAGTATTTGCGGCATGACATAATTGAAGAGTCAATGGACAAGGACCTACCAGATTTTTCCTTTTTCCTAGATGGCCGTAAGGTGATGCGGCGAAGGGAAAAAGATATTTTGTGCAAAGAGTTGGATGGTCGGGTTGAAGTAGTGTCAATGTAACAGATATTCTTGTGAACCCAAGTGTATACAAATGACTTTCAATACATGAAGTTTATTGAGCTCATTTTTCAATTGTGCCCTGTGAAAAAGTGTGCTTGAAATACATTTCTTTACCATGTCAAATCTCTCTCTCTCTCTCCCTCTCTCTCTCTCTCCCTCTCTCTCTCTCTCTCTCTCTCTCAATGTTAGACAAGACAAAGACATGATAGAAGAGTCATCTTAATTCATTAGAAAGTACAAACTCGTCCGTGAACAATGGACTGAGATACAATTTCTGTAAGTATGGAATTAGAATGTCTTCAAGGTAAAAATTGAAGGAATGCCCCTCGAAAGAAGGTGGTGAGATAGTTGTTCCAGGCGGATTTAGTTCTCCCTTTTCAGGAGTATCATCAATCAGTAGTGTATTAGTTGCATCAAAGGGTACACCGATTTGGCTAAACGGTTTGTACAAAAGAGGTAAGTGTGGTTTTTTAGGGTGGTAGTGGCCCTCAACGGTAACGCATTTTCTTTGATCATACAAAAAGGCAAAATCTGACGTGTGAGCGTCGCATACACTGCAAACTATTGTAACTAGTGGCGACAAGTTTTGCCTTTGCATTGAAGACCATATGGCAACTCTGAAGCATGGAAGACGAAACTGAATAAATTCCTTGGTTCCTGGACGAACCACGACTCGACAAGTTCCCATCCGAAAAGTTTGCAAATCCTCAAAGGGTTCTGTGTCACCGAGAGGCACCCGCATCAGCAACAATCCATTGACGTCCAAGATAATCAACCTCTTTAAAAGTTGACAAGTACATATAAGTAGTTAGAAGCTGAACATATTTTGCCATACTTGAATAGACATTACCGGAACAACCGTATCTACAGGTAGCAAGGGTCCATACTAGGTCTCTGTAGTGTTGATGTCGTTGTTGCTCTCCTCTGCTTTATCTTCATCATTCACATCTTCATAGT